>NC_092208.1:18816063-18844403 GCF_043381705.1 Parasteatoda tepidariorum
TTTTTCCTTTTCTTTTATTTTATTTTCTGTTTTTACGTGTTATTTTTACTTATTGTGTTCTATTTTATTTGTTGTAATTTTTGTAAAAATTTTTTTTTGAGTGCTCCTCACACTATTGTATTAATATATTTCGCTTTGGTTATATTGATACAATATCAGAAAGCATTCTTTTTTGCGGATATAATCGTGTGGGCAGATGAAAAGATTATATCTTTTCTTTCAGGATTTTTTAAAAAGATTTTATCCCCCCTTTTTTTCCCAGTTGTTTGTTATTTTTTTCTACTAGAATTTTTCTTTCCCCCCCTTTTTTTCACATGTCTGTAATTTTCCTTTGTTTTATCTTCATTTTGAACTTATATATAAATATTAAAATATAATTCGAATATTCTTTTCTAACACAAATACCTTTAATCTTTACGATCTACAGAAATAATTTTTTTTCTACTTCTCTGTACATTTAAAAATGCAAATTACCATTTGAGTAAATGAAAGAAAAGGGTGGGGAGGAAGTTTTGCTTTTCCTAATCACATTTAAGCATTTAGGTATGCAAAGTTATTCTTCTAAAAATTGTTCTTACTAAATCCTTGCGAAAAGTCCATCCCTCGACGAAAAGGTATGCTGTCGGCAGGAAAATCGGGCAGATTGTCTTCCAAAAGACACGTTCCAAATATGCAAATCCCTATGGCTTCGATGGAATTTTTACTAAGAGGAGAAATGCATGGGTAATTCTCTTTCAAGCGGTTGAAATTTGCTTGGAGGTTTTTTTCTCCCGTTCTTTTCTGTTAGTGAACGAAATTTCCTTGTTTTACGAACGAGAAATAGTTGTATAACCTACAGCTTTACAACTGTGCTTATGTTCTTTTCTAATAATTGTCAAACGACAGTTTTTTAAAGAAAATAAGTAAGCCCTTTTCTTTCTAAAATTCAATAATTGTAATTCGAAGGTTTTAGCAAATTTATTAAAATATTAATATAAAAAGCTTGATTTTAAATCTATATTTGAACATTTATTCATTTTAAAAGCATTGTTTTTGTTTTCAATTATATTATTGTATTTCAAGAGTTTCAATATAATTATAGGGTTATTGTATTACAATAAAATCAAAATTTAAATTTATTATGGAGTTATTATAATACAAAGAAAACATTTAAGAAGCTATAATTAAATGTTTATTTATATTTATCTATTATGTTTATATTTTACTTTTTGTCGTAAGATACATTTAGACGGGAATATGTTACAGAATGAAAACATTTGATATGCCACAAGTTTTACTGAAATAACAATGGTATAATTATTAAATTATTATAATTAATTAAATTTTATTTACTAAAATTATAGTATAATATTTACGGTTAAAAAAAAATTTAACGGGTTAAATGGATTTTGAGGAAGTACATCAAAAGTATTTTAAACCATAATTTCATCCGGTATTTTTCTCGCGTAGCTAATTAAACTCTTTACTTGCTAAAATTTATTAATTATACTTTTATGTTTTTATTAAGTATACATGGATATTTTTGTAAAATATTATAAGTTTAAAGAAATATTTAAATGAATTAAACGAATTTTTTATTCTAATTGCATTGTTCCTTCTTTTAAGTATAGTATTTTCCGTTTCTAAGTAAATTTAAAAATTCATTAGTCTAAAATAGCAAAGGGTTGAAAATTCTGACATAATTGTGGTTATTTATAAATGCACTATAAATTTAATGCAACTACTCAAACAATTTCGTGTTAAAATTTTAGTACCTTTATTTTAATAATTGTATTAAATTTATACGGCTACTAACGTAAAATAGGGTAGATTTAAAACAACAAGCGGAGAAAAAAAATCTGAATAATTTACCTTACGGCATAATCTTGACATTGGTGGTATGAAAAAACAGCAGCAAAATTTTGGTGAATAATACTAAAATGTACGGTATTTAAGCCTTTTTTTTTTGGCAATTATTCCGTTTATATGGTGACGGTTTACTGGAAATTCTGGTTCTTAAAATTATAGTTCCACTTAAAATTATAGTTAACCACACATTTAGTAAAAAATACAAAACTGAAAAGTGAGTTTAACCGATGGTTCTCATGCCATGCTCTAAGGTGTCATGATAAAATGGCCAAATTTCATTTCATATTTTAAAACCATATTTCATTGTTATTTTACAAACATCATCACGAAAACAATTCCGAGCTTTTTGGTGTACCTATAGAAGTAGATAACGAAAAACGGTAAATTTTACCACGCACATGGAAAATTCTTACCATACCCTGGTAGTTATGACCAATTTTTTTCTCAGCATATTTAAATGTAATTTTTCATTCTAATGTATTTTGAGTGTTTCAGTACATTTATAAGCATATTAATACAAAATAGTAAATGATTTTAAGATTTATAATTAAATACATTTATTTAATTTAAATGCATCATTTATGCGAAGCAAAAGATCAAACACAGTGCTGTTGTAAAATATTCTCAGTTGTCGAAAAAATCATGGGTCCTCTTTACCGCGGGAGGTTTTCTCCTTTTGCCTCCCCACGTAGTGCAAGTGCGGGTTAGTTTCATTAAAAAAGTCTTCTAAGACTAATTTGACCCAATGTTTGCTCCAGGAGTTCCACGAGCTCCCTTGTCTTCTGGGCTGGATTCAAATTTACAAGATTACGGTGTAAATCACTGAAAAGTCGAAAACTCAAAATTGGGACAGCTATTCAATATGAAATAAAATAAAACTATAATTCGTTTATCAAATTATATTTTCGAAATTATATCAAAACATAGAGAATTTAAGAATTATTCAGGAATCTTTGCTTAACCCTACAAGTTTATAGATGTCTGAATAGTTAGGGAGCACTGAATGTCTTTTATACACTTAAATTTCGTTACTTATTTTCAAATACTTACAAAAGTCTTTTAAGGTAATTTGATAAGAAACATTTTACTTCGCCAAAACTTACTATGTAAAGGTATTATTCCCTAGTGCAACCAAATGAAGATGGATAGCATAGGGTACTTTGCCAAATACAAATACCAAGAGTTTGAAAACGTTCGAATCAAACTCATTAGAAGCTAAAGAAGAGGGTGGTGCAAGGGTCGGGTATATCTAAGGACTGTAATTAAACTTTACGAGGCAGTAAACAGATTATCTAACAATTACTCCTCTCTTTCCTAGCATCATGATGAAACACTCAATTTCTGACTGTGGCATGGGCAATTATTCAAGAAAGTGATTAAGTGTCAATGAAAGTGATAGAGTAGGAACACAAAGTCATCAGTTTGATTAACATGTGTTCCACGAATCTGAGAAGGTGAAGTTGACGCAGTTATTCTTAAATCATTTTTGCAGGAGTTTTCGACATAACTATTTGTTTTAAAAGGGACCAATCTCTCTATCATCTTTTGATTAGTTGCGTTAACTTTGAAGAAATGCTTTCCATTTAACAATGCTCTCGGTGATTTAAATTTTCAAGTAAATGCACCTCCTACGACTCCAAGACGCCCCTGAGCTCCTTCATGATTGTTTTTTTTAATTGTTTGCTTCATATTTAGTTAGTTTAAAATCAGCTAATATCGTTGCAGGGAGTACTACAAATAAATACCTCCTCAGTTGTAAAATCATGTCAAACTTATTGTTGTAATAGCTGAAAGGGAAATTGTTTTGAATCAATGTCACGTTAAAAAAAACAATTTTTGTTCTCATTTTTTTACAGTCATTCGTAAATTATAGCATTTGTAAAATATTAATAAATTATAAAAGAGATCCAATTGAAAATCATCAGACTGCTAACTATTTAAACAAAAAATAAAAAATAGGAGCTCATGGTATATTTTTTGAAATTATACTTCTTATGGGACTTCCAACAAGGTTGCGTTAAACGTTTAACGCTACATTTTTATTGGCCGGGAAATCACGTGGTAGGATCCAGTTTTACCTCATTCATTTATATATTGTTTTGGTTCTCACTAGCATAAAAATTATAAAAGTCATAAAAGTATTATTTTTCTATAAATATTTTTTTAGTTTAATTTGATACACATACAATTTAATAGGATAGTATTTTTTATTTTCAAATTTAGTGGATAACAATTGTAAAAAATGTGTGAAAACAATCCCACGGACAATGAACGGATTTAAGGACGTCTCTTGTGAATATCAATTGATTGTTAGGTTTTCTCTTTTGAAATTACATTATGACGCATTCACATACATTATTAATACAAATACATTTTCCATGGCGAGACGATGAAGCAACCACAAGCATTTCCACTGGTTCAAGAGGTCCACGAGGGAAAAATGCACAACAATATTACCGTTATTACAGAGCACGGAAGCGAGCGGAGCAGAAAAAAGAGTCTTTGAATAGAACTAGTGATCTTTCTACCACTGCTGATTCTTCTACAATTAACGTCGCAGGTTACGAAGTTTAACTTCTTCCGCTCGGAGGGACTCCACGCACTATTTTTTTTTTTCCTTTCACATCCAGGATGAGCATTCTCAAATTTAAATTTTGACTAACCTTTTAGTCTCAAAATTATTTCCAATGGATAACGAAAAGTTTTCTATTTGATTAAAATCAGGAGATTTTTGGTCAGTTCAAAGTTTTAGTAAAAAATTAAAATGTTTGCTGAAATTTAAGATAAATAACAAAAAATGGTAACCCTATTACGAACACTCGTTTAGGCATATAAGTAACCCTATCGGCAACAGCGAACTGCGAAAATGCTTGATAGGGTGAAAGTTACATTTACGGTTGCTCTTACTTTTCTTTTGTGTAATATCCGTGTAATATATGAAACCGGATGATGAGAATAAGTTTTCAAAAATGAATAGTGTCTGGATTACGACAGTAAATCTTCTCTGAATTCCAATAACATCTCACAGAATCATTTATAACAATTAAATAATTTACGATTATTTATTTTCAAATAACAAATAATTATTAATTCCAACTAACAATGTTCAAAAAGATTATCATGGTTTGGTAATATATGAAACCCGAGGATGAGAGTAAGTGTTCAAAAATGAAAAGTGTTTGGAATATGGTAGTAAATCTTCTCTGAATTCCATTAACATCTCACAGAATAATTTATAACAATGAAATAATTTATAATAATTTATTTTGAAATGAAAAATAATTATTAACTCCAACTAACCGTGTTCAAAAAGATTATCATGGTTTGGTAATATATGAAACGCGAGGATGAGAGCAAGTGTTCAAAAATGAAGAGTGTCTGGATTAGGACAGTAAGTCTTCTCTGAATTCCCTTAACATCTCACAGAATCATTTAGAACAATTAAATAATTTATAATAATTTATTTTGAAATAAAAAATAATTATTAATTCCAATTAACCATGTTCAAAAGGAGTATCATGGTTTGGTAATGTTTGAAAACCGAGGATGAGAGTAAGTGTTCAAAAATGAAGAGTGTCTGGATTAGGACAGTAAATCTTCTCTGAATTGCGTTACCATCTTACAGAATCATTTATAACAATGAAATAATTTATAATAATTTATTTTGAAATAACAAATAATTATTAATTCTAATTAACCATGTTCAAAAGGAGTATCATGGTTTGGTAATGTTTGAAAACCGAGGAAGAGAGTAAGTGATCAAAAATGAAGAGTGTCTGGATTAGGACAGTAAATCTTCTCTGAATTGCGTTAACATCTCACAGAAACATTATAAAATAATTCATAATAATTTATTTTGAAATAACAAATAATTATTAATTCCAACAAGCAGTGTTCAAAAAGATTATCATGGTTCGGGAATATATGAATCTCGAGAATGAGAGTAAGTGTTCAAAAATGAAGAGTGTCTGGATTAGGACAGTAAATCTTCTCTGAATTCCATTAACATCTCACAGAATCATTTATAACAATTAAATTATTTACAATAATGTATTTTGAAATAACAAATAATTATTAATTCCAACTAACCATGTTCAAAAAGATTATCATGGTTTGATAATATATGAATCCCGAGAGTGAGAGTAAGTGTTCAAAAATGAAGAGTGTCTGGATTAGGACAGTAAATTTCTGAATTCCGTTAACATCTCACAGAAACATTTCTAACAATTAATGAATTTTCAATAATTTATTTTGAAATAACAAATAATTATTAATTTTCAAAAAGATTATCATGGTTTGGCAATATATGAAACCCGAGAATGAGAGTAAGTGTTCAAAAATGAAGAGTGTCTGGATTACGGTAGTAAATCTTCTCTGAATTCCGTTAACATCCCACAGAATCATAAAAATCAGTAACTTATGAGTTCTCAGCCACAGTTTTCTGCCAGAAATCTTTCCCTTGCCTCCACAGGCTTTTAGAGGTGATCTATTTTCAAAGAAAACTGGCCGAAAAGAAGGATCTTCTAGTTTTGCACTAAACCTTTATAGACCACCTCTACTGTCACTAATAAATAAAGTGTGATATATACCCCGGCCATTTTTTTGGTTGAGATTCGGGCTACTGAGTAAGTATTTAGGGGTAAGGGTAAGGGCGAAATATGACTTTAAAAAAGAAAGTCTTTTCTTTTGTATTAAGATAGATCTCCACGCTTTATTCAACTTCAATATATTTGATTTGTGTGCACATAAAAATATTATAAGTCTGTAAAATGTGGTGGGGCTTAATAGCTTTTATAGATTTATGTTTCGGAACACATCTTGGAATATAAGTTAAGGAGAAAATAGAGCAATAAGAAAGGCAGTAATAAGATATGTTTTCCTTTATTCACATTTGTTTATTTGTCTAAGCAAATATTTACTATTAATACTAAAGTATGTACACTGAAATAATTCCGTACCAAATTATGGCATTAAAGTACCGGCACATCGACGGCATCATCCATAAAATCCATTTTATCATTAAATATTATACCACAATTCTTTGCAGTAATAATTATATAATTAGATTGATTCAGAAGTTTTATGGTAATTATTACTGTAAAAATTAGGGTACATCAGATTTTTTTTATTCATTACATGATCCGGTGGATATGGATTTTTTTGGTAAAAAGTACCTGCATTCTGATTGTCGGTACTTTTTGTTAAAATGTGATGAATATTTGAGATATTTTCTTTTAGTTACTGTATTTTGAACCAATACTATGAATTTTATGAAATAGTTCTTTATTTCCTAAATTGAAAGTAAGATTTAAAAGAAATACAGCAGAATATGCATACTACGTTGAATTGGAGGCATAAATTTTGTCTTAAACTGACCAAGTGTAGCTTTATATATCATTAAAAATTGACAAATTTGATTTTTTTTGACCCAGCACGTTATTTGCTACGAGTGTTTTTCGAAGCCATCGTTTATTGGCGAACCCTGAACTTTTACTTATGAACCTTGAACTTATAAACTGCATAAGGTACCCATTTGGCTATACTGTTTTATCTAGAATTAAAAAAAACAATGAAAACAGTAAATCATTCTTAAATTTCGTATATTTTTATGAGAAGAAGCAATGCTCTGGTAGAAAAAAATTTTCAATATCAAAGAAGAATTAATTGTGCAATAAGAATAATGGTTTATGGCTACATTTAATACTTAAAAACCTTATAATGTTGTTTTAACATTCCTTTAAAAATAACAATTTTTAATATTTTTTCTAATTGTTTTTTCATACATTTATAATTAAAGTTGTTAGGTAAATCAGGCTGTACAAAACGAAATACAATTTTTTGGAAAATCAACCACATTTAAGCAGACGTTATTTTAAAGAATTTTATTTCTGCGACTATTTGTGGGTTAAAATATTTATTAAATTTAACTAATACCCGAATGGATTTGCTTATCTTTAATGATAGACTGTAATGATCTTAAAGATAGAAGGAAACTTTTTTAAGGATAAAAAAGAAAATTTAATCAAGTTAAAGGTATAACATCGTTATTTGAGAACGTCTTTTATAAAAGTTTCTGTTTCGAATAATCTCATTAAAAGGACACGTTTTCTCAGCCATTTTCGCTTGAAAATTTTCATAACATATTTTGTAAAATATAAAATAAGCTTTCATTTAACATTTGTTGGGTATTAGGAAATAATTATGTTTATGAACGAAAATCGGCAGATTATTTTAAAGAAATTATTAAGTGATAAATATTTTATTAACAAACAAAAAGTGATTGAAAATTAAAGAATTTTCAAATTTAATTTATTTCTTTTAAACCAAACTTAAAAAAATTAACGTAATTTGTGGAATATCAAAAAATTATATTTTGCATGAATTATGGAGTAGACGGTGATAATATCTAGGTAATCATTGTTTCATATCTAGATAATTATCATATCATACTTGTCACTTAATCGTACTTGTAATCATACTCTCTGTATAAACAAAAGTATACACATTTTACATAAACAAAAGAACAAAACAGCAGTTTAAAGTATTAAACTAGAAAAAAAATGATGCAACTAGATTTTTACAATATTTGTATATTTAGCAGTGTTTGGGTTATTTGAAAAATCTATGTTGGTAGTCGTTCAGAATGTCATTGTTGATAACCAATTGGTTTATAAAGCATTCCGATGGTTTATAAAGCATTCTAATTTGATTATTGGGTAGAATCTATAAATAAAGCGGCCCTTAGGCTCCTTAGTTTACCCTCCTTTTTCCAATCTCCTTTCCCAGGACGTAAGAGCTTCAGCTTTAAGCTCATTCTTGATTTGAATTTTTGTTTTTGTGTATGAAACTGTAACTTTGGTTGATTCAGTTGCCAATTTTGCCAGTATGCCCACTTTTTGTTGATCCTACCATAGGACAACTCTAGTGTAGTTGGGCACCATTTCTTTAAATCAACTTGATGTCCTTGACTATATAAATTTATTATTACTAGGGTCGGAGATTACCTGAAGAAAAGGTCGGAGTCCATGCAACGATCCATTGTCTCAAGACTTTTGGTTATAGGATCAATTAGTGCACTTAATCTGGCTTGGAGTTCAACCCCGTATATTTTGTTGTAGTCTAGTAGCCTCATTGTCTCGCTATGAATTTCAAAATTACCCTTCAGTCATTAATTTCAAACTCTATCTACCAACCACTTCCTAGTTGGCTATTTTTTCCTTGAATTTTACTCCCATCAGTATAAATATCGATATGTTTACCATTATGTGGCTTATTGTTCCATTTGATCCATGTACTTTCAAACGGGTGAGCATGGTTTTTGTCGGTTTCTGATTGACCTGTGTTATACTCATAGTATGTGTATTCTATTTATTGGTGAGCCTTCTAGCGGGGGACTTCGGCTTGTACCTAAAGGAACAGATTAAGTGATGTTGTATCGATGTAATCTTATAACCGAAATTAATTTATTTCGTTGCTTGACGGTTTCCCTTAACCTCATCTCTATACCATCAAGGATAATTTGATCGGTGGCTAAGTGGTAAATTGAATTCTGGTTGGATGGTCTTCTGGCATATTCCATTTTAGTAATAAACTTAAGATTGGTATTGAGTGCAAGACTTTTTTTTCTGAATGTGTTCCAGGTGAAGTCAATGAAAATGTTCTGGTCAAGATGAAAGTCCAAAGAAGTCAAGCATGAGGTATTCTTGACTGTCAAAACATTGATTTTAATGCATGGAGGACATCTAGTTTTGTCTTTTCAGAGACTGATTTGTGCAATTTTCTCTTTCGAGATCTGTATATCATAAACTAGGCACCAAACCTAAATAATTTTTCTCATAAAACTTATGCATCATTGTCGAAATAATAGTAGATTTATCTTGCTAGATTGATTAATTTATCGTCCGCAAATAACAGTATTTTATGAGTGGCACCAAAATGTTTAAAGTATAATTTATTAATAAAACCCAAAAGGTGTGGTCTAGATTAGACCCCTAAGAGACACCATTATTGTAGTTTTTAGTTGCGTCGACTATTTCCTCTTTGAAGATTTCGATTTATAGTTAAAAAGCTATGGATTATTTCAAATAGATTAGACATATTGTGAGAATCATTAAGTGAATGCATTGCTAGGCTTTATTTCTGATTGTTAAATGCACATCTAAAGCCAGCGTGCTTCCATATCTAGAGTTATTTTCACTCGCAGCTAATTTAATATTTTGTCCTTAACTTGATATAAAAAGTTCGTTCGGAACTTTATTTCTTTTCACACTCCAGAATAAAGTGATCTAAGTAACAAATCTCTTAGGAGTGAAATTAATTGAACACCATAATCACCAAGATTTTAATTTATTTTTCAAACCTTTGTTAAAAAATGTCTTTTGTGCTAGAAAAACTTGTTAATGCAGTACATATTGAACAAAAATCGAACTGGTTCGGAGCAAATGAGTTTCCTGGTGTAAGTTTCGCTAAACGATTTTTGAAAAAAAAATACTGAGCATAATAATAATGTATAAAAACAACAAGTTAGGAATAAAAATAGTGACTAACATAAAAAATTGTAATTTGTTATGCTTTAATGTATTTTCTTATAAATAATTTATATGAATTACATTAAAACAAACTTAATTTTTCGATGTATAATATTTATTAAAGAAAAGGAAATGTACAATATTGTACTTATTAATGTATATTCGCATCATCTTGAACTGAACAATGCTTAAGTGTAATAAATGCAAACAAAGCACAAATTTTAAATTTTGAGTATTGGAATTATAATCTCTGACAATCAAAATCTACAAAAAAAAATAACCCAATAAGTTGTCACAAATAATTGGCTTTTTCCATTTTTGACTGCTAGTTGGTCGTTAGTTGGTATCATTGTTAGTTGGCTCAGTGTTGGTCCCCCATAGTTGAACTGAAATAAAAAAAGTAAAAAAATCTATCAGATTGAAATTTTTTTGAGAAAAAGTACTTATTGATATTCATCTAAAAATTTTTTTTCTAATTTTTGGACTACGATTAGGGGGCTATTATGAAGCTATTATGACTCCATTTAGCGAAATGGCTAATTATAGATTATGGCTCAAATATTAATAATGTCTATATTTTTTACATTTATGAGTCACTTTTCTTCACTTTAGTGTCATATGAAAAAAAAAGTCAGAACTTCATTAACTTTTAAAATGCTGGAGTATACTAAAATTCTACATTGTTATAATTTTGGGAGTCATTTTTTTCAAGTGTAAGGAAATTTTTTCCCTGGATACAATTTTCACTACCTCAATTTTCTCGCCTAATGTTAAACACCATATATAATCATATAAACATTAATCTAAAGAGTAATTTTAGTTTTTTATCATTAAGAAAACAAAAAAAGCTTTTTTTCCAGAATAATTTCAGATTCTTCTATGGAATAAGAATGGACTTTAAAATGTCTTGTAGCATTTTGGACTAAATTTTATGGAACACGAGAGCTATTATCCATAGTTACACCATTTTATTAAATTGAATCGAATTTAAAAATAAGGTCGTCATCTTAGTTTTTCGGTCCAATAAATTGTTAAAAAAATTTTAAACCAGTTCTTTTTTCTCGAAAAACGGGAAAAGATTTTTTGAAATTTTTAGATGCAAAACAATGCTTGATTGATTTTTATTTCCAGGGAAATGAACATCATTAAGATGTCCCTTTTACTTTGAATGAGTCAGATGATAGCTTAATTTCTATTTATTTGCTAAATATACGTAGAAAGTTATTTCATGTTCAACAAAATCAACCAATTTAATGCGATAGAAGTTGCATGAATATTTCCTACATTATCCTCAAATATGTTATGTGTTAACATTACCCTAAAAAATAAAGAAACATTTTTGCCAAAAGAATATTGTTAAGTTACAGTATCCACATATATTCCTTGTGGCTATTTTAAAGATTTGAAACTCTTTTCAAAGACACTAAAAAAAACTTTTTTTCCGTAAGAAAATAAAAATGTAATTCTCATCCATGTTTAATTTCACATGGAAGATGGTCAATATTTTTAAACTCTATACAAGAAACCATAAAAATGATCTAATCATACATATTTCAACGTTTTCTCTTACATAGCTGTAACAAATATTTAGGGAAAGAATGTTCCAATGATATTTGCTTTCTTTCGTCAATTTAGAAAAAATAAATTATTGTTAGAAAATATTATGTAACGATAACCGTAATGATATCATTATAGTCTGCTTCCGAATTTCAAATGGGTAAATAGTTAAAGGTATAACAGTCTTTAAAGAACTTTTCGTTGTGTTTCTAATAGAGTTTTGTAAAATATTATCTATGCAAGAGATATCTATTATCTACTGAGCTAAGTTTTTCACACACACACACACACACACACACACACACACACACACACACACATATACACACACACANTGTATATATATATATATAAATGTATATATAAATGTAGAAACGCAGCATTACAAAAGAAATAAAATTTTCAAAAAAAAAAATCGATTTATGAAACAAAAACTTTTATCATTTGCAGAAATCAGTGCTTTAGAAATAAATGTGGGGAAAATTATCTAATGTTGAAAAATGTTATTTGAAAAATCGTCAGGTATTTATTATTAATGATTTTAAAGCATTTAAAAATGTAATTTTTTTTGCATAAATATAGAACATTTTCTTATGTAAAATATAAAGCAACTAAAATATACTTTTTGAATTCAAATTTTTTTTTAATAATTTGTTTACTGTTAAACAATTCTTAAGCTTAAACTAAAGTAAAAGAAAATATTCATTAAATATTAAGACATAAAATGTAAAACAATTAATTACATTCTAACGATAAATTCAATATGATTGTATGATTTTGAAATTTTATATTTTTGGCTCCTTGCATTCTATAATTAGAAAAAAAAAATTTTCTTTAGTTTTCCTTAACTTAATTAATATGGTAATTATGAGTTTTTATAATAGTTATTTCGCTTGAATATTTTTCACTAATAATAAAAATGGAAATTTCTGAACATACTTTTTTAATGAACTTTTAATAATTACTTAACTTGAAATTTTAATTAACTTCATTAAATATTTAATGTTGAAATGAGAATTACATTATTTGATTATTAATCAAAAAAATTTAAATTTATGTTTTAACCCATGTTCAAGCTTGCAACATACATTGTCCTCTAATAAGGAACATATAATATAACACTAGTGAATTAAAGTTATCTTTTTTGAAATAAAACGAAAGAGAAAATAAAATTATTAATACAAACATGTTAGCTAAGTTTTTCAACTGAATCTGCAGTTCATAATTACCTTTTTTTTATTGTTATCTAATTTATGGCATCAAAAAAATTATAATTGTTTGAATGTCTGGTGCAAAAAAAAAACTGTTCCCTTCATTCTCTTTTTTAAAAAAGAATTTTTTTTTTGAAACTTTTAACTAAATAAGGGATTACTAATGATTTGAGATGATGATGAAAACGCATAATATCAGGCAAAAAACATTTAGTTAAGATAATTTATTACTAAATCTATTTTTCTGTCCATGCGCCTGCAATGCCTGCTGTCCTAAAAATCTTTCGAGAGGCAGGTTTCAAAACGGAAATTTTCTCACTGGTTTAGAGCTATAATACAAATTATATAATTAAATATTATGACAATATAATATTGCCATTAATAAAAATGAAACTGCAGACACTCTTATTCAATTATTTAGATGTTAACACAAATGATAGTTGCTAGCTTAATCTTATACCTCCAATTAGCCAAAAAGAAAGTTTACAGCAATTACATTAATATTTAATTATTTTAATTACTTAAAGATTATTTAAGAATATTTTTGAAACTGGAGAAAGTACAATAAAAATTTTTTATCTATAAATGCAATTTCAAGGAAAGTCAAATTATAGAAGAAAAAAATTTCATCGCTTCTTTTTCCTCTTTGACGAATTAAGTAGGGTATATCGAGATTAATATGAGGTAACATTATCGTTTTTTATCGACATTTTTTTAACAATTGTTAACGCATAAAAAGTCAAACTAAGAAGGAAACTCGAAATTGTGATGCGTATTAACTGCGGAATTAAATCAACCTCTCTAATTTGACAGCCTTTGAATTTTATTTTTACTCATTAGTCACAACTGTAATCAAATACTAAATCAATATTGAAGTTCCTGATATTCAATGCAGTTTTATTAATATTGAAGATAAACAAAAAATAATTTCTAATAGAATATTTTCCAAAAAAAGTTATTCAATAAATGCTTTTTGAAACTTATTTAGGTAACTTTGAAAGTATTTGTGGGAAATACAAATACAGGTAATTTATTACACGGCAGACATCTCGGAATAATTAATCTCGGGATAACTGTATAATCGCAGGATAATTAATTCTCTTTCAGTACTATAAAATTCTAATTTATTTTTAGCGCGTAATATTTTAACCTTTCTAATGTTGAGCATCTAATATTTGCCCTGATAGTTCTGATATTTTTTAACGAAAATACCATTATGTTTTTCAAAACAATATTTACTTAAATAAAGCTCAAAATTTTAAACGTTCGAACGGCACATATGTTTCATAAATATCTCACAAATGATGCAAGAATTACTTTCAAAGACAAAACTTCTCCGTCTAAATTTTCGTTCCTTAAAACATGAGTGATTTCACAGGAAACACTGTTCAGTGGGATATGCAACGCAACTCACGTTATATACGTAAATGAATTTTTGTAAAACAGTTTTAAAGTTTACCTTTAAATCTAATTTTAAAATTTGATGGAGCATTTGAAATGAGATACCTTTATAATACCCTTTTTTCTACAATCGCATCGTTTATTAAATAATTAAATATTTAAATTACAAAAAAAAGTAATAATAATAACAGAAATACCACCAGACACCTAATTGAAATTTAAAAAAAAAAATTATTTTAGAATATAAATTTCAAAACGATTGTCTTTTTTGTTAAAATAAACATTGTACATTCCATTTTATATGTAAGAGAGCGATATAGTTTAACCAAAAATGCAACATAGAAGAAGATTTTTGGAAGAAAAAAAAAAGGAAATGAAAATACTTTTATCGTCTTTCCTTTTAGTTTTTCTTGGAATATAGAGCCTGATTTCTGACAACCTTTCTTTTTGAAAAATATGGTACATTATTCAAAAGTCTCAGGAACCTAGAACTCAAAATGGCTAAGATCGAAAGGAAATCGAAGATGGGGGAGTAGTGCCTGGCGCTCGTGACCGTAGGGAAATTATTTGACCACATGGCCACCTCGACCCCTGCACATGTCGCTCATGGCCTCTGGCAACCAATATTTTATGGCGACGTTTTGGAAGGAAATATTTTATGTAAGAGAAAGACCGACCACCACCGAAATACGAATTACAAATTTTTGCTTTTTCTCCTACCTTGGAGTACGTGCTTAAAACTTCTCGAATTTTGATGCCTTTCTTTGGTGTCTAGAATCCAATACATTCAAAAAGTCGAAAATGTGATGCCATAAAAAATCTGTTTCTTCTTTAACTCAAAGATTTTTCAATATTTTAAACATCAACAAAAACATTCTTTAGTTTAAACGCTATGCCTATATTATTTGACTCTTGATTACTGTTTATTAAATATCAAACCTGTATTATACATAAGATTTATGCTATATTTTTATTTGTGTTTGTGGATACATGTAGTATATATTAGTAAAGGATTAAATTTTTGCCTTTTACATCATTCGATTCTTTGATATAATTAACTGAATTTCAATATGATTTAGACGATATTTGACTTAGTGCACGAAAAATTGTCTATGAAATATTACTCAACGAAGCGTCAAATCATTGTTCTGTTCTTAACATTCTTTGATATAGTTTACTAAATTTAAAAAATCCAATATACTAATAAGATTTTTAGATTCTTTCATTAGCATTATTTCAATCAACACTGCAGTTATAAGCAATGTACTACATCAAGACCTGAAAACTTTCTTTTTTATATCAATTGATTCTTCTATACAATTTGCGAAAATTTAAAACCCATAGTACTAATAAAGTTTGTGCAATATTTTTATTAGTGTTTCACAAATTGAAATTCTATGTAGTTAATCTAAACAAAATATAAAATTATTGTACTTATGATTCTTTTATTTTAAACTAGTATAAAGAATATGATTCATATGATATATTAATTATTGTGTTAAGAATTGCAATTAAAAGTACTATCCAAATTTGTCATATAATTTGTTTTCCAAATCTCGTCCAAATTTGTGTTGATCGATAAGTTCACTTACATAAGAACATTAAATATGTTTAAAAAGGTATCGGTATTTTTCTACTTTTGAACTCAATGCCGAGATTTGACCAACTCTTACAGCTTGAATTGCGCTAAGGTAAACGTAACACATCGCATATGAAACGCGTACTGAGCAAAAATTAAATACGATTTTTACCTTCTTACATTCTAAAAATAACACATCGGGCAATCTTTGGTTGTCCTATTTTGATAAGTTTCATGTTTGCTTTTATTGGTTTTCAATTAATAATGTGCTTTCAGATGGAGCGTGCGTAACACGTGTAAAGATGAAAGATTCGGTCTCTAGCAGTTTTAAGAGTATAACTCTTAAGGACTGTTTACACGGTCCAATTTCTTGAATCCGAGAAATTGGACGGATTTCTCTGTCCAAGAAATTCGATGATTCGTCGACACTATCCAAGTTCTTGAATGTCACTGATTCGTTGAAAGAAAAACTTGCTCAAGCGCATTTTTCATATTCAACACTATAAAATAATACTTACTTAAGTTTAAAATTAATAAATAAATTCAAATAAAATCATAATAACACAAATAAACCGCAACAGATCAATTTATTCGGACTAAAATATATGAAAGCAGACAACAAAATGACATAATTTGCTGCATGCTTGTTGACGTCACAAAACCTAAGACGCTGATTGGTTAAGGGAGAAAAAACTTGGATGGAAAGTACAACATGCTCTACTATCATTCAAGAAGTTGGACCAAGTTCTTGGATGATTGTTTACACGATCCAAACTCAAAGCAAAACAAGTTTCCATCAATATCAATCAATCTCTGTCCAAGAAATTGGATCGTCTTAACAGGCCTTTGGTCATAAATTGTATAGTCTATTTTATAAATATACTGAAAAAAAATTATAAGGAAAAGTAGAGTTGACAATGGACTTTTCTCTTCAAACAAAAAAATCTGTAAATCCTGGGGCAAGTAATCACCAATTTTAATTTTCCCGAGGGTATTGCATCAATTATTACAATTTCGATTTTATCTAAATTCTCGAAGCTGTAAACTAATTCGCTGTCTTGAGAATCCTTAAAATATATTGAGATATATTTAACGGTTATTTGTGCTCTAGAGATATAAAAAATGTTTATTAGTGTATAATAGAGCTACCCTGTGAAAAAAAAACAGAAATCTTGTAGGTATAAAATAAGTGTTTTTTAACGTAACCTAAACGATATTGTAACAAAATAAACACACCAGTCCAAGTAGACGATTAACTTACTTGTATAAAAACAACTATGAATGTTCACTGTTGCTTATTTACTTAATTATGTTTTTTTTAATATCTTTTTTTTTACCTTAAATTTATTTTATAATAAAAATGTTACAGTCGTGTCCGTAATAAAATTGAAAGAGATCCCTTTTAATATTCAACTGTTGAAAATAGAATGTTTTCGTTTATATAATACTAGCCGCAAAGGCGGCCAGCTGTCCGCCACGCTAAAGGTTTCCACAAAAAGAAGTTTTTTAAAAAGTTTTTTAAAACATAGCAGGAAATCTGAAGATTAGTGGACAATTAAAGTGTTCCTGTCCTGCAATTTTGTCTTCATATCCAGTTCTGCTGCAGATGTGTTATAGCTCTTGAGGATGTTTGAAATTATATAGCTACAACGCTTAAGAAAAAAAAAACTAAAATGCTAAATACATGAAAAGAACACGAAAACGAATAAATTTTTTATGGTATCAATTTCTATTTCTATATAATTTTTTATGGTATCAAATTCTATTTCTATATCTGTTACGTCAAGCACTCAGGTATTATAATTTGATCTAGTTGTGCTTGTATAATTTTGATCTAGTTGCGCTTTCTACGTCATTTTGTTAACATCGTTTGGTTTGTTATTTAACATCGTTTGGTTTGTTATTTCTAAGTTAACTTTCAAAAAATTGGCTGGCATCAGCATTTTTATTCTTTAAGTTGTTTATTTTTTCTTTTGGAATTCGTTCCTTTTTAGCGAAATGTTTTTCAACCTAATCGAATTCTTTGCCGACTGTTCTCTGTATATATAAAGAAAATAAAGTAAATATTTTTAAAGTGTTGTGAAAAGAATTTTTAGTTGTACAAAGTACTACAATATCGCTATAAAAATTATCGTCTTCGCTTAAGAAAAAAAAAAAAGAGCGTGGAAAGAAGAAGAAAAACTTATTATAACAATTATGAACAGCGACAAATATATCAAAGCGAAGCGTTCTATTTACGTATCGAATATGTTGCCACATTTTTAATACAAAAGTTAAACTTTTCTCCACTTTAATAAATGTAAACTAATGCGAACTTTACAATTAAATTATTAATTCCTTCGTATATTATTGGTTTAAGTTGTCGAAAATTAATATTTCAATTGTGAGGTTCGCATTAGCATACATTTATAAGAGTGGGGAAAAGTATATGCATTTTTTAATAGTTTTTTGAATATGGCTCTTTGAAGACGAAAAAGCAGACGAAAAGCATAGACTTACAAAATGACTGATAACTAAATAACTAATCAAAATTTTTGAAAAAGAAAAAAAATACTTCTTCATTATGTCAAAACACAATTATGTGTCGAGTTTCGAGCCTGGGCGAGGCTTCTGGGGCGATATATTGTGATTACAGACACACACACAGCCGCTTTTATTATTATGTATAGATGTATAGATAACACGATCTTAGAGCAACTGTTTTCTAAGATCTGATTAAGCGTTGCTAAAAAACTGAGATATGCAACAACAATAACAACAACAACAACATTGTCCTAAATTCTATTTGATTTCAATTTACTTTCTTTGTGAAAACTCGTTCTTTTTAATTTATACTTTTAAACTGTTGCTTTGCGTATCATGACTATCATAAGGAAAGACTAAAAAATATTCTTTCGTCCTTCCGTTAATTTTTTTTCTTTACTCTTTTTATCCAATATTATTTTCTCTTCTTTGATTTCTCCAACATTTCTTTCTTTCCCTTGTGCTTGCAGTTTTTTAACTATATTAATTCTTTTATGAATTTCTTCCTTTCTTCTCTCCTTTGTCCTACCTCATTTTTTTAGAATTTTTTCATCCCACTTTATTACATATTAGACTTATTATCAATTGAGTTTAAAGCTTTTGTGCGTAAAGATCCTATGAATCCTTTTCAAATCAATAAAAAAGCAGTTTTTTTACAATCTTGCACTATTACATATTAGATTATGTATACTTTAATTTAATGTTATTTTTTGCTTAAACATCTCGTGATCATGAATAGTTTTCGAATCATGCAGTTTTTTTTTCTTCCATCGCACACAATTACATATTTGGCTCATCATACTGTGGGGAATGAGTTGTTATCGACTATGTCAACTATCATCTATGAAAAGGTACCCCGACATAGAGTCGAGTTAACATGCCTTATATACTAGAGAAATGTAGTTGTAATTTTGTAGTGGTAGATACGCTACAGTACTCCCCCACCAGAATTATATCTGTGATAGAATTCGATGAATGAATACCACTAGTTGAATCATTGCTGTTTTTGTGCGGTAGAGCCGGGAGAGCTGTATTAAGATCACCGTACTTTTTGAGTGCTGAATGTGAGAGGTGTATTAACTTCACGGTCGTAGTCACTCCTGTGTAGCCTTTAGCAGTCGAGTGTATGCAGGCCGACGTTGTGTGCTCGAGACTGAGTAGCAACAGTGAGAGGAGGTGGATAATGTTGCAGTCACAAGTAGCAAGTCAACTATTCAGCGTGGACCATCCAACGAAGTAGGTGTTACTGTCTAGGTAGGCGTGTTCATATCGAAGTGGGCGTTTTTGCCAAGGTAGGCGTGTTCACATCATGTCCGAAAGTCACCAATGTGGGGAGAGAAGTATTCGACCATGTCAACCGTCATCTATGAAAAGGTACCCCATCATAGAATCGAGTTAATGCTTCTTATATACTAGTGAAATGTAGTTGTAATTCTGTAGTGGTAGATACGCTACAATACTATGAGTTTCACGGTGAATGTATATAAGTATCTTGTGAACCATTTCCGAACCAAAGAAAAATCTCGTGTACTGTTACATATTAAGCTAATTATGCTTTTAGTTTAACTTTTTTTCGAAAACACCTAGTTATCCTAAATAGTCTCTTAAAAATGCAGTTCTTTTTTCATCGTACACTACTGCATTTTTGGCTTACCATGCAATGAGTTTTACGATGTTTGTACATAAACAGCGATTGAACTACTTCCAAGTCAAAGAAAATCACAGTTTTTTTATTTGTTTAATTTTTTGAAGAAAAAAAACTGTGACAAACAGTAAATTCTAAAAAAGTTTTAATAAAATCAGTCTTAAACTGGGTGTGTTTATCTGTTCAATAAGAAACTATTTATTTGCAAAAAAAAAAAAAAAAATTAACTTTTGAACACAGATTAAATTTGATTACAGAACGCGTACTTATCTCCCAGTGTAATTGTTGGTCTGGAATGTACTCTTGGATAGTTTTTAAAGAGATTGAGGGATTTTCCCTGCGTCCAGCTTATAACCTGGATGACCAGTCTCCTGATGAAAATCATCAGAGGCAGAGTATCCGGCTATAACCATTTTAGTCACCTCTTATCACATGAATAAGATAAATTTCGGCTATTCTGCAGAGTCAGATGGAGAGGGCACGTTAACAGTCTGTATTCTAAGACAGTCTGCAGTACTGAAGAAGAAATGTAATTCCCATATCATATTATTGATTCTACACATAAAAAAGTGTACTTTTATATTTTTCTTATTTAACATTTTATTGCTTCATACATGACTGAATGGTTTAAAATATATGTATGTTTTTGATAACTTATACACCTGTATCAATTTTCTACGCATGTAGCCTAAAATTACTCATCATAAAAACAGCAAACAAACAAGTGAAGTGAGATAGAAAATAATTGGGAGAGAATGATTTAAAAACATTTAAATCTCATAAAAATAAAAATCATTTTAATAAAAATTATAATATAAAAGTGTAATTTATAACGCAATCTAGAAGATTCAAAATGGAATTTCAAAATGTTTCTACTTAAAATTAAATGCATATAAATTTGATAATCAATTTTATTTCAAATGATAATTAAATTATTTAATTATGAACCATTCTATTTAAGATTGCATAAACTAATGGAATTAAAATCTAAGACAATTAAGTATTAATAAGAAATAAGCAAAGCATTTCGAGTGGCAAAGCTATAAAATATAATTTAATCATGTCTCAAATTCGAAAAGTGAATGAAAATAATTTTGAGTTCGACTTCAAGCACAACTTAAAAGTCTTTCCTCTCTTGAAAGCATTCATTTACGTATTATAATTTAATTAATGAAATGCAAGTAATGAACGAGACACAACGTAACTGAATAAATAATATTGGAATCATACTATTCTTAACGATCGCGAAGAATGTTCCGCTTCGAAAATTGAAATCTGTGCAGCGTTCAATTATTAGGAATATTTCCTTGCCCTAAGGAAAAGGAATACATTTTTCGTTTTTCAAAATGATAGATTTTTAGTCGTCAAGAGTTATAATTATCTTTAGCATTGCGTGATATACTAGTATAAGCTAAGCTAAGATTGCAATAAAACTGATGAACTGTCGCTTCAACGAGACAGATACGTTCTCCGGTTTCTTGTTTTATTTCTTCGCACATATCTTCGGGCCAAAATTAATTGCAGAAAAAATTTACGTTGCGAATGTTTTGAAAGGTTATATTAATATTCATGAGTATGTTAAGATAAATGAATACATTTTAACTGATTAAAGTATCATTGATTTTCTTTCCAATGTACAATCATTTCTGTTGTGTTTTAAGCTTAAAAAATATATTTGCATAGAATAGTTTTATTCAGAAATGCTGAGAAATATAGAACTTCTTTAAGATAAGGATTTAATCGTATGATACATTTTTCCTGTTACTTACAAATGCTTTTTTTAATCTTCATTAACACATAAATTAAATGTTTCATTTGCAACTTAAATACATTATCTTAATTAACTAAATAGTTTTAACTAACTAGTTAAAAATGGAATTATTTCAGTTATTAACATGACGATAAAACATTAGTATTATTTAAGATTTAATTAAGTGATACTGGAAAAACTCTGGAATCATAAAAAAGCATATAATGCTTTCATTTTCTTGATGATTATAAATTTAAAAGAAAAAACATTTAGATTAACTATTCATTACATTTTACAAAGTAGTTATAAAAATTAAAAATATTCAACAAGATAATTGGTAGGGAAATATAATTACGAAGGCGTATGTAAAATTATTGTTCTTTTCCCCTGTCTGTCTTTCTTAGATGCATTTCACACGTTAATATTAAATACATTCATTTATTTTCGAAAAAAAGGAAAAATGCAATCTTCTGTTTCTGTAAATTTCTCATACACGTCTTGGAGTCTAAGTAATAAGTAATAAAATAGACAACAATATGGTGCTGTCAAAGAATCCAGCAAAGTATAATTATTAATAGCGAAAAGGAATCTGTGAAAAAAGAATCTACTAAAGCTATTGATGAAATTGAAAAGAATCTGTCAAAACTATTTTTGTTCGTATGTGACATAGAGTTCAAATGGTTATATGTAATTTATTCCTCATTCTATGGGTCAAGGTGATTCTTATACTAGCTATTTTCTTGTAAAAGTTACATACGTGATTTTTCAAGGATTTGAAATGCTCAGCTAGAAATACCTATATTGAGTCAACATTGCAAAAACGTCTTAGGATTTTAGAGGTAAATATTACTGTGAAACTGAGTATGGACAAGTACGGAGAACTTTCATGGTAAAATATATCGTAAAAGTAATAATTAATATGATACAGAACTTGAACATAAATTAAGTTTAGCAGAACTCAGATTTTGCTGGTGTAACGACACTACCCCAGATAAGATTTCGGCAAGATAAAATAAAAAATAAAAAATTGAGAGTTACATAACAATGTTTCATATAATTTCCTACTCCATGTACGTATGTGTTAAGATTGGAATGCATCGAGAGAGAGAGAGAGAGAGATGTTGTGAATAATTCAATAAGTTCGTTGCTTTAACCCCTTCCTTCTCGCTCTCGTAAAAATGAAGGGGTGAGGTTTCGCCCTCTATTTCTCGCTCCCGTGATATTTCCGGGCTGGAGTGTTCAGTAGCAAAGCGCCGATAAGAATAAAACAAAATCATTTCTTTTACCCGTAAAAGATTTTATTTCTCGTTTTACACAATTTATATTATCAGGACATTTTTTTGGTAAATGTAGATAGTTAGTTTATTTTAAACTAGATGTCAGCACCAATCAAATACGTGTCGGCAATGAGGGATAACAAAAAATAGGCACTTTTATGACCGTTTTCTTGAAAATTAACCGATAGTTAAGGGGTTAAAGAAAATATAGACCTAACCATCAAATATTTGAAATATTAGGTGATGTTTCAATAGAATAGCCAATAAGAATAAAACAAAATCATTTCTTTTACCCGGAAAACATTTTATTTCCCGTTTTACACACCAGATATCAATACAAGGATATTTTTAAGGCAATTGCAGATAGTTAGCTTATTTTAAACTAGATGTCAACACTAATCAAATACGAGTCGACAATCAGGGATAAAAAAATAGGCACTTTTATGACAGTTTTCTTGAAAATTAACCGATTGTTAAGGGGTTAAAGAAAATATAGCCATCAAATATTTGAAATATTAGGTGATATTTCGCACCAGATATTTTCCTTGGAGCTTCAGATTTCAGCAGATTCATTTAAGGTTTAATTTTTTCAAACTTAGATATAAAATAAAAAAAAAACCTGAAAATTTTGCTTAGTAAATGTTGTTTGCCCTGTTATGTTTTGAATCTTATTGCTTTATGATGTTAAGAAGAAAAAAACATTTTTTTCAATCCGCATGCACATATAAACGTGGTGTATATTGATTAGGTCATAGTTATGCGTTGACAAGAAATTTAGGTCTCTGCTATACGGGAAATGTTTTGCCTTTACAAAGCGAGACATGCATCATCAAAAAAGGCAGGACATTCCATGCTAGTTGAAAAGGGCCTTGTAAAGAAAATCGTTTACTTCCTAGTATATGTTGGAATAAGGCTAAATACGCAATATAAAGGGGTGGCTTTATTCCTGTAATACTGGGAAAGTTTATTCTCCATTTCTGATGCATTATCTTGAAATACTTTTCTAAACATGTGATGAAAAATGTAGGGATAAAATTTTTCTGATGCATAATGGAAACGGTTATGCCTGATATTCAAAAGAGAATACTTTACTTGCCTTGAAGAGGAAACACTTTTTTTATGAATTACAATGGAAAAAATTATTTTTCCTTAAAAGGAATATAGTTTTCTAGATAATCAATGCAAAAGATTATACTTGCCTTGTGGAAGAATAGATCTTTATGATATAAAATGGAAAAGATTGTATTCTCTATGTAGAGAAATATGCAATGGAAAATATTATACTTCCCTTATGAAGAGGAATATTTAAGAAAATTATAATATCACTTTTTCGGGAAATGACATATTTCTAGATGCACAATGGAAAAGCTTATATTCACCTGAGTAGAAATAAGATTTTTCCGATTATACAACGGAAATGGTTATCCTTGAATTGTTGATTTATAATAAAGTGCTTTTTCAATTAAAAAAAGCAATATTTGTTGTATAAGGAATTAGCTTTATCCTGTTACATATGGAAAAGCAAAATAAGTTATAATGGAAAAAGATATTCTCAAACAATAAGCAAAATGCCAATTCTTTGCAATCCGCGCATCACAGATAAGGTTATACTTCCCTTATGGATGGAAATATTTATGAAAATTATATAATCACTTTTTGGGGAAATAACATTTTTCCTGATACACAAAGGAAAAGCTTATACTCACCTGAATAGAAATAAGCTTTTTCCGATTATGCAACGGAATTGGTTATCCTTGAATTGTTGATATATAATAAAGTGCTTTTTCAATTAAAGAACGCAATATTTGCTGTATAGGGAATTAGCTTTCTCCTGTTATGCATGGAAATGCAAAATAAGCTATAATGGAAAAGGTATTCTCTTACAATAAGCGAAATGCTAATTCCTTGCAATCCACGCATCACAGCTTAGGAAACTGTCTTCGACCTGTTTTTTTTTTACTCCCCGCTATAAGTCGCATTTTTTTTTACACAAACAAAAAAAAATGAGAAAAAAAAGCTTTTTTTAAAAATCTTAAGTTACTATCGTAGTTGTTATCATTAGTAGAAAATAATTAAAAGAAAAAAAATAGTTATTGCAGTGTCACAATACAATGAAAAAAATTTCAGGTCAACTTAAATTAATCATTGTAAAATTTCAGATGATGGTGCATTTCAACCGTAAAATCCATTTTCACCTGACTATGTTACGAAACAAAAGAATCCAATTTACCATAGTTTTTATAGTAATAATAGAGAAAATTACTGAATTATTCCAATTAAAAAAATGTTATCATGAAAATTAAGGTATAATATTTAATGGTAAAAATGGATTTTACGGAAAAAATGCATTTTACAGTAAAATGGATTTTATGGATGATGCATCTGAAGTGCCGGTACTTTATATCCAATTTAATTGAGAAATTTTATTTCAGTGTAGAAAACATCTGCACGTAGTAAGCAAAAAATATGTATTATTTTTAAAATTTCAATTTCTAACAGCAATCAAGTTATTTAAGAAAAATTAATTTTTTCTCATTTTTCGTGTTGCGTAGATTGGCGTAAAAGTTTGCAAGTGAGAAACCGCTAAATGATTTGCTAGTTTTTCCTTTCTGTTAATATTTTCGATTTTAATACTAACAAAGTTAATGAAATATTTATAAAATATGATTGCTGTATTATTTATACGTAGAATAAGTATTCTTTATGTTCTATGTTTGTTTGTTTTTTAATTTACGCCTATTTGCAAAAGTATGGCGTAAATTATTCATTTTATTTCATTACAATATTTGATGCGTGAAAATATTTATTTGCGTAAAAGCGTAACTCGCAGCATCCTTTTGAATGCACTTTTAAAAACTATTAATCTATTAATACGGTGACTTAAAAAGTTAATATATTGCTCTCAATATTTTTGTGTGAGTTACATAAATGCGGAAAAAAATTTAAATAAATCGCCTGAAATGAATTGAATATAATTTAGAACATATTGTTCAATTACGAAAAATTTAATTTTAGAAAGGGAGCAATAAATTTAGGTCTAAAAATATGATTTAATATTTGTGGTTTAAGTAAATATTTTTACAATGATGTATTTTCGTTTTTTTCATAAAAATCTCAAAGGGATAAGAGTTTGGGTGTTTTAATGAAAAATGTTTGATTTTTAATTCGTTATTGAAATGGAAAATTTACGAAAATCAAATACTTTGTAATGTCTTTCAAGTAGTTTTTTTGGCTTTAACCTCATTACTAAATCAAAAGTTTTGTATCGCGATAAGCAGAAAAATATTAAATATGCAAATTATTTACTCAATGACGATCCGAAATTAGATTTATCTTATTTTTAATAAAATAATTTTATTTAGTCGTGATATTTAGATGTTTATTCTTTTAAATAAAACATCTCAGTAAATATTTATATCTATGATCAAACGATACTATAATATCCATACAAACTGTTTGAAACTTATGGCATGTGTATTCCTTTCCCCGAAAAAATATTGTTATTAAAACTTAAATTGTTATTAACACTTTTTCATCAATACTTAATCAATATCTTTAAAACTTTTTATCAATAATTAATAGTCTTTCATCAATATTTTAATGTTTTTTTTTCTTTTTTAAGGTCATCTTTTCCTCACATGTTAAATAGAGAACAGAAACGTTTATACTTCAGTCAGTATTGCATACAATTCGTTATAACACTCTGCAAAAAATTTTGGGAGGAGGAAAAAGAAACTTCAATTTTTTAAGGCTCTTTCAGTAACGTTGTCAAAATAAAATAATAAAACAAAATTTATGTTCAAAATGTCACAATAATATCTTTCCAATGGTAGAACACAAACCAAAAAAACACGAAAATATTGCTATTTTTTAATGAATCAAAGTCATTAAGGCAATCGAATTGCTTGAGTAACAATCAATAAATTAAATATTTCATAAAAATTTGTCTATGCAAACTCCCCAGCTTCATTCTCGTCACCTATACAACCAACAATACTGATTTTGTTTTTCAGTACTAATTGAAACAAAATTAGTTTTTGTTTTTCGCCACCCTAGCTGTTTGTATTACCATTTTTATTTTTATTTATTTAATTAATTTGATTCACTTTTTTAATTATTTAGTAATTTTGAATGCTTGAAAATTTTTATTAAGACAGTTTCACAATTTATTTATTAAAATTAGGTATTTAAATATTTCTGTATTTTAGTAATTTTACTACAAATTTTAGTTTCATTATTTATTTATTTAAATTTGACATAAAAAGTTGCCTTTACGCAAAATTAGGGCACGAAGAATATTTTAGTAAAGGTAAGTAGTTAATATTATTTTTTTTTCTTTGAATTTATACTAAACTAGAACTATTTCAGATCCAAAATTATAATTATCCTTTTGTTTAATCAAAACAATTTAAGCAGATTTAAGCAGATTTTAAGCAAATTTATGTTTGAAGAAATTACAAAATTGATTTTGAAAAAAAGGCATTTTGTATCAGATATTTTAGCTTCAAAATTGTCCTTCAAAAATTCTTTAATTTCAATCTGTTTCTGAAATTTGTTTTAGGTAAATTTAGGTAATTTAAGACAATATATATTTTTTATGGCTTGAAAATAATGCGTTTTAAACTAAACGAATGAATTTGATTGAAAAAAATATAACTCATGCTATTTTCAATTGAACCTAAATGAGCATAAGATTTATAGAACTACTAGTTTTGGAAATTCGTTCAGAAACTTTAAAAAAAATAGTAAACAAATAAAGCTTGCTCAAAAAATACAAAAGATTAGAAATCTACATTGCTATGAATTCCTAGTGAAAATTGGTTAAATAATTTTTTTTAATGGTCATCTTACCGTATTCAACCAAAACAATCAGATAGCCATTAAAGTAGCGTTATTCAAACTATTAATTCTCAGAAAACTGTTTATTAACTGTGTGTTTGTCTACTATGATTTAACAAGCAAGTATTTTTTTCGTTCCAACTAAATCCACCTTTATGAAACTATATAGAATTTATATTCAC
>NC_092208.1:18844433-18859107 GCF_043381705.1 Parasteatoda tepidariorum
TATATATATATATATATTACGGTAAAAATCAAAGTTTACGCGACAAAAATAACTTTTTTGCCGTGAAAGTTTTAAGGAAAAAATGATTTGTCTTGGTAAAAACTAAATGGGCACCCTGTTACATATTTTTTTTTACAGCGTAGCACCACAACACTGCTCATCATCGTTGAACACGCAGAAGGAAAACAGTAGTAAAATCCAACGCTTGCACTAGGTGACACCATCAAATTCTATTCCAAGCCATCTTCAATGTTTAGATTTGACTTAATGGAATACACTTCAACTGCATCTCAAAGTTTCAATCTGCTTTTCCGTTCAAGAAATGTTACTGCTCTTTCTTCATCTGTTACTGAATTTTTCATCTACTTCCACAACTCTAATAGCTTAACAAGAATTATTGTGGAAAGCATTTATTTTCCTTTTAATTTTGGTTTAAAGTAAATGTACACAAGTAATGAAGTGCTGTGCACCTCATAATGTTTTAAGGAACTAAATAATTTCTATTGGAAATCTTACTTAAGCATCTACGATACATGAGATGTCTATTTTCAGATTGACGTAATATTGTCTCAAAGATAAACCGTGTCATAATATTTATAATTAAAAATGTTTCATTAGAAGAGTTATTTAGAAGAATTCAATTAACAGAGTTACTTTTGAAACTTCTCATAGATAACAAAAATAATATTCCACAATAACAGGAATTATTGTGGAAAGCACTTATTTTTCTTTTAATTTCGGTTTAAAGTAAATGTACTCAAGTAATGAAGTGCTGTGCACCTCATAATGTTTTAAGGAACTAAATAATTTCTATTAGAAATCTTACTTAAGCATCTACGATACATGAGATGTCTATTTTCAGATTGACGTAATATTGTCTCAAAGATAAACCGTGTCATAATATTTATAATTAAAAATGTTTCATTAGAAGAGTTATTTAGAAGAATTCAATTAACAGAGTTACTTTTGAAACTTCTCATAGATGACAAAAATAATATTTCAATTTCATAATAATATAATTCTTTTATAATAATAACTTTTGTTACTTTTTATGAAACCTATACATTGCAGAAAACCTCTCAGCTAAATTTTTTTAAGATTAAAAAATTTATAAAATGAACCAAATAAGCAAAATTATTTCAAACTTTCTATTGCTTTTTACAAAAATAATCGTTACTTAAATTCCTGTGGTAATAGAGAAATATTTTTAATTTGAAATAGGCGTGTAGTATTGTATAATAAGGATATCAATTGATTAATAGGCAGTGATCTGGACTTTGTTAAGCAGAGCAAGCTTAAGACATGATTGCCTTATGTAAATTAGTCTAAATTCAACTCTGTCAAATAAAAGTTAGCTCAATATTTTCTATTTCACAATAATTTTAGCAATTTCTGTAAAACTTAATCTTAGTCATGGAATATCAAAAGATAAAAATATGATATGCGTTAATATTTTATCTGTACTGAATTTTTATCGTTAATGCGGTGGCGAATACATTTTAGAGATTTTATAAAACATTTTCCGTTGATAAATAGTTTAACATTTTTGCGATTGAAAATTTCCCGGATGAAAAAGTGATTGTAGTAGAAATAATTATAGTTTATCATAAATTATAGATAGTTTCAACATTTGGAGGAGAAATAATTTCATTTGCCTGAAAATAAACGTATTTGCAATGAAGCAACATTGCAGCTTAGTTTAATAATTTATTAGAAATTGTTCCTAAATATTTATGATTTTTTTTTTGAAAACTCGAAGCTAAATAATTTTCTTGTGGTTACTATGAAAATTCTGTTTTTAAAAACTTGTTTTTCTAAATTAATGGAAAGTATAAGGAAGTTTTTATCAAAACAAAATATTTTAAAAAATGCTTCTAAAGAAAATAAGTAGGTTGATGAGAAAAGAATAATTGGATTAATCATATGTGGAGTAAAAATTTTATTTTTGACGACATATTTTTGTGCATGCGAAGTGTTATATATATAAGCAATAAAAAATTATAATGCAAGTTGCCTTATATGTATAACATATTTTATAAAAAAATAATTTTAGTTAGCACATTAGATTAAGTGTCACAAATTCCTTAGGGGAGAACGATCAACTTTATATCTAATTAGACGTTTTTATTCATAAAATGTTAAAAACTTAATTATGATGCTATCCTTAGATAAATTAGAAACGAAAGCAAAATAAAACAGTAATTGAACTATGAAACGAAGATATTTTGTTTAAAAAAAATTTCTGCAGGAAATCATTATTTTTAACTAAAGTATTTTTGCGGAGTAAAAATAATTTAAAATGGTAATGATTATTGAAGAGTATTGAAATGATTTTATTCACTCCTGTAATCAATAATGCTTTTATATTCTAAATATGAATTTGTACAGATACATAATGTTTTGTCATGAATAGGACTGGGCGATATTAGAAATTATATATCGTGATGCTTCGTCAGTTTTGCATCGCGATATAGCGATGTATCGCGATATAGTATTTTTGAATTTCATTTACTTGTAAGGCACAGAAAGTCAGATTTCTATCAAAACTTCATACTCAGATTGATTTAAATCAATTTATAAATTTGAAGATATATATGTTTTGCTTAAGAAAGATATTAAATAAATTTACCACAATGTACAAATCTTACTTAAAATATTTATTGAAATGTTTGCTTAGAAATTCATAGTATGCGTAAAACAAAGTGTTAAAAACTTTTTTTAAAGCGTTTTTTACAAATTAATATTTTCTTGTACTATTATACATAAATAATTACATAATTATTAAGTTCGATCGTAATGTTCAATTTCTAAATGAAACGTTAAAAATTATTTGTATGTTTAAAACAAAGTGCTAAATAAATTTTAGAAAAAGAAACGCTTTTAAAACACTATTTTTTATTATTAACATTTCAGTTATTATAGTTCTATTATAGTTCATTTACGTCACACTAGAGCTACACAATGGGCTATTGGCGACGGTCCGTGAAACATCCCTGAGGATGATCCGAAGACATGCCATCACAATTTTGATCCTCTGCAGAGGGGATGGCACCCCCGCTTCGGTATCTCGACGACCTGCACGCGAAGTCGAGCACTTTGCGTTAGGACAGTTTAACGAGGACCAATACCGCACACCCTCGGTCCCTACGCAGGCTGATCCAAGTGGTCACTCACCCGCACACTGACCGCAGCCAGTGACGCTTGACTTCGGTGATCTGCAGGGAATCGTGTCTTAACGATCAGTCCACTGCGGGACCTTATCATTTCAGATAAATAATTAAATTAAATTAAATAATGACCGAATTATGAACGAAAAACAAAGTAAGATTTAATTTCTTAAAAATAAAAAAATTGTGATATTCGATAATATATTTAGCTAATTAACAAATAATATGAAAAGAATATTTTTTAAAAAAAATTATTATACTCTCTAATAAAACGAAGTGCTAAATGATTTAAAAAAATGAATAAAATACGCAAACCTTTCAAATTTTTTTGTATAAACAAAGTTGATTGACTTATGTCCAAATCCAAATGACAAAAATAAATTTTGTTTTAACTTTATTTCTAAAAATAAAAACAACAAGATTTATAAATTTAAAATCAGTAATAAAAACTCATTAAATTATTAGAAGTTTCATCCAAAAAGTTTTTAATAAATTAAAAGAAAGTAAAAAAATAACCTAACAAATTCAATTCTTTATGGGCGCCTAAATTAGATTGCCGATAATTTTCACATTTAAAAATAAAAAGAAGTTTTTTTTAAAAAAAAACTTATCTAATTAATGAAGAAACTCTTCTTTATATATTCTTTTCAATAATAGATTGCCTTCAGAACAAGGTAACATCGGCGATCACGAAGTTAGTCCCACTGAAAATAATCTACAAGAAAAGTCGCGACAAAGAAAAAAAAAGCTAAGAGATGCAAAAAGGAACATGCGATATAACGATATGTGTTCTCAAAACTCTGATTCTGATTCAACAGCTCACCAATCAAGGATATTTCAACATAACGAAACGAACATCGTTTTCCACAGCGCGAGTCGACATCGGAACGTAAGAGAAGAGTCTTAAATCACTAAATCGTTTTGCGCTCGTTGTCTTTACTCGACGGCTTAAATCAGATTTCTGATGCATCGCCTTGAATGAAAGTCGCTGTATCGTCTTGCCGATATATGCGCTAAATCGATATGCCTCGATACATCGATTTATAGCCCAGTCCTAGTCATGAACATAATAATTATAGTAATTTTAAAAAAAATAACACAGTTTAAAATTTAGCTTTATTTATGACTAACTTACAAGTTATAACTCCAAAGACTATAATAACCCTAGTTGGCCGAGTGACTTTGCCCATCAGGTTATTGTAATTTATTAGAAAAGATAATGTTATCAAAATATATGTAAGCACTATAAATCAATTACATAAGCTTACTCCATCCCCAGATAATATATTCATCTCTCCAACTAATATTTAATTACATGCTGTTTTCAGTTAAAGGCTTACTAATTAAAAGTTCATGAGATTGATTAATAATCATTTTTAAGAAATAAACAAATAATAGATATTTAGCTTAAAGCACATGTATTATTATCTTTTGTCAAACATTTTTAAGAAATAAACAAATAATAGATATTTAGCTTAAAGCACATGTATTACTATCTTTTGTCGAACAAAGTTTGAAATTGTGTACAAAAGTTTGAATTCGTTCAATTATTTCTAGATGCATCAAAAGAATTTTCAAAAGTTTAAATTTCTGTTTTTGAATTGTTTTTAAATGCTTATTTTAAAGTTTTTTTTTTAATCTTTTAAATTTTGGGAGTCAAAAATGCAAGTCTTTTAAAACAAATGTAGGTCGTAACAGTAGAACTATACAATTTAATTAGGTAACTAAAATGATTTCGTTCTTAAATTACTTAGCAAATTTAAGTCGTCTATTGCGAGATTGCAACTTAAAGGTAGAAAAAATGGCTGGCCATTTTGGTCTATCTCATTTTTTTAGTGCTTTATAATTCAAATCAAAATAACTTGCAAAAAGTATTGTGCTAAAAGAATATTTTCACAATTAGATCAAATCTTAATGCATGTTTAATAATCCATGTGTTTGTCTTAAAGGAACGTATTTATAGAATCTTTATACCTAGAACGACATGTGGAGATAGTCATTCCCGGAGATATTTTGGAAAGGTACCCTATAACCCCCCGTAGGTTTGGGTATATTGTACATTTTAATAGGTACACTGTTAGAAATTTCTCTGAAAAAATGGGTAAATAACAATTTATTGAATGGTTATTTTGCCATATTTAATCAAAACAGTCAAATAACCATAAATAAAACGGTAGCCAAACTGTAAAATTTGAGAAAAACTGGTTATTAACTGCTTTCATCTAATACGTTATAACAACCAGATTTTTGATGCACCAACTAGAACGAACTAATGAAGTTACTTAGTTGCTTGCGAAGCGTACATATCATAGCCGAGCGGGCTTATCTATCAATCTCATGACCGGCAGAACTCGAGTTCGAGTCCTAGTGTTGACATCACAATATTTTCTCCATTCCCTTCAACACATGAAGAATTTCCAGTGTCCGGCACTCTCCAATGTCTATTACCTTACGAAAAGTCGAGCTCCTATGTCTAGTTACATATTTAATTTATTTTTCTTTTTTTTATGTATTTGAAAAATGCTGGATGTAAATGGTTAAAAAACCGTATAGTTTTGTATTCATGGTTTTATAACTTTACTTTTTGCAAATGGTTTCAATACCCTCAAGGAAAAAAACTTTCTTGACCATAAACTTAACGGTTAATCGGATGGACAGACAGCTGCCAGTTATTTTAGCGAATTTTAGAATGAAAATTTCAACAGTGTATGAGGAATCTCAGATTCACTATTTCATCAAAAAAAGCACGAAAAGAAAAACAAAAAAAAAAGTATTTTAAAATATTTTCAATTATTATATAAAGAGAAAGGGAAACTTAGTTATCTAAGAAAGTTATGTTTAAGTGAAATTTATAAGAAAGTGTTACATTTAATCAGATACCATAGAATTTTGATAACTGAGTTTCTATATTTATTGTAACATTAATTATTATAATAAGTAAGGTTTTGGATGTCTAATTAATCTACACGCAGACAATCTGGAAAGATCCAGACTGGCGTCCTCAGACTTTAAAGAGGCAAAAAGTATTTTTCAGGTTTTCTAGTGTTAATGCGTGATAACATTTACTCTAAAGATTTCTCTTTGTCGGTGAATTATTCAATTTAAATATACTACTAATGCAAACAGTATAAAAGAAATTGAAAGCGTTGGCTATTTTGAGCTTATTAACATCAAATTTAGTTCGAAATATAATGATCATAATTTTTGAAACATCTTTCATTTTCTGAGTTCTTTTTTAAAAGTGAAAAGCAATAGGGCGTGGTTAAGTCATTGATTGTCTATTGACTGTAGAAAGCGCCTAAAAGAAAATTGGGTTTCAATATCGACGCCTCGGGTATTGATCATAGTGACATAAAACACGTTACCTTTAAAGTAAAGGTTTAAAAGGAAGAAAATGGAAATAAAATAAGAACGAGAACTTCATGGTAGACTATTAAATGGCAGCCGATTTTCAGAATGAGAGAAAATATCGAAGAAAGGCGGCTTAAAAAGAGAATTGGAAAAGAAACGATTTATTCAACTTGGGTTAGTTATTCCTTACTTAAGCGAATACTGAATTTTTTTAAAGAAAATAAATTCAATAAAATTTTGAAGGAAGAATCATACTTGTGGTTAAATAGTTTGTGGCGTTCGATACTTGCTTTTAATGCGGAGACTCCAGCATTTTTCTTTGAAAACTAATTTGCAGGAATATGGAATAAAGTTTTTTCGCTGATGCTAATGTTGTCTTTAAAATTCAAGTTCCTCATTTATAAAGGAAACTAAGTGCTTTTTACTCTTATCATTTGTTTTTAATCTTACTGAAATTTCAATAAAACCTTAGAATGTTCCATACTTTTATCTTAGGTGTAGGTAACGTAAATTAAGTAAGCATTTTTTAATTTTAATTACTTACACTATAAAAAGTTATTTTCGCAAAAATATATGGAAATCTTTTAGAAATCGATTATCAGGGGTCTCAAGTAAAATAACAGATATTTGAAAACACAAATTCTCTATAATTCAGACAAATATTCATTCAGTAACTTTAGAGAAACAAAGTAATAGTAGATAAGAAATTTACTTTCTGGCTTTTAGACATTAAGAATTTTACGGCTTATAAAACACATGTAATGTAATATTATGCCGACCGGCCTGTGTAGGGGGCAGGGAACTGTCCTTGCATCAGAAAGGTCCTGGGTTCGAATCCCGGGCAAGGCATGGATGTTTCTTTCTCTCTCTGTGTGTTCTATGTCCGTTCACTTTTGTGTGCGAATGTGACCCGCCCTATAAACGGGCTGTGGTTGTGTGAATGGCGTGGTAGAAGTCGAATTCCTGGCCATAGATGGCGCCACTGAAAAACAGGAGCAATCGCACCCTCACTGCCTAAACAGGCATACGATAAAAAAAAATTTAATATTATAGTATATTATCTGAACCACTAATGCGACGGAAGTAACGCAATACAATCAGGTGCCCATCTCCTTTCACGGTGAGTCGAACCCCAGATGTAGACGTAGTAGACGGAGTTTCTATCCACCACTACCACTCGGTAGCTGCTTGCTTATAAATAAAATAAGAATAAATTTAAATATTTGAATGAAATTATCTTTACTTAACGTAATTCAGGAAGGATTCTTGTTATTATCCCTGTATTTTTGAATATTTTAGTATCATTATTTTATTTTCTTAAGCAAAGCAAAATAATCACGTGTATTCCCAATAAATTGTTTTACGATAAATAGAAATTTATGTTTATAGTTTGGGGAAAAATATACTGTTGAAATTAAGCTCTTTAAATACTTTAGGTTCTTTAATAATTTAAAAGTTCTTTGTGATCTAGTTTAAATTTTCTTTCTTTAATTTATATTAAGTTATTAATTAAATACATTTAATTAATAACAGTAACCTAATAAATTTATGACGCACGCAGAGGTTACTTATTTATTTAATTATTGTTTTTTTGCAGACAAATATTTTCAGAAAGACGGCTTCCATTATGTTTGCACAAGCATTTTGAAACTGAAAAAAAGTAATGAGCTATTTAAAAATACTTTAACCAACAAATGTGTAGATTTATATCGATAATAGAATATTTATTTGAAAAATATCTCGAAACATTTTCATAACATAAAATCAAAAACTGATCCTCAAGAAACATTTTTAAGTCTCTGGATATTGAAAAAGTCCATAATAAAAAAAAAGTTTGTTAACAAATGCAATAAATTTATAAATAGATCTTCATGAATTTAAAATTTTATAATTCTCTAGTAAAAATTTAAATTTGAACACGTTTGTTTGCTCAATATTTAGTAAAGTATGAATTTTTATTATATCCTAAAAAACAAATATTTGCTATTTGAAAGATTTTTCTCATTTCGAAAGTAATTTGCCTCCTTAATATCTATTTTTATACACATTTTTTTCAAAATTTCATTTATTTTTCTATTAATTATTACATTGCGATATCAATTATTTTTCTTATTTGCAGAGTTACATATTATGTTTAATTCTTTTTCAAAATACCAATTTTTTCCGAAAAACCATGAATATTCTTTTCAGAATATTTTAATTTTATTTTGAGATTTCCTTAATTTTTAATTATAATAAACGTATTAGAATCAATTTCATGTAATCATACCCTAGATTTCTGAATCATCAAATACTGCATATAAAAATAAACCGTTTTTGTTTATTACTTCCTCCAGCAGTTAATAAAACAAACACTACAAAATATATTTTAGATATTTAAGAAACAATTTTCTGGTAATCATTTTTTGTTCACTTCTAAAAGTTTTTTCAAAATGCGATTTTAAAAACAGATGGTTTAAAGGTAATATATATTGGTATAATGAACCTTTCATGTCGTTTCATTTACATTATAGAACTGTACTTGTACTTAAAGAAATACAAAAAAGTGTGTAAATTTTTTACGAACACAACTTACTACTGCTAAAAAAATTATGTGGTACACATTAAGTATAATATATTAAGATTAATTTCATAACTAAACCAACAATAAAAACTTAATAGTAAACTAGTGATAATAAACTTGTACAAACTCAACAGTGGGTTTTGTTTAGCATTCTAATTATTTTTATTTATAAAATAATATTTAACCCGACTGCATTGCTTGTTATAACATATTATCTGACCATGACGCACATTTAATTCAAAATATTATGTTCCAAACAAAGTGAAGAAAATAAAATTGTCATCTGATTATGGGTGAGTTAATTAAATAAAACATAAAATCAGTAAAATAAAAAGGAATCCACAAAACCAAACGTCTAAAAATGCTAAATGAAATATTCATTTTTATCCTCACTATATTAGTTAAAAATGCAGTATATTTTTATTATTTTTTATCATTATTGTTATTAAGCGTGACCTTTTTTTAAAAGTCTCTACAAGACTAATCCAATTTGTATCCCAAGTAATATTATAAATTAAATATGCGTTAAACTTACGAAATTATTTACTGCAATTTGCTAATTTCATTAGCAGAAACTTTGTACTTTATATTTGAAGGAAATATATTATATAAAGTTCAATATATATTGAAATAAAAAAAATGTATATGAGCAATTATAAGTGCATATTTAATCCCATACATTAAACTAATAAAATATTTGATATTATCCTAAGATAAAAAGTATGGTTAAAACTGCCAAAATGTAGTAAAATATATCATGTGTCTGGATCCATGGAAACATCAAACATCTCGGCAAAATTTGTTGAAAAAACAATATCAATGAAACTTAGTTTCACAAAATGTCATAAAATTCAGTAAAAGTAGTAAAACTTTGTAATTTTTTCATAATACCTTAGAGGATAGCATGAAAACCATTTATTCGGTTAAATTTGCTTTTTAATTTTGCAATTTTCAATAGACAGTACTACCCGATATCTTACGTAGTCTAGTAACAAGAGGAATTACAAAGTCTTGTAACAAGAGGATAATTTTAAAAATATAATTTCGGGTTGACCTTTACCATATGAGCAGAGGAATTACCAATTGAATTGTTTAAATATCACATATTTTAGTTTTACTAGCTTTAGTTTTACCACATATTTTAGTTTTACTACTATGCTCTTTTTGCCAGAAATCTCATTACCATACAGTTGAGTCATTTTACCTGAACTATTTTCTTCGTGTAAATACTGATTACCTAATGACACTAAATAAAACTGCTAATTTTTTCCGCCTTTGCGTGAGCCAACAATATTTTATGACCATTACATCTTTTTATGACCAACGATCTCTTTCAAATTTTTCTCGAAAATTAATCCAGCTTATCGTAAAAAAATAAAATTTATAAAATATGTATTTAAACTTACCAACTAATATACTACTTTAAAGAATGAAAAACCTGCGGTTAATATTTAATTATAACATGATATATTAAGATAAAATTCATATCAAAACCAAAAAATGAAATTATCAGCCAATTTCGGGTGTGTCTTTTAACCCATGCATAGTGTCAGTGAAATATTAGATGTATTCCGCAAAACCGAACGTCCAATGACAGCGAATGTAATATGCCAGAATGATTTAAATGTGAGTTACATTTTTGTCATTCTTATAATCGGAAACAGCCAGGGGAGGAACTGAGTGAGAATTCATTTCCGAGTTTTGGAAGTGGTTCAAAAATGAATTTTCTGATTTGATTTACTGCAGAATTCAGAATTAGATCTTGATGAAAACGCGTTTTTTTCCTAGCTGACGTTTTTTTTTCGACTAAAAGGCGTCGGAATATTAGATATTTCTTTTAAAGGTTTTGTTTCAAAAGTTTTTTTGCCATTTAATTTTTTTTTCTTCAAAAGAATGTGTCCCAGAGAGTGATTAATTATGCTTTTTAGTCAGCATTGATCGAAATGAATTGCGGACTTAATTTAGAATAAAGATTGCAGAAAATGCTCTAAATTTATATTCCTATTACGAAGTTATTTGAAGCAAGGATAAAAGAAATTGCTTTTGTATTTTGCATTTTGAATATTATATTAAATTATTAAAATTTTTTTCTCAGAAGAAAAACACAATAAAATTTTGTATTGCTTTTTAATTTTTATTAAGTTGATCATGATATACTGCTGATAGTATCATACACCATAAAAGCCCATTAAAAGAATATTAACTTAGGAATTAAAATATATTTTAATTTTCTATCTGATTTTGAATATACTGATTAAATTATTCATAATTAATGGTGAAAAAAGTTCTTAACAAAATATTAATACTCATTAAAATTCATAATACTCATTGAAAAGTTCTCATTAAAATATTAATACTGGAAACAAAATGTTCAAAATTATTCAAATCATTTGCAGATTTCGTATTAAAACTGTACCATTTACCAAAATACCAGCAGTACGCACATTACCTACATTATTTAAGCGAAATTTGCGCATGACGATGTCTAATGATTTCCCCGTCCGTAACGAATAAGTATATTTTCTCCGTTAACTTTGTAGTAGCTTATTTCTTAATTTCAATTAATGCTCATTACCAATATTGATTAAGCATTTGAAAAAATAGTAATAGGGCTATTTATTACGGTTCTTCAAAACAAATTAGTATCTTTTCTCAATTGACTTTGATTTTTAGTACGAATGTTACTTTGCATTTCAATTAATCGGCATAACCAGCATTAATCAGACATCATTGGAGCTCATAATTGCATGACTTTTTTTTTAAAAGTTCTCCTTAACTCTATGAATTTTGCTTACATAGATAGGTTTTTTTAATTTCATTGTGCATCTACTATCTAAATTAAATCATCATTGTTTGCTTCAATAAGAGTATGCCAATTTTTTATGCTTCTTCTGAACAAATTCGCCCCACGTTACCATTAACTTTGCCCTTCAATACATGATTATTATTTTTTCATTTCAACTACCGTCGCTTTTAAATTATTTACTTTTACATGAACACGTTTTAAAAGAACTACTATATTTATAAAAAAAAATAATTTGGTTGCTTGCAAAGTAACAGTAAGAGTTCGAATGATGTAAAAGTTTTTGGCTCATTTCCTTGTTTATTATCAACTAGAGATTTGCCACTAAACACGTGGTTCCAGATAACTTTAGAAACATTAATCTGGCGACGCAGTCATCCCATGCTTTCATGCTAAAACTGTTCAATGAATTTATCTGACATAGAAAAAAAATAAATATTAAAGTACGGGCAATAGACTCTTTCTTTTATCAAATACAGCTATGAGATAGCAAATATCACTAATGTTTTCATTAAAATAATTGATGATAACATTTTTCAATGTTCTTAAATGGAAAAAAATATCATAAAAAAAGATTTATTGATCAAATTTCGAAGAAAACGCCTTTGGAAGTATCATAAAACTACGTAAAAAATCGCCTTTCGTAGTCAAATATTTCGTCTTTTAAAAACATTATTTTCGTCTTGTGTTTTTTGTTTCTTTTTTGAAAACAATATATTATTTACATTACATTGTTGCAGCAACAAAAACAGTATTAATGTTTCAGGCTTTATGTAGATACTCTGAATTCCAATGGTATGATTATTCGAAATAGTAGGGATTTTTGTCGCTGAGCATAAAGAAGTGTCCCTAAAATAATATTCCGTATTTTCCTTTATCCACTTCCCGTAAGTGCCTTTAGGGAAATATTTTCCCTCTGTCATATAAAGAAGAGAAACATTAAGTCAGAGTTACAGAGCCATCTATCTACTAACGTTTGAATCGGAGTGAAATCTTCGAAGAAGCCAAGATATGCTGATGCGGTTGCGCTTGAATTAGCATAATTCAAAGACGTTTGCAATACTCAGGGTGAATTTATGCACAGATGGCCTCCAAATTCTAATCGATTGAGAACACTTATATAATGCTTTGTGCAAATCTCTATATTCAAGATTCTTTACTATATAGACGATGCAGATTATGCAGTAATAAAAGAGTCACTGACAAAAGTAGTTTACGCGGAAGGGAAAAGAAAATATTGGTAAATAGGAAAAAAAAAGAAGCTTTTTAGAGTTCGACGATTTTCTTGAGAACTCCAATTCTTTCAGTATTAAAGATTTGTTTTGGTATTTTGGATCAGATCAAAGGAAATAAAGATTATAAAAAAGGAAATTATTTCAACCTTAAAATTCGAGTTTTATCTTGAATTATGCATTACTTTTAATTTTCCTCAATGACATCAAACTCTGGGATGTTTGATATGTTTCACAGTGATGAAAACAAATTGCGTATTTTATTATTTTTTCAAGTTACTGAAAATACTTTTTTATTATTTGAATTATTTTTGGGTTTTCAAATCATATTTCCGAAATTCACATTTAAATATGTTCCAGATATGGCCTCATCATATAAATCATTAATCTTTTTTTTCGTTCCGAAAAAAATATTTTACTTATTCAATTTTTTTAATAGATCCCCGCATTTTTCACCGTTTAAAATCTCAACTGGACTTTCAGTATCTTAAATTTCTTATTACCAGACTGACATGGTATAGTCGTATCCGGTCAATTTGTCCTTAAAACCTACTTTTAATTCAATTCAATATGTGCTAAATATGAAGTACCCTAAATTGTCCGAACGATTCTTTTCAAGTTCTGTGTAAACAAAAGCATACCCTTAAATTAAAAATGTAAAATTTTCAATGTTGCAACAGGTTTTACACAGTACAATCATTGATAAGGTAAGGTCGGAAGGTGACTTTATACAATTTATGAAACAGAGTTAAAGCAATCTGAGAGTTATTTAATATTTATTGTTTTACGTAATAATTGCAGCGCTTCATGGTTTCTCTTATTTCTTGTCCCTACTTCAACTCTAAAGCCTAAGTTGACCAACTCTGATTATTTGTCTATGCTTTTTAATGTTAAAATATAACTGATAACTAAATGTAATAACTGACAACAACAATTAATCCCTCCGTTATAATAAAACTACTTTTTTTAATTATAACTGATTAACTACTTGTTTAATTATAGAACCAGCAAAGTGCTGTCAGGTTTTACTGTAGTAGACTTGTTTTGCTGTTTTTCATTATGATTTCGAAGTCCTTGTGAAGTAAAAGCCAGAATACTTTTTTCAAAATCTTTCAAAATTAGTTTTGATAATAATTTAAAATTTGAATGTTTGAAAATGTTTTATTATTATTTTGATGAAGCAAGGTAAATAGAGAAAAGTTAAGAATTTTAATTAGCAATCAAAATCTCTTCTGGTGACCGTTAAAGCTAGAATGTTTACCGGGGGATGGCGGGTACCAGGTTGAATATCCCTATTCTAATCTACTAAAAAGTCATGTCTAAACAACATCATATCATATCCAACATAATAAAGATAAATTCTTTTCATATTCCGTCAAGTCATGGACGTTATGGGGGTCAATTTTTACAAGCATAGCATAATAGTTCTCTAAAAAACATAATAGGTCTCTAAATTTCATTTAATACTTCAAACATAATAGATTCTCTAAATTTGGCTGGCATATTATCTCCATCATCAATATATATATATATATATATATATATATATATATATATA
>NC_092208.1:18859231-18892421 GCF_043381705.1 Parasteatoda tepidariorum
CCAATCAGGATTATATACATTGATGATGGAGATAATATATATATAAAACTCTTTCAGAATAATTAAAAAAATTCTTGCTTATTTCTCCAAATAATTTACAAGCTGAAAGTTTAACTGCTTAGAAACAATTATGGATATAGACATTTCCTTAACTATTTAAATAGAATCAAATAATCCCTTTCTACCCTTTTGTGGAGGTACAATAGACTCATTTCCTCAAATAACACACCATCTTTGTTTACTTAGGAGAATATGAGTAAAAAATAAAATGTCACGATATGTCTAGCATACTATTTTGTTATCGCCCATCTCATTTGATTAAAGATGACACTAACTGCGGCAGAAGTGCTGTTTTTATATCTTCCACTGCCTTTATTCACTGGAAGAGGCAGTCGCATTTTTCATTCAGGCGAGAGTGTGAAGTGAGGTAGTTTTTAAACCGTGTTTCGAGTGAGAGAAGCATAGCAAACACATGAAAGTCATGACTTCTGGTCCGTTAAACTGTAGTTGACACTCCAGCCACGTCTTTCAGTTATAGCCTCGGCTTTGTGTTTTAACTTCCAGGCAACGGGGAATTTTTATCCCCAGTTCGAGGGACTTTTTTTCGTGGAGTAAGATAAGAAGAGCCACGGGTTTTCAAAATCGGACATGTTTCTGCATGTGTGACTTAAATGTGGTATCTTACACTTGAGGAAACTTTTTCTTTGAATCAGATTTGTCTAAAAAAAATCTGAAGCTCGTGCTGGAAAAAGAATTAGTTCTCTAAATTATCCAGTTAATATATTTTCTTCACGCTTTATAGTTAACAAAAAAGTTGTTCTGGGCATATTTTAATGCATTTTTTTTATCTGTGCTTGAAGATAATAACAATGTCACTGCGTGTTTTCATTATCACATGTGGTACCTACTTTTTTCTTCTTTTTTCTCTTCATCAATTTTGTTCGATATAAGTACAAATGAAATGTATTCTCAATTTATTCTGCTCATATCTTCTCATGCTTCGTTTCTTAATAAATATTTTCTTACATGTTTCGGTTTAGAATTTTTTTATTAGTTCATGATTTATTATTGCAAGAGCTTGATAAGAAAAGATGCGAAGTGGGAGTTATTAGAATAATTTTAAAAAATTTCAAGAATATTTAATGATGTATGGTCATTTCTATGTATGAAACAGTTCTCCTATAAGTTACTAAAACAAGTAAGAATGCACAATTGTTGCTTTTAAGTTCTTCAGAAACTGGCATTAGTAACATATAATTTATCCGGAAAAAAAGTATTAAGAATCTATTCGAAAGGTATGTTTTTTGCTTTACATGTGTGTTAAGTTAGCTTAATATTTTAATAATTACTACAATATCGGGAAAAAAATCACATAATATTTTGGGGCTTAAAATGTGGGAAACGAAATTTGTGTCATATCTATTATATAGAGCCGTGCTGATTTAGGAGACTACCACCTAATGAGGTGATCCAGGCTCGATTCCCATTGTTGGTTATTCAAAACGATTTCTCGCCAGTGATCACAGTTCTGACGTTAATTATCCACAGTTGCAGACGGCTCATTTGCGAGGATCCTCTAACCGTCGGGCTAACCATGGGATGTGTTCGTGGTTTCCCTCTCCATGCCACGCAAGTGCGCGTTAGTTTTATCGAAAAACTTCTCCACGAAGTCCATTAGCCAGCCTCAATGCTCGATACAGTACTTTTCATGTTTGAGTTCAAAATTTCAAGTCTACGGTGTTGAATATTTTTTTTTTATTTCTAGCAGCAACACTTGATATACATCATTCTCAGGAGAGTAAAAACACTCCACACAGACCCATAAGGAATAACAGCAAATTAAACAAAAATTTACAAGTATTAAAACATACGAAATGCAGAAACAATTAGAACAAAGAAACATAAAACAGAATATCAAGATGAGAAATATAAATAGAAAATCAGTCAGTTAGCAGTGCCTGCAACTGATCCCTGGCATTCCAGAATTTGTCAAAGGTCTTGCCAGTAACTGCGGGGCAGACTCCCCCCCCCTAGATGTTCAGCATTAATTGGGGTGTCCTCCCCGCACAAGACAAAGTTTGAATCGTTAAAGATATTAAGTTTGTGGAGGTGAGCAGCAAGGCAGTCGTGCCCGGTTTCCAACCTAAAGGCAGCAACCGCATTGCGTCTCGAGTGATCAGGGATCTTATTCAGAGTCTCCCTAAATACCTTGTCACCAATTGGTTAATTTAAATTATCTTCATGACCCTTAATTATCGTGTTTTTAATTACTCTATTTATGGAAGAATAAGGAATTTCTGCATGGGAGCTCTGTAAAATACCATTTCTTTTTTTGGCCAGAAGATCTGCCTTCTCGTTTCCATAGATAGTAAGAAGGAACCCACTGTAACACAATATTCTTTTTTTAAGGACAAAAGTAGCCCCGAAATTCTCTTTACAACCTTTAGTTTCAAGAGAGTCAAAAATAAACATCTGCTACTGCGTGGGTCGCCGAGATGGAGTCAACAAATATAATCACATTCTCTATGTTATCCATTCTGGATAGTCCCGCAGTGGACTGATCGTTAAGACACGGTTCCCAGCAGATCACCGAAGTCAAGCATCACTGGCTACGGTCAGTGTGAGGGTGGGTGACCACTTGGATCAGCCTGCGTAGGGATCGAAGGTGTGCGGTATTGGTCCTCGTTAAACTGTTCTATCGTGAAGTGCTCAAATTCGCGTGCAGATCGTCAGGCTACCGAAGCGGGGGAGCCATCCCCTCTGCAGAGGATCAAAATTGTGATGGCATGTCTTCGGATCATCCTCAGGGTTGCTTCCCAGACCGTCGCCAATAGCCCATTGCGCAATCTAGTGCGACGTAAATGAACAACAACAACAACATTCTTGATAATAGTTGGTGAGAAGTAGTTCCAAATCAGCTAGTCTAATTTCGAGTGATGATAAAAAATGCGCATTTTTAGGAGTTACTAGCAAATTACCAACACCATGCAAGGAATATCCGGTCACATGTCATCTTTTTCTGTACATCTAATTTTGAGTGACGATAATAATGCTTAATTGTAGGAGTTACTTATAGATTAACAATATCTTGTCATGAATGTATGACTACGCGTCATTTTACTAAAAAAAATGACTACGCGTCATTTTTTTTAATATTTTTTTTTCCTGATAAGACAATTGGGTACTTTTAATTTAAGAAAAAGAAGAAGATCAATGATACCCACACATGTGAACTATGACGTTAGACCAGCTGATCGCTTATAAGCAAAATGGTGTTTTAAAGTTGGTCTAAGTTTCTCCACATAAGTAAAAATGTTAATTAATGTGAAGTTAATTAAATACAGCATCGTATTCTACATCGAATTTATGGAAATGTAATTCTTTCTCGTCTACGTCTTTCACATAATTTAGATTTATTATATGTTTATGTAGTTTATTGCAACTGTGATGAAAATTTGTTTTGTGTACCAGGCAATTTTTATGCACAGTTTGGTTGTTTATGTTCTACATGACTACATGCCCGTCTTTGTGTTAAGTAAGCATTATATGGTGAATAAATTGAAATCCTAGAAATCTCAGTGAAAGAATCTTTGTGCCGGAATATAGAATGTGTCACTTAAGAGAATTGATGCTTGACGAGCTTGGCTTTACTCCAAATAGAATGGAAAGGACAGTAGCTAACGTAAACAAATACCACGTTTTATCAACCAATCAGGATCGAGAAATCCACACTACGTCACTTGCAGGTATCCCATTTGATGCTAATATAGTATTGTAATAATTGTCTCAGCAAAGTTTCTTGCAAAGTTTCTTGATTTTCAAAATGTTAGCATAGTGCATTTGAATGTTATGACAATTTTTTTTATGCTTTAGTTTTTTTCCCTTTTTATCATCGAAAATAGGTATTCGAGAAATGACATCGAGCATTTCTATAATTATTCCATAGCAATGAATATTCCGATATTTTTGGAAATAAATATGAAATAGTTGGAACCAATTTAGTACATCTTATTCGTTTCTTCTTCTTATTATGGCAAATATTTCCAAGAACTATTTATGTAGCCCAATTAAGATTTTTTTTGAAAATGTGTTTATGTTTTACTAGTTATTTTGTAATAAAGAGAACATATACTTCAAGAAATGACAGGACTTATTCGACAAATATATTCAGGACGCATACACTTTTAAATTATTTTTAATGAAGTATTTATATCTGTTTTACGTTTTTAATTAAGTGTTACTGAATCTATGAGATATTGTTTAAATCCAGTTCCTTTTTATTCTTTTTCGAAGAAAAAGCATGTTTTATCATATTTTAAAACTTTCTTTTTGTTAAATCTAGTTATTTTGATTTGCCGGTTAAAATAACTATTTATCAAATACTTAAAATGTACATAACAACGAATACATTAGTAAAGCTTCGAAGATTTCTTTTCTTCAATAAGTTTATTTAAAAAAAGGTTTCTCAGTTCTTAATATTAACTAATGTTAACTAATTTCGCTACTTAGAATTACTGAAAATTAATTATAAGACGAATTAATAAAAAAGTGTGATAACTAAATATGAATTTTATTATAAAAATTAGAACTTTGCATCATTGTACATCTAAACTGAAGGAAATATTTTATAATTATTTATTATTTTTCATCACAATTAAAATTTTGTGAATAATTTTAATTAACTATAAAACATCTCAAGGACATTTTATATTATTTTAATTAATAAACCAAGCTTGATACAAAACTTTCAATTAAAAAAAATTTGTTATTACTATTTTCCTAAGCTTATAAAAATATTGATTTCTTAAGAAATTAATTTCGAGAAGGTTTTTTTTCATATGTTTTACATTACATTAAGTTCTGAGTGACATTATTTTACAATTGAAAGAAGCAATATAAATAAATATAAAAATTAACACTACAGAATGGGTTTTCTTTAAGCAAATGTTTCGTATGCTTGTTATCTACTTTAAACTAATTAAAAAGATAAATAAGTAAATAAAACATGTTTAATTTGAACAATGTTTAAATTAAATTTTAATAATATTTTTTTCATAATTTATCATTAAAAATAATTCATAGTTTTCGTAAAAATAATTCATAGTTAATTCATTGATCAGGTCTTGTAATAATTCATTTTTTCGATACATTTGCATACTTAATTAAATTTAATTACGCGACTAAAATTACTTATGTTCGCCTATTAATGTTCACCTAAAATTTCCGTATTTTCTTTCTATTGAGATGTTTAAAAATTAGAAAAAAACAACATTATTTCATTATTTGAAGTCAGAAGGCATAAAATTTTGTTCTTATTAATAAAAATTTAACAAATTTATAAAATCTTCATTGTCTCTGAATACACCTTTCAAATAATTTTAATTTTAATTAAGTATTTAAATAGGAATGTTTTTATAAACGGTAAGCTAATGTATTTGAGTAATACTTTTGTAAGGAATAGGGAAATAATATATAGGATATCTACTGTTTACCACACTATGATTGAAATTATACATGAAGCATCACCTTTGAACATATCATATGAACATATCACCTTTTCATTTATTTAGTTTGAAAAAAAACAGTGATTTTTTTTTTAATGAAATGTTCTTAGGGACCATATGAAGCAGGAAACGTTAGTTTTTTTTATTTTACCTGTGCATGAGAATATATTGTATACATAAATGATCCAAGCAATCAGCAAATTATAACGATCATAATGCAAACAATTTATTACCAATAATTCTACAAATTTACCGAACGAAAAAAATATGTAATTTTGATATATTTTTATGAATTAGACAACAATGAAAAGCAACAAAGCAAAAATGAGAATACCCTGAGTAATATTTGATCAAATGATTGAATAATCACATATCAGAACACAATATTATTAGTTCGAGAGTCTAAAAATTAAAATTGCTTATTAATTAATGCTGATGATAAATTAAATTAAGGAATACGACAGAAAACGTGATTTTTCCAAATAAACATAAACTTTTTCAACAGAGTATGATTCTTGTCTCTCAAAATAAGGGCCACAATTTGGAAATAATGCAATTTGCAAATCTCAAAATATGGCCTATATGGCAATATGGAATAATATGGCCTATATGGCTCAAATATGATTCAAAATATGGAAAATATGGCTTCCGTTTGAACTCCATATTGTTGATTTCACGTTTCGCTATGTCTCGAGATATTTTTAAGGGATTCTAAAAGTTTCGGAACGTTGTTATGAAATTCATTTTTCATTATGAAAATTATAATTATTAATTATTAATAATAATTATAATTTTCATTAAATTTAAAAGTATAATTATTAATTATAATAATTAATAATTATTCATTATTTTTTATTATTTAATTTTAAAATAGTATATTTTGAACTGTAAAATATGCATTACTTTACATCCATTTAAAGTATACATATTTGAATAATAAAATAAAAACTTTTTTTAAAAAGGAAATTGGTTGAATAAATATATGGCTTGTCAGGCTGAAATATGCATAACATGTTTCCAAACATTTAAAAACAAAATTATTATCTTATTTAATCCTTTTTCAATAAATAAAAATCATTAAATATTCTGCAATCTTGTTATACCACTACTTTGAATTAAGTTCAGAATTAAATCTATTCTAAGAGATTTCCTCTACATCTTCCTAACACATTAGCAAAGAATTTAAAAAACCGTTGGCTGTTAATGTTTTGGATTCATTAAAATTCGCTATTATTTCTCACATTATCTTTTCTGCCAACATATTTATAAGCGTAAGGCTAAGAAATAAAAGTCTTGGCAATAGATTAAATCAATTAATAGCCATTACATGGATTCCGTAACTTTCCTTTGCGAAATGAGACTCGCATTTTTAATTTCTTGATGGTAGAGGATATCCTGTGAGTCTTAACCCTGCAACCGCACCTCTGGGTCATTTTTTAAATTTATTAATTTATATGTACCCAAAAATGACTCATTTGTTTTTAAAACTTTAGAGCACTACATGACTCCATATTTCTGAAATGAAATATTTTTATTATTTATCGAATTCAATTGCTCAATGAAGCAGCTACTATTGTTTAATATCTACATTACTCTTGCCTACATCATATAGGAGAAATATATGAAAACACATCAATTAACTTCTTCAGGGGAACTTTTACATAATTATCGAATCTGTTCTACAAATAGTAAATCCAACATCATATTTAACAATATTTCTTAAATTTGCATTTCAGTTTGATTGACTTTAAACTGTTCGACTAATTTCATTCCTTCTGAAAGTAAAACTTAGAGCCTCGATATTACGAGGGTACGTAAAATGATCTACCAAGAGTATGATGAAATAAGAAAATTGTAACACTAAATAATGCTATAGAAAATTATTAACAGTAAAACAGGTAGGCAAAACTAACCTGTATGACGTTAAAATACTACTTCGGAGCAGAAATTCGACAATTTGGAGATAAATTTTATTCGTTCACGTAACAAAATGTTTTTTTTTTCAAATTTTCATTTCTCAAAACATTTGAGCGAGTTTTCTTTTACCTATTGCATCTTAAGCGAAAAACAAAAGATAAAAACTATAAATTCATTATTCCAGAAAAAATTACTTACATCTCTCGAGATTTTTATTGCGAAAGGTCATGCTGATGTTGTGATCTAAAGTAATAAAAAAAAGAGAGTTCCAAACGCAAATATAAACATTTTAAGTTTTCAAAAATATAAGGGAAAACTTTATTCAAAAGAGATGGAAACGATTTCCTACTTAAAATTTTTGAATGATATAATTCTCAAAACCTATAAAACTATTTCTTTTTTATTCCTTCGTATTGTTTCATACGTTATGCTTTCATAAGCTTATTTTTTTCAAGTGCAGCTGTCTATTTTTAAAATCTAAGCAATTCTTCATTTTGTTAAGATTAAAACAGTAAACACAAGTCCTCATTAAAAATGTTTATACCTATACAATTTATTAACAAAATGTTTTTTGTTTTCGTAAGAAATATCAAGTTTTAAGAAAAAAATCAATGATGGATGATAATTAATCAACAAAATTTATTAGCATTTTGTTTTTTGTTTTTATAGGAAACATCGATTTTTAAGAGAAAAACGATTATGAATGCATAAAAATTAACTCTAGTGGGTTAGCGGAGCAATGCCCGTTGAATAGTAAAAAAAAATCAATCAATAAAAGTAAATGTAAATGCAAAGAGACTTTTTTGTCATCTTAAGAATAGCGTAAATCAGTTAAAGAATGATACAGACTCGTAATAAACAAATTTACCCCACTACGTTAGAGAGACATTTTAAATACTTCAGCCCGGTTTCACAGGACTAGAAAATATCTATTCCAAGTTTTTGCATTCTCCAACTTTCAACTTTTTTATAAGATAAAGCTTTAGCCTGGAGACTTAAATATATCACGAAAAAGTTTCCGAAAAATGCTAAAAAATACCAACTTTTTTCCAAAATTTTTCTCTCGGTCCATACTACGGACAGGAAAAAAACTGAAGATTTAAAGCGGTAAAACTGTGACTTCATAACATTTTCAGACCACGTGCTGAAACATTCTTTTCTAACTTAGCGTGAAATCCCGAGACGCGTCAAAAAAATAGTTTCTCTTATATTTTGTTTTCCTTTTTTTCATTCTCACCTTTCCCAAAGCTTGGATTTTATTTTCGTGATACGAAAGTGTATATATATTTCCTTTTGTGCGACTTTGTTTTTTTTATTCTCTGATATATTTCTCAACATTACATTTCCATCTACCAAAAAGGGAGAATAACTTGCTTTCCGCTTCCTCGAATTCACATGTGAAGATATACTTCTTACAAGAGTCGGTCTTAGAGTCATAAATAAAGGAGAATGCTTACAAATTTCCTATTATTCTTTAAATAAATATTCATAAAAATGAAAAAAAAGAAACAGTTTCTCCATGTTTTTCTAAGTCTTCATTGATAAGAATATTCAGCTTTTTTTTCCTGAAATGTTTGAAGAATGATTAAATTTAAATGTAAGTAGCAGATTTTTAGGATAAAACTTTCATGTAAAAGTTCTATTTATTTTAATTTTAGAAGAATAATTTTAGTATTTCGAACATGAGCATAAAGTTTGCAGTGTACACGCGCCGAATAGTACGTGTAAAATTCTCTCTCACATCCATATATACGATAAAAATGAGGTGTGTACCAAATGGAAAATTCCTCATATATTTCTAGAAGGAATGTATTTCTGGAAAGGTATATATTTCTAGAAAGATATATATTTATAGAAAGGTATATATTTCTAGAAGGAATATATTTCCAGAAAGGTATATATTTCTCGAAGGAATATATTTATAGAAAGGTATATATCTCAAGAAGGAATATATTTCTAGAAAGGTATATATTTCAAGATGTAATATATTTCTAGAAAGGTATATATTTCTAGAAGGAATATATTTCTAGAAAGGTATATATCTCAAGAAAGAATGTATTTCTGGAAAGGTATATATTTCTGGAAAGATATACATTTATAGAAAGGTATATATTTCGAGAAGGAATATATTTATAGAAAGGTATATATTTCTCGAAGGAATATATTTATAGAAAGGTAAATATTTCTAGAAGGAATATAAAGGAAAGGAGAATAAATTATGTTCTACTATGGGATCTGAGCATCATCCGGTCATATAATTGCCATCGTAGCCTTCTTAGCTAAAGTATATATCTCTGCTTTAATGAGCTAAATAACTTCATAAGTCGTTCTCCACAACACTCCCCTCAAGAGAGTGAAGTGAATTTTGAGTTTAACGTAGCCGTATTTTGATGCTTTTTGGGGATGTCCGTGCTATTCAGTAATCTCACATTAGAGTTAAGTTGTGGTTGAGTTGTGTTCAGTGCTCAAGGAACTGTGAAATGCATTTTAATTAGTTGATCATGTGGCGCCATCTACCACGAGGAAAAGAAAATACTGGATTTTTTGTGATAAGCAGAGCTCTTAAGCTGCAATCTATGCATGCTTGAGGGAGTTGTATGTTTAAATACTCCAGGGAGGAGAGTAAAAAAGATAACTAAACGCTTTTTGTGTTTTTATTTGAGTAATAGTGTGATGTCCACGCTGTAAGCCATGACCCCGTTCAACCGGTTGTGAGATTTACTGACAACTTAGCCCTCTCAGATAAAGTATATACCCAGCTCAAATAAGTTAAGGGACTTTATAAGGCGCTCACCGCATTATAGTGAAGTCAACGCTGGGAGTCGAACCCCCGTACTGCCGGTCATAAGATTGGTAGCTTAACTCTCTTATCAAAATATATACCCAGATTCAATGGGCTACGTTTTAATAAAGCGTTCACAATATATGTATACAGTGAACCATTTCGACTCAGGGGATAGAGTATTAACCTTCAAATGAAGAGGCCCGGGTTCAAAACCCAGTAGTGGCTGGTTGATACGAATTCTGCTCCCGGCTCGTACAGACCATTGTGCTGAAGTGAAAGATCTTCAGTAGTAGACGAATCGTGGGTTAAGTTTGAAGTTAACTTGACCCATCAGGTTAACTATGAGAAGTTTTCGTAGTTTTGCTGTCCATGTAACGCAAATGCGGGTTAGCTCCATCAAAAACAAAACCCAAGAAGGGTAGTTTGTGCCAATACTTGATTCAGGAGTCCCCTTGTCTTCCGGGTAGGGTACTGAAATACATGGGTATGGAGTAAAACATTAATAAATGTAAACTCAAAATTGAGTCACCTGTACAATGTAAGATTTAATCTAAGATAAAATATGTATAGATTTAAAAAAATAGCTGGTCAGAAGTCTAAGCGTTTCAGTAAACTTTATTTTATGTAATAATGCCTGCCATGTAAAAATATTAAGGAATTATAGTTCATATAAATCGAGATTAGTTTAAAAGTTTATGTATAAAATCAAAACGTTGATCATGAACTCGTATATAGTATAGTATAACTAGTATAAATTTAATCCCGAGAAACATAAGCGAATCTAACTTTTTTAAGTATCATTAAATTTAAGTAAATCTCCTTACGTTCAAATATCTTCCTGTGTTATTATATATCTACTGCCCCATGATCCTTGCCTGAAATAGTCATTTTTGGTAGGCTGGTGAGAATTTGAATTGTAAAACTTGATTTACAATACAATTAATTTTTAATTTTTTTAGAATTTTCAGACCAATTAACAGTTAAAAATCTCTTAAAATCATGGTAAATCTCGGGGGAATCGTCATCTGCCTGAAACTTTAATGCTCAAAACGCAAACTATCCGGGAAGTAAAAATTCAATACAGGCTGGAGAAAAATAATATTTTGAACGAAAGCAGAAAGATGAATTATTGGGATTTATAGAGCTATTATTACCAAGAAAAGCAAGAAAGGTATGTTTGAGAAATTTTGAAATAAAATAAATTTAAAATCCAGTTTGCGGAGGTTAATCATTTGCAATCTTCTAATGATGGAATGAAATTTTAATATGTATGATTTCTAAAGTACAGTATGGCTATTTGTTTTGGAATTTATGCTGAATAAACTTTCATTTCCTTATATAGTATTTATTAGTATTCAAAAAATATTTTTAACGCGTAACAGGCTTGGATTTTTTTCTAGATATAAATTTAAATAAAGGGTTGAGACCCACTTTGAAAATTTTTAAAAACAAGCATTTAATTAATTTATACTGATCTACTACTGGGACTACTTACTTACTACTTACTTACTACTTATACTACTTACTACTGAGAGCATGAAGCATGTAAATCTGACCTGCAGTAATTTTTACTGAAATAATTACCGTAAAATCTAATAAATTAGTACCTCTAATCAATTAAATATCAATATAAAAACTATGGTAAAATATTTTAAGGTAAAAATAGATTTTACGAATGATTTGTCCAAAATGAATTAAATCGTAATTTAATCCGTGATATTTTACAGTGTATAATTCGTCTACAACCAAAATTATTTTATTTAATTTTATATCCATCCTTGAACAGCCAACCTAATTTTGAGTTCACAACTACCAATATTTAACTCCGTATCCTCGCAATTTTGAACTCAATTCAGAAGACAAGGGAACTCTTGAATTAAATATCTAGAGACATTTGCTTTCGAGGAGGACTTTTTGATAGAACTAACCCGCATTTGTAAAATCATCAATTAAAATCATGAAATTATTTTACGATTAGCCTGACTGCAGAAGTGATTTAACCCATGGTCCGTATACAGCGGAGGATATTTTACAATAACACTGTGGTCGGTGCGAGTCGGGAGAGGTATTCGTTTCCCCCAGCCATCGCTGTGAATCGAACCTGGGTTGCCTCATTAATCGTGGTTATTTTCAGTGAGAGCTGTAAGCAGTGCTTTGACAAGACTTACACTGAAAATCAACCAGTAATGATGGAGATCAAAGTAAGTGATCCATCCACAGAGCTATCTTGTCTTAAAGGTGAAGCTTCATTAATTACTCATTGAAAATGGATATGTATACTTGATTGAGTCAAGGTGTTTAAAATAAACGGTTAAAAAATGCGATTAATTCATACGACAGGGCAAGAATTTTTTCTCCCAGAATTTAAAACTACATTCATATTTTTTTGGCAGATAACATATGTATAAATTTATAAAAAACCTAAAATCAAGGAAAATTATTAAAAACTTCATCACCACAAGAAACATTATGATCTGTGATTACGACTGATTATCGATATTACAGTCATCCATAGTACATAAGATACACGTTTTCATTAACAGATTTCGAAAACTTGTAAATAGACTTTCATTTTTTTTTTATATTTGCATATTAACTACTAATCTGTCGAAAAAAATTTGAACAAAAGTTGGAAACCAAGCTCTGAAGCGAAAAATTTATTCCATGTCATATTAAGCATTAATGTCACATTTTTTTAATTTTCAACTGTGATTTCTTTCACATGATAAATTTTTGAAGACCTTTTGTCTACTTTGGGACACTCACTTTCCTTAAGTTTACTGACTGGGACAATGAATTGAATATTAAACATTTCCTATCGTAAACTTAATTATTCAATTAATAAATCTATACCGAAAAGAACATCCATTTATGGCAAAGAGTCAAACTCTTAAACGCATTTAATAAGTCAATTTCACCGATGCAGAAGTTTTAGGATCTCAAACTGTTTGATACTTATTCAAAAGTTTAAGACTTTTCCGTTAGTTCGAAGAATAATTCGTGAGTCTTAGTATTTAAGTTTAAGTTGGGTTAAAACTGATTAATTCGGCGTAGACAGATTTTCTCGGAACAACTTTATTGCTTCACACATGAGCTGCTTTTATTTAAGGATTAAAGTGTTTTGTAAAATACCAATCAAATGAAGTCTTATAACAATTTTTATCTCTGGATTATGTAAACGCATTTCGGTAAAATTGTATAAATGATATTAATTTTAATGCATGATTATGACTGCAATCATTGATATACTATCTCTACAATTTAGAAAAATTAATGTTTTAATTTTTAGGTTGTAAAAAGAGTAAAAAAAGTACTGATTTACAAATAATGAAAAATGCAATGAACAATAAACGAACAACTTGGACACAGTTTGCGAAAAGACTTTTTGCAAACAGTGAAATAAAAAGGTGATTTAAATATAAGTAATATAAATAAAAGGTGATATATAACGAAAAAAAAGTGATATAACCATCATATATTTTATAAACATCAATATAGCAATTTTTATTTAATCTATAAGAAGAAAATATGTTTAAAACTGCCAGAATATGGTAAAATTTTTCATATTTCATGCTCAATGGGCAATTTTTCTCGACAAATTTTATAGATTCCCTTTGGTAAGGAAGTTTTGTAAAATTAAAGATAAAATTTGATTTTTTAATGTGTGACAAAATTTGACAAATGTGGTTTTATCATGATATTTTGGATCACGGTATAAAAATCATTTATTCGGTTAAATTTACTTTAAAGTTGTGTTGTTTATTAAAAGTGTGGTAATAAGAATTTTAATTTGGAAATAATTTTCGATATACCATTACCATATGAAGAACAATCGCAGAATGAATGGTTTAAATTCTGTATCTTTTGTTTTATGAACCAAAATAATGTTTTTTTTTTTTTTTTTTTTTTTTTTTTTTTTTTTTTTTTTTTNTTTTTTTTTTTTTTTTTTACTAGACATGTCATCTTACCATACAGTGTGGTAATTTTATATTTTTTTTTCTTCTCCATGTTCCTTCTTCGTTACATTTTGCATTTTCATCGTGTTCAGCTGTTGAAATGGAAAAATTGATTAGAGTGATTTATAATCTATACAATAACAGTAACTATTTCATCACATTTTATTTGTTATTACTAAACCCAAAAACGCACAGAAGAAAACTATAAGTCTTGGGCACCGCTTATAATGTTAAAATTAGCCAAAATCATATTTGTTCATAAGACGTAAATCCAAAATCTGAAGTAATCCTTTATATTTTATTATATAACACAAAAAATTCTTTTACTAATCTGATGTTGAATTTAAAAATTTCAGGAATCATTTGCTTACTGATTAAATTAGATCATGAGTATCTAATTTGTTTTAAACATATGCAGGTATTTCATATTTCAACCATATTATCAAAAGTGGTCGAATATCAAAATTGAGTAAAATAACTTATCTTAATAATCAAATTTGCAAAAGTAGCTGTAATATCTGATTAATAAATTAAAGTATTAAATTAATTTTTTTAAGTATTAAAAAAATAATCATATAAATTTCCACTAAAATAGTTGGTAATCGGCTATAGACTAACTGAGTATTTAGAATTCGTCAGCATTTTTTAAGATAAAATGACGTTTAAAAAATTTAGAGTTAAAATATATCGAGTCCATTTATACTATTTTTGAGATTGCCAATGTTTAAAGTTTAATAGCACTAGTTAAATTCAATATTCAAAATAACTTCAGCTAAGGACTTCGTCTGTTTAGTTTAAAAAAATTGGTTTACTATTTCTGAAAACAAAATCCTATAACAATGATTAATTCGTATCAATTCCTTTTTTATTCAGGGATAGTTTTAAAAGTTTTATCTTGAAAACGGCAAATTTTTATGCATTTTACATATTTTTGTACAACAGAAGAAAAAAAAACATATTAAAGTCAATAAAAGCTGTAAATTTCCACAACACTTTAAAATGAAGTAATAAAGGATTTAGGATTTATTTTTTATTTCAAAAAATGATTTATGGCACTCTTGCCATCTTGCCAACATTTCTAAAAAGTTTAAAGCGCAATTTCAGATTTAATACAAGAATAATCCACCCCCGCGTTTTCTTTGCAAACTAAATTTAGAATCTCGAATGCTTTATTCATCGTTACAATATGTTTTTTACTTCGAGTTCACCCTCTGTCATCGTAAATAAAACTACAGGAACACAAATTGGTTTTGAATATTTTATAGCCGTGGTTTCTTTATCGAAAATTTCTGCGCTCATCATATATTTATGTTTTTTTTTTCTTCAGTGAGGTCAAATTCACGTTTCTATACCAGCTTTCTGTAATATTAGAGATTTAGTATTTTGCCTGATATCGCACGCGAAGGTAAATACTTTTATATACTATAATAAAGTGTTCCGAAAAACATAGAAGGAATAAAGTGCTATTTTTTTTTATCTTTCAGGACATCTTATGAGATATTAGGAAGGCATTAAATCTCCTTAGTTTACTTAAATGATTCACTGGATGTAGTGTTTTGCGGGGTTGAACATCAATAGTTGAAAGACCAACTTTGATGCCTAACTAATCGATAAGCTTTAATATCTTCTAGAGAGAGGAACGGCGAAGGAAGTTGATTGGCTGTAGAGAAAGAGAGAAGCTGTAATGACCCTTGAAACGACTGCCGTCATTTCACTGGCCTCCAAAGATCTTTTCATATTTTCTTTTAATGATCGTAAACTTCCAATAGCGTAACTGAAAGTTGTGTGTATTCTTCCTAAAAATAGAATGAGAAAGTCCCAAGTGTATACCTGGAGATTGAAACGAGAACAAGCAGCGTTTGTGGCTGGATTTAGAAGCAAATGAATTCTTGTTTATACCCAAGTTTATGAATGAAGCTGAAATTCACTCAATATTTGATTCCTTTAGAGTAAATAATGTCCATGTACAGTGCGCGAAATAAAAATATGTAAGCCTTAATTGTTTTGTAGCTAACTATCAAATTATCACACGTTGGTATGCAATCTTAATGAAACAGGGGGGTTGACTTTAAATACGCTAATTAATTTGAGCAGCGATATTTAAACTTTTTGAAATTAAATTCAAAAACGCATTTTCTCTGAATAAATGTACCTTTTTTGGAGGATTCGGATTCATAAAACTCAAAATACTGAGGACAGTATTAATACAGAAAATATTACTTCAATAATTTGACCAGAAAGACAGTCAAAACTTTGCGTTCTCTTATGTCAGTTACATTTTCTTTAATATTTGGCCAAGAGCCGTGATGGCTCAGGGGATAGGGTGCTCGCCTTCCAATAAGGGGGACCGGATTCGAACCCCAGTCGATGCGAATTCCTCGTCCGGCTTGCACCGACCACAGTGCTGACGTATAATATCCTCAGTGGTAGATCGATTATGGGTTAGAGTCCCCTTGCCGTCAGGCTAACCGTGGGAGGTTCTCGTGGTCTTACTCTCCATGCAACGCAAATGCGGGTTAGCTCCATCAAAAAGTCCTCCACGAAGGCAAATTTCCCCCAATACTCGATCCAGGAGTTCCCTTGTCTTCTGGATTGGGTTCAAAATTATAAGGCAACGGAGTTGAACAATAGGAGTCATTAAGCCACAAAAATTGGTTCAGCTGTTCAACGACGGTTATAAAATGAAATATTTTGCCATATCTATTGAACTATTTGTAAGTAAGGGATAAGAAAAATTCCACAACAAAGTTTAAGTCATTTATCTAAAGACAATTTGAATTAAAAATATTTGCATACAAATATTTAAAATTCATTATTATTTAAATCAATAATTTTCGAAACATTTTTAATTGCAAAGTACATACAATTTATATAATTTTAAAAAATGTAATTTTAAATTAAACGAAATTGAACACTTTTGAGAAGGAAAAAAATATAAGTGTTTAAAATTTCATTTCTGAAAACTTTATATTTCATAAGTAATTTTATGAATTAAATCTGTCAGTAAATATTATCACCAATTAAACAAAATTCTTTAAGTAAAAACAAAACAGGTCTGCAAATTTTTAAAGTGCTCTTCTTATTTATCTACTACGAATACATTTTTCCGATTACAGTACTCTTCACATATTTCTAAAATTAAAAAAATCCGACTCCATTGTAAAATATTTTTGTTTTCATAGAAAGTAAATTTTCGAACAATAGAGCAAAATCTTTGCAATGCAAAATGTTTAATTTGTTTACAAATGAAAACAAATATAAAATATTATAAAAATATTGAATATAACTTTGTACTGAAGTAGAACTGAACTATTATAATTGTTTGAGCATTTTTGAACCATATATATGGCTCAAACCTACAGCAACTTGAAGTATGAAGTAATATTAAGAAGCTAAATTAGAACACGTAACGATGCCTTAACTAAATTTTCAAAGTAATCAAACAAATCGATATTTAACGCTCTCTTTCCTAATATCCTTAAAGAAAGTTAAAATATTCTTAGTTAATCAATCACTCTAAGCTTTTGCTTATTTAGTTCAAGGAAAATGGCTTACGATTCTTAATTATGGTCAGATGATAAGTTAATCAGGAGTGGTAAGTCTCATAATCAATACTTGAACTAAAGAAGATTTAGCTCGAGTAATTATTTTAAGACTTATACTATTATAAGATTGTGTATTTATACACTATTGAATATTACAATTGAACTTTAATTTCAAGTAAAACAAAATACGTTCATATAGTTAGTTATTTTTTTTTTTATCGGTTGTCTCTATCTAAAGAATCTATTAAGCATTATTATAAAAGTAATAAAGATCATTAAAAGCAATTTCTCGTTCTTGAAGATTTATGAAACAACGAAATTCAGAAATTTTATTATCTTTTTATAGGATTATGGCTCAAAAAATAGAGAGTTCGCCTTTCAATGAGGTGATCCTTGTTCTAATCCCAGCCAACGCTGGTCGATACGAATTCCGCATCCGGCATGCACCGACCACAGTGCTGACATAAAATATCCTCAGGGGTAGATGGACCATGGGTAAGAGTCCCATCGCCTTCAGGCTAACAGTGGGAAGTTTCCGTAGTTTTCTTCTCCATGTGACGTAAAGGCAGGTAGGTCCATCTAAAAAGTCCTCCACGAAGGTAAATTTCTCCCAATACTTGATAAGTTCCTTTGCCTTCTGGATTGGGTTCAGAATTATAAGGCAACGGAGTTAAACATTAGTAGTCATAAACCCCCATATAAAATATCTCCTTATAGCTAATTGTATTGGATATTTCAAAACTTTCCCGATGATTTACTAAAATTTAGCAAAGGAAATTGAATGGAAGTATAAATGCATGGTTTGCTGCATTTCGCTTCAAAAACTTGAAATTTTTAAGTTTTAACCTAAGAAGTGACATTATTTTTCAAATGATAGGACTGCTGATAATGAAATGTTGATAATATTTTCAAAGAATCCGAAATTTGCAGCAAAGTGCTAGCTAAAATTTGAAGACAAAGAAATATTAAAACATGTAAATTAATCCAGTTTTTAAGAGTCTGAAAAAGCGGCAAAAGAAAAAAAAGATCATTACATCGATACTTTTGGTGCTAGCAGCTTCATCTGTTTATAAAATTATTTACTAATTTAAACAATAGAGGTAAAAATAAGTTTTCTGTCTTCTGTAGTGGAACGGGGTTAACCAAAATTTTTTATCGCTTTAATTTTTTTCTTCTCCCTATTGTTATAAAATCATCGGTAATTTTTAGGACGAACTCTATACTCTATTCATTTTCCAGCTAAATTTTCTCACTAAGATATTTGCACATTTCATAGAAAATAAAAAAAATCTAATTTTAATTAATTTTTACATTCCTAACATCATTGAAATTCTTTTCCCCATTTTTTTAAAACTCTCGAGAGTTTATGAGATTTATTTTATTCTTACCATTACCAAAATATATAATTGATTGCTTCTAAATCCTATCTTTGGATTTAGATAAGTATGTTTCTTTTTGTCTTTTAAGCTTGTATGAGTTGATGCTGTAATTTCTTAGATTCTGATACCATGCAAAAACACGACTTTTGATTTTAATTTTTTTTCCATCAAGAAGATCTTCAGCAAGATCCTTAGCAAAAAAATAATGCTGAGGTTCTTCAGAAAATTTTGTTATTTCAACAATTTTTTTTACTATGCATATAAGCATTGTATGAATTTATTCTAAATGGCAATCAAAACAATGTTTAATTATTCTAAAAAGAAATAACTTTATATAGCATGGAATAATAAACCTTTTAAATTCGAAATCTATCAAAAAAAGGCGCATGTTATCTTTTAAAATTTTGTTGTTGTTTATCCGCATCACATATTAGCCTAGATAACTCACGGTTTAGACGGCTGATGGTAATATGATTTAACTTTCAAATTTCAATTTAAAAATTATCATTGTGAGTAAAATAATACATGACGAAAGTTTTCACTATTTATCTTAAAATCGGCATCAAGAAATCTTTCTTTCTTGCAGACCTGTGTTCTTATTATTGCAGGACTAAATAGGATAAGGAACCTGCAGAGGTTCCCCAGTACTACATACAGTAGTATTTTATAATTGGATACATTTAATAATAAACAATTAGGTTAAGATCACGTTCGTTTTAAAAAGTAATGAACAAGTAAAGAAACTTATTTTCTTCTACCTAATTCTCGTATTGAATGTTTTGCCCAAAAATACTGATCATTGTAAACAATGCTGTTGCCCCCCACAAAACCAGTTACACATATAAAGATCAATCATAACTATCCTTTCATAACAATAAAACAATAAATTACGATACTTCAAAGTAATATTGAAGTAAAAGTAGGAGTTAATTTTATCTCCTATCTATTATTTATTCCAAAATAACCTTTTTTTTCTCATATAATGAGGATTTTATTTTTAACAATATTTACATTTGAATTTTGAACTTTACAGAGGATTATGAAACAAAAATACGATAAAAGCATAAGGTTGAAGAATGAAAGTTTAAATGTATTTCCATTTCAATCTCTTACTTATTCTTATAAAAAAAGAGAGAAAATGAATAGGGTATTCCGCAGTAACCGGTTTAAATCTAAGGCAAGGAAGCACATCAAAAGAATGAATTATTGAGGTAAGAGTAAAAGAGAGAAAAAAGAACGTGGAAAGAAACGAGCAAAAACAGAAATAAAAGAACTAAAACAGCGAAGATTTTAAAGAAAGCACAGCCACAAAGCGCAACTTGTACCGAAATTCAATACGATAGTTTTAATTGAATTTCTCTTTTCTTTGGCCGGTTAACTTCCTAGTCTGAACGAATGCTTCTTCTTCTTCATTGCGTTTATTCTTGACTTTTCATTCATTCTTTCTATCTTTTGAAGAAAAAAGTAAGAAAAGTATAGGTAAGAGAAAATATTTCTTGTAAAAAAAATTTTAATGGAAATATTTAATTTGGCAAAAAATCAGAATAATTTTAATTTTATAAGTTTAAACACAGGTTTTACGTCTGTAAATGAGCTAATAAAGGAATTATTTTTATAAATAACTTTTCTATTATACCGCTTCCATGTATTAATTGAGTATTGGTAGTAATAAATAAGTTTGGTGTTAAAGTACAATTGCTTTATTAACTTAAATTAGTACATTATTGAATTAAACAATTAGATTAGTAAAGAGAAACAATTTAAATTGATTTTATTCATTGCTAGTTATAAAACTTTAATACATAGGAAAATTCTAGAGAAATATTTTGAAATACGGTCAAAAAGAGGTTTATTATCTTTTAAACCTAGACTGCGAAAAAGAACTATGAAATAAATTAAACAGTCTAGTAATTTTGTTTGTAATTATTTTACAAATAGTTCAATTCCATAATTGCATACAAATTTATTAATTGTATTTTCTACCTTATACACTAGCATTCAGTGCATTATAATTAATTGTTTTGAATTTTCATATTAACTAACATTAACTGAACGTCTATCGCCCTTACATGGTTAGAATTCAAATCGCAAGTTTCAGTTTCCCTCAACTGAAATCATTCAACACTGGGCTTCACCTTCCAAATTTGATTTTTGGGAGTTATTCTACATTTTTAAAAATTCTGACAACTTAAAGATCGTTCAGGAAATCCCACTGTATTCCCATATTTGGATATCTATTATAATTTAATATGTTCCTTGGGGTTTCTACTAAATCTCACTCATGTTTCTTATCTCTCCCTTGTTATTTTCTTGTTCAAACTTGTTCCTCTATTTCTATTGCTTAAACTACTTGACACGTTTTTATATCTTTATTATCTCTACCTTCATTTTACATTTAGACCCTGATAAAAGCTTTTGCTCAAAGAATTGAAACTATAGTATGGCAATTTATATACTTTCATTTGAACTTTGTTCATGTTGTTTTTTGCTTTAGTTTCCATACCGGCAAGTATACCCTATATTTTTGTTCGAATTAAATATGTTTTAAACCATATAAAACTGAAATTTCTTGATTTGTAAATGAATTAATTAAATATGGCAATTTTTAAATAATGAATAAAAAATTTAACAAGCATAGATACTATGATACATATTCGAGTGCATACCAAATATTTAAGTTTAAGGGATCTGATTTTTTTTCCTGCCGCTATTGAACATATTCGCTTGATAAATAGAATAAACTAGCTGAATACCTGTTCTTCGAACGGGGTGAATAAAAAAAAATCAAGAAATCAGTACTGAGAAGCACTACGAAATTACGCTCAAAACTGAGAGGCATATACCAACACAATCAATAAACTTTATGGAAGAACCAGGTAAGTGACATTCTTAGGAGGATTAATTGATTTCTTCTTATCCTATTTTTTTACGATGGAAGACGATTGATTTGGTTTTTAGAGCTGTGCTGAAGCAGAGAAATAGACAAAGTTCTAGAATTCATTCTTAATGATTATCTGAAGGCGCATGCGCAAACTACAATGCCACAACGTATGTCAGAAAGTAGATGGTGGTAGTAACTATACTGGCCACCTTACCACCCACTCTCTTCAGCCAAGCTCGGATGTCTTTGGCTCAGAAACTGGGGAGGAATTACGTAAGAATAATTTCCAAACCACCAAGATACGGTCAAAAAAAATGCAGTTTGATGAAACATGCTTGTTTTTACACTTTGTATAACACTAAGGAGAGAGTGATACGTGAAGACGACACCCAAAAGAGCAACTAGGCTACTGATGGAAGAAGAAAGACCAGTTCTTATGAATGAGCAACCCCAATCTCAAAATAGATCAAGTAGTGTTATTATGTGTTGAGAAACTTGTTCCTTTCATAAAAACAAACAATTAAAAATGCTGCATCAAGTTGAACCATATCAAATAGCGCTTAGTTACTGTATCCATGTAAAAGGTACCGAAGAGATGAATTGATCCTTCACCAAAATGAATGCACAATAATTTAGTATGTACTAAATTCATATATCAAAAAAATTAAAACTTTCACAAGTAATTTACTTCCCAATTAGTTAATTACTGTCAGAAAAGATTAAGATAAAAGAAAAATTCTGTTAAAAACTTTTTATCCAAAAGGAATTTAAAAAAAAAAAAAAACTATAGTATTTTCTATCGCTCACGATAGATGGCACCACTAAATACAGACATTTTGTATATTAACAGTAAAAGTTTGTAGTTGGTAGTACTACAAAATTACTTCAGTATACAAACTGCAGTAATTTTGTTGTGTTTCGACTTCAAAAATTCTGTAGTGCTATGGGCCAAATTACCACATTCTTAAAACTGAATTTTTTCTGTAGATTTTCAGAAGTTTATTTTTAGCTAGGACAATTCAACCAAAACATAGTTCATCATAATGTTTAAGGAAAATATTACTATTTTAAACCGCATTACTGATCAAAAATTTACTTAATAATACGGTTTATTATACTATAGTATTTTTCATACAGATTTTTTTGAAAGTGCATTTGATTGAAAAGGGAAGGGGAATTTGGTTAAGTTAAAACGTGTAAATAGTATATTACTTTACAGTTCAATATTATATGCTTTTTAAAGAGCAGGATAGTTAAGATTTTTTACCAGTTAAATAATTCAAATAATTTTTACCGATAACACTATTACATTTCTAATATTATCAATGAAACTGCTTTTTAATTGAAAATAAGTAAGGTTATTTTAAATTAGGAAACACTGGTGAATAAAGTTCAAAACCAAATAGTTGAATTGATATATATTACTTGCCTGCAATATATTACTTCCTTGAGAATGTCACCAGAAAAAAAAATATCTCAAGGAAGAAAGAAAGCCAATTCCTTCTATCTTTTCAATCCCAAAACTTAATTCATTATCTCCCAAACCTTTTAAATGGTTTTCGTGCTGCCGCAGAAGTAAGCGCCTTTACTTGGAACACTAAAATACATTTATCAAGATGGCTTAACGAACATCTTGGGTATTAATTTTTCCTTTTGTTTTCCCTTTTCTTTTCACAGATGCACGATATTGTTCGCTCCCCATCCCAATCAACCATTTGGAATTGCGTGCCAAGTTCGTTTAAAATATATCCAGTAGCTAACAATAAATGTGAAAAAAGGGAGCAGTGAAACAAGCTGAAATGGTTCCGGAAACAATTAAATTGAAATCGCCTGACAGACTGCAACTGGTCAGATTCTTTTAACGCATACCACTTCTTCATCTCTTAGATTATAGGAGAGAGGCATGAAATGGTTCTTCCTTTAATTTTAAAGAGGATGGGTGGGTTATTGTTGTTGTAAAAATGATTTCTAAAAAGGCTCGGCAACTCATTAGATTTGATGTTAGGTCGAAAAAGCATTAGGCGACAGAAATAGGTGGTTTCGGTATTGTTTCTGTTTCTGGATAGACAGTCAGTAAGTTTAATGATGCTAAAAGGGGGGGGGTTCTTTCAAAACTACTTTAAAAGTAGTAAATTGAAGTTATTTTTCTGAAAATATTAAACACACGTTACAGTGAAAAGTTTAGTTACTACGAATATATGTATCGTGTTACCTATAATATTATTTTTTTTAGTATTCTAGATACTATGCGATAAATGTATATAACTCTCAGCAATCTTGTAAGTTCTGTCAGCAAACATAATATCTGAGTGATGCCATTATAGGTATTACATGTTTCCTAGTTTTTAAAATTTCTTTAATTTCATTTTTAATCTGTTAATCAATTATTTAATTTTTATCTTTTTTTATAAAATTGCGAATAGAAATGCTTTTGTTCCTTTCTTAACAATCAATGTTAAAGCTAATTTTTAATTCTATACAAATGTAATACTAATTAATTATATGCAGCGATTAAATCGAATACTTTTTTACTTAATTTTTTTAGGCTTCTTTATTTCTATAATCATAAAAATGTTTTAGTTACAGGATTTTATTACATTCTAAAGGTCTGTATTTTTATTAATAAGTTGTAGACAGAGTCAATTTAAATAATGCAGAGTTATATTTTTTACCATATTATCTATTGATAACCCTTGAATTCCCTTTTGATTGAATTCCCCTTCCCATGCTCCGTTAGAGACTATTCATTTACTGGAAATTTGATCTTCTTGTCGTTAGTATTAGTAGATTTTTGTCCAATGTGGATGCTATAGATTTGGATGTCAGATAGCCACCAGTCCAACTGATAATAGTTTAACAAAAATGGTCAAACAAAATGGCTGCATTATGGAAACTGGTTTTCGCCTTTCTGAAAGAGATGCAGCTTAGTATTTTATTCTGTTAACATATCTTTTTCAATTTATAAATAGGGGAATTTTTTTGTATAAAAAATACCCAATAATAAAGCAGGGTGATTTTAAGCTGAATCCATAAAGGAGAAAGAGATAGAATAAAAAAATAATAATACGCACAATTTTGAAAGTCATAAAATTTGTATTTTGCTCAAACCAATCGCTAAAATCAATCAGGGAAATTAGTGTCGAGGTTAATTGAGTTGATATCTGATTTTATTTATAATTTTCTTAAAATCATAGTAGGATCACTTAAGCGAACCTATAAATATCTGCCGACAGGCAAATTATGAATTGGTCAAGTATTTGCTTAGCTCTGCGCTTTTCACTTGGTTAACTTCAACCCTTGTATTGGAAAAGAAACTTCATCATTCGTTTAGTTTAAAATAGCACTCCAGTAAAAAAAAATCCTCTAAAATGACCATGAACACAAGGAAAAATAATTCACATAATTTAAATGCAGTTCAATACACGTGTAAATTCCCCCAATGGTGAAAATATTACATGCCATTGTATAAACATTTTTAAACTATCATAAACAAAAAAATTTTCATTTAAATTATGAGAATGGTTTCATTCTAATCTCTTCAGCAGATATAGAAATTAATTACTCTTCATAAATATTTCGTACAAAATTTCGAAAATGTACTTCTGAAAGCATTAAATAAGTTATCATTAACCTGCAGTTCAAGTCACAGCTTTTGTACACATAAATCTAAATAACGACAATTACAGATGAAGTTTCTTTATTTTATTACACGTAAAGATTACGATGATTAAAGCGTAATTTTTGATTGGAAATTAACGCTTCGTTAGATAATTTAATTATAACATTTTATCTCTTTCAGTAAAAAATTACAGATCGAATTGCGGTATCGTAAAGTCTGAAACACATTACAGTACAATAGATCAGATAAACTATAATTTTCACATCGATAATTTCCGTAAAATCACGGAATCGCATACATTAAAGAAATATTACGATGAAATTTGCTGCATTGTATTATACGATAGAAATAGATTTTACGGTAAAATGGATTTCACGGTTGATGCACCTAAAGTGCCGGTATTTTATACCGTAATTTTTACAGATGGTTCGACTTTTAAATGTAGGTATTAGTTGGAACAACATTAAAGTTCTTTGAACTCACATTCAATAAATTCATTTTTTTAATCATAATAAAACAAAATATTAAATTTTACTTAAAATAAATGAAATTTAGACTATTGTTAAATGATATCAGGACTATTCTTAGCAGATAGTATATTCTATTTGCTAGAGAAAATGATAAAATAGAAGTACCATGAAGTATCAAGCAGTCATGGAATTTGTCTTTTTATTTGTAAATAACTTATAACTCGCAATTTTTATTAACTTCGTAATTCTTTCCCGGAATTCCCTCTGCTCACGATTCTCCCATTAAAAATAATAACTTTTTCTCAGAATGAGCTAATGTTGTTTTTTTTCTTCTGATGTATGATTGTCGAAAGGTTTATTACGGCAAAAGTAATGCATTATTGTCTTAAAACATTATTACCTGAATCTATTGCCCCTAAAAAAAAATTTCTGATATATTCATTTCATAGAACAGTATAATTTTTTAAATATAGTTTTATAAATACAGGTTTCGAATATTTGTCTAGAATAAGCTAATGTTGTTCTTTTCTGATGTATGATTTTCGAAAGGTTTATTACGCAAATGTAATGCATTACTGTCTTAAAACATTATTACCGGAATCTACTGCTCCTAATTTTTTTTCTTATATATTCATTTCATAGAACAGTGTAGTTTTCTAAATATAGTTTTTTATAAGCAGTTCTCTAATATTTGTCCAGAATGAGCTAATGTTGTTTTTTTTCTGATTTATGATTTTCTGAAGGTTTATTACAGCAAAAGTAATGCATTTCTGTCTTAAAACATTATTACCTGAATCTATTGCTCCTAAAATTTCGTTCAGATATATTCTTTGTATACAGCAGCATCGTTTTCTAAAAAAATGTCTTTGTTTTTGAAGAAAAACTTTAATTAAGCATTGAAAAGTTCAAATTCAATTCTGTTTATAAAGCAAGATCTCAAATTTTTTTACGAAAAAAATTTGAAAAAAGTTGTAATAAATGTAAGAACAGCATTTACTTGATTAATTTCTGACTTTCTTGACCTGAATATTTAATATTAATTTTATTAATATACTTGATTTATCCCCAATAAATTTGCCTAAATTTTCGGAATTATCAAAGGTACCGTAAAGATTGGTATTTTTTTCACTTTATGAAATTTTGTTTCCCCCCTTTCAGCATGTGTTTTATTATTATATGTTATTATATGTTTTATCTAAATTAATGTTAGTTATGTTATTATATGTTTTATCTAAACTAATTCCTCAAATATGAAGAAAAAATATAGTTAATTTGAAACTCTAAACACTCCAATATCTATGCTATAAAGTACTTAACTATAATTAACACTTTCCCCTATAATTAACAAACTAAAATAAATACTTAAGGTCTAAAATTTAATGATATATGTGTCTTCTACTTATCATTATTAAAGAAAAACCCTTAATGTTATTTATTATCTCCCTTTAAAAAGAAATAAATTCAAATCCCTTCAACATTTTATAAATGTCTTTGTATATTTAAACAAATAAAACGCATTTATTTTACACATACTTATGAAAAAGTAATTTTCTCTCTCTTTTTTTCAATATAGAAACGATTTTCCACTGTAGTGAAAATGCCAGTTCTTTAGCAGCGTATTAGGAAAAGTATTCTACCAACGTTAATGGTATTTCATTATTTCTTTTCCTAAATGGAGACTTTTTTTCTTCTTTTTTTTCGAATAAATTCATTTCCGGTGGTAATATTTCCTCTCCAAATGAGAGAGGTATTTCGTTATCATTCGGAAACTAAATGACTCAGAAAAAAAAAAACGAAAACTATGTTTCAGCCAATAATAGTTTTTTTGGAAAAAACAAATCCGGTTAATAATTACAGTGAAAATAATCAAATAGGTCGAAACTAATTTGTGAAAATAATAGTATCAATAATAGGTACTAAAAAGTTCATTTTTAGGTGCATGTATGTTAGAAATACTTTTTTAACGAAATTTCTAAAATAAATAGCTGTAACAAAAATTCCGTGGGTACATTGAAAATATCAAAGAAACTGATGAGAAGTAAATCACTTATATCAATCGTAACTTAACAGCATGAAACTTCTACGAAGATCATTGTAAAAATGGTTTGTAATATTATGAAGTTTCGCGTTATTTTGTGGAGAATTGCAATTAAAAAATTCATGAGATTTTTACTATTTTTTCGAATAATTTTTTTTTAGAAAAATGTTTCTTTTTAACCTTTTATGTATGGAAAACTAGTAACAATAACGACCGGCCAGTGTAGTGGGCAGGGAGCTGTCCTTGCATCAGAAAGATCCTGGGTTCGAATCCCGGACAAGGCATGGGTATTTCTTTCTCTCGCTGTGTGTTCTATGTCCTTTCTCCTTTGTGTGTGAATGTATGGGAATGTGCCCCGCCCTATAAGCGGGCTGTGTGAATGGCGTGGCATAAGTCGAATTCCTGGCCATAGATGGCGCAAATGAAAAACAGGAACAATCGCACCCCCAGTGCCTAAAACGGGCATACGACAAAAGAAAACAAAATAAACTAGCAAAAATTTTATTTTTATTTAGAAATGTTATCACAATTCAAGTTTAGCATCGTGTTATCGTTTTCATCACCTTTCAACCTTTGGTAAACTAATCCTGCAAATCCTCACTAAAAAGCTTTCTAAAGGATTCTCCTGACAAAGATTTCAGTTTTTTGCTCGAATTTACTTTCTTCTCATCTAACCAAAGTATAGGAGAGAAAAGAATATTTATTTTAATTTTCAAGTGAACAATTCTCAGTGGAGCTTCAGAATTTTAATTGAACTTTACCTATTTATTTACCTGGTGAACACTGCAATTTTACCATTTAATTGAACTGCACATCAACACTCGATTTATAAAACTGGAAACGTTTAGCACGGCCGGACAATATAGACAGCATAAACAAAAATAAGGGTTTTATAGAAATTTTAAATTGGACACCTATGATTTCAAAATCTAAAGAATGTGGCAAAACGTATATGGTAGATTGGGGTAATGTAGAAATTCAAGGATAACTACGGAATGATTTTGAATAGCATTGATCAGTGCGTCAAATTCCACAGCGAGCTGAATGACCGTAAAAGAAAAACTCTTTTTTTCCCTTGAAAATATTTCAGGACACAATGTACAAATATGTTTCCTTAAAAAATCATTTAACTCCCTCTAAGACATCATCAGAATCACACTCTGGGAAACAAAACTTTCTCTTTTGACGATACAACAATCCTTGAGCCATTTTTCGTTTCCTCTGTAAATCATTTTATCACAAAATCACGTAATTTGTGACGAAACAAGAACTCTCAAATGTATGATGAAAGTGTTTCCTCAACTTGGAGCCTCATCGCAGTGTATTGTGGGAGATTGCTAACTAGAATGACGAAATTAGAATGAAGACTAGATGATCGATATATTATAGGGACTAGAATGACAAATTATCTTCCATCTTGTCTCCCATCTTGTCCATCTCGTCTATCTTGTGTTGTTGAGCTGACATTCATTCATGTATATGGTGTCCATGAAAAAATACTTAACAATACCTCCTGGTAGATAGTATTATTATTTGGGAATTCATTAAAAAGTGACGAAATGTTTCTTAATTTTTGATGAAATTCATTTCCTCGAAGAAGTGACAAGTGTTGAGTATCCATCTGAAACTTACTGAACTCTTTTAAACTAATTATCTAATTCTCCAGTAGTTTGATTTTTGTTCCTTTTACATTAATAATTTTTTTATTGTAGATTTTTATCAATTTTAAACAGTTTTTAGCAAATAAAAATATATGTTTCTTAAGTGAAGATATTTTTTACTCATTTAGTTGTAAAAAACAAGACATTTGAAATTAAAAGGATAAACAAATTTTCAAAAGGTACTGATTCGAGTATATATTTTATCGAGTATATTCAAATTGATTCGAGTATATATTTATTACTAAGAAAGGCATATTTGTTTAAGATTAATAAATTTTCAATGAAAAAATCTTCTTTTGCATTAAGCATTAAAATATAGAAATTTTGCATGAATGAATTATTTCTATTTCCTTAACTTTAAATTGCAATGCAGCCAGGCATATTTTTAAAACTATATAAAATAAAATTAGATTTGAAATATATCTGTGTCTACGTTTTATGTATGACTTTAAAATTTTCCATGAACTTACCTATAAAAAACAGTCTCTCACTATTAAAACACCGTTTCAAAAATAATTGTGATAGTTTGAAGTGATTTTATTAATATTTTGAATGCTTTAAGACTTTATAAGATACTCATAAAATAAAAATGCAGTAGTTTTCAATAGGCTGTTTTATTAAAAATTAATTTTTATTACGTTCTAGACGATGTTTTTGACGAAAATAATCATTTTATGAGAGAAAAATCGGAGTGTTTACATCTATGGACATAAAAAGCATTTATTTTACATTAATATAAAATTTTAAAGAAAAAAATAAATATTTATGATCATGAACATTATTATTTCCCTTGTAAATACTGCTTTCAAAGCATATCGGTTCTGTTTTTCTGTTTATCATTTTTTATGAAAAGAAAATATTTATAATTTTCCTCCGTGTTTTTTCAGAACTCGACATATTTTTACGATTAACTGTGACAGCGCTTTTATCTATATTTCAATTTATAGCATATTTGGTATTTCAAATATTTTTGAAGTACAAGACCATTTGTCAAAGATCAAAAATACGGATGTAACAAAAGGAAGCTATAAGAAGAATAAAATCAACTTTTTTTTCCCTGTAATTCATTTTATTTTGCAGTATAATTGTAATCTGAATTTCTCTAGGAACAATTTATTATTATAAGGATAATAAATAATGAAGCTTTGAAGGGACAGCTTAATTGAATTTAAAGTATCATTTTTTCCAAACAAGACAGAATTTATACTTTATGTTTGTATAATTGTGTTACCAAAAGTAAAATTTTTTGTTGGTGTATAAACTTTTCCCCTTTTTCTTGTAAACACTGAATGTGATTGATTATGGAGCAATTTCTGGTTTGTGAAAGGTATTAATTCAATCAATATTTGATAAATATGCTAATGAAACTAACGTTGAAATTTTATGAAGTTGCAGAGTAAACACTGGCCTCTTAAAATCTCAAAAATGTTTTCACTAGCAAATTCTTTACAAGAAAACTTCGTCAAATCTAAACAACTATCACTCTTCACTTCCTTAAATATAATAAGTAAGTAAAAAAAAATTAGAGGTAATATATTCTAAAGATACAAATAAATTTATTTGAAAATAGGCATAACTTATGCCTAAAATAAAATTGTCGGAATACTGAATAAATTTAAATCGGGAACACCGTATTAAAAGCAGATGCACACTATTTCGAAAGAAGGGTTTCTGAAAATTTAACAAAAATATGCCCAAATAGCTCCGAAACACATATTATAATAGTCGAATTTTGAAACCCATGTATTCAAAATTGAAGAAGCATATACTCATTTTTGAGCAAACTGCATATTTTCCAGTGTGACGTGGAGGAGGAAGTGTGCGTGAGTGATATTCGTTAGCTGCCAGCAGGAATCGAACCAACGACCTCCGATTTCACAGTAAGAAGCTTTAACTAAAATAATTGCTCTTTCCTGTTTATAAGAAGTTGAGATGTCTTATAAAGTGGCCTCCTCAATGACACACTAATTTCCTATTTCAATGTTACAAAGGGTTGTGATTTGGAATATATGATCTTAATAGCTTAGTCAGGAGATCGGTAATTTAAATTTCACTTTTTGCTTACTTCGCTACACCATAAAGACTCTTAGGCAGATGGATAGGAGGCATAATAGATTATTCGTAATTTGAGGTTGAAATATTTTTATGGGCTTTCCTGAAATTTACTGTCCATATTTTTACGAGTTTTTTTTACACAGTGTAGTGCAATAAATTTAACTGAAAGTTAGAAATTTTTTTCATCTATATGTTACTGACATTTAATTTGCCTATGCCTTTACAAAACAATTTAAATGTTATATCTTCCACTACGAAATTTTGTATAATGAAGAAATTTTTAAAAAAAGTTAAACCTAACGAAGAGGAAGAAGAAGATGAAACAAACCAAAACACATTTGCTTAGACCTTACTTAAAATAAACTAAATCCTAATTTTGTTAAAAGCAATTTTTACTACAGTTTCTGAAAAACCTTTTTAACTAGTTAATTTTCGATAAAAATTTCTCACTCTGTTTTTAAATTGCCTGACGCGGCTTCATAATGTATACGCTTAAGAAGTAGGCTTTATAATTCACAATGTCCTTAAAAAATAATCAGGCTTCCATTGTCAACACAAAGCAAATAAAAGTGAATACTAAATTCAATAAAATATATTTAAAAACGAAATTTCCCTTGCAATAGGAATCTCCATGGAAAATAAAGAAAAGCGGAAAGATACAAAAATAATATTTTTATTGGAAACGGATTTACACCATAAAATTTTGTGATGACACACTATTCGTAGCTGACGGTTGTTTTACTTTTCATTTCATTTCATTTCTTTCCTTTTTTTATCGTCGACCAATAATTGTTTTTTGATGGGTCTCTCTGAACTAAACGAAGAAAAAAGTTGATTTCACCGAAAAACTCGAAATGGTAAGAGCTATCGTTACGTTCTAGAATCTTCCTCTTCGTTCTTTAATCCAATCATCTTTTAATAAAAGATAAGGAATAAAATGGGAAAGTGCTCTTCTTTATTGATTTGGAAATGGAATATATTCTAAATGCAACCGGGAGAAATGTAGATTATACTTCTAAATTCCATTTATTTATTTATTTTTCCAATGATTTAAAATATAGAGATAATTTTAAATATATAGCTTGATCCGGGTACCCATGTGATCAAAAGAAAATAGTATTGAACATGATTGCATGATTTCATTTAGATTACTTCTGCACTGCTGGAATTTAAAGCTTTTAAATCCATTATTTGCAAAGAATTTACATTTTATGTTTTGTAAATAATTTAAATCTTCCTTTTAAAATGATTGCGCTTTCAGAATTCTATTAAAAACACAAAAATATTTATAAAGTGTATATAATTTACTTCTTTTATAATAGTAAATTCATTAAAAGAGAAAACTTCTGAATTATGCTAATTTTATTTAATATATATATA
>NC_092208.1:18892580-18906150 GCF_043381705.1 Parasteatoda tepidariorum
TATATATATATATAATTCTGGCTTTCAAAATTATAAGTATAGCTCTTATTATCATACATTTAGTAAAAAATACAGAAGTGCACTGTGAAAAATTCCGGTTTAAACAACGGCACATTTGGTGCACAATCCGTAAAATACATATTATCGTTAAACCTTCATTTTACGGCAGAATATCCTATCGTAACTTTCACAGTAATGCTTATTTAATTAAAGTGATTTAGTTATTTTACAGTAATTATTATTCTCGAAATTGCGGTATCTCAGCTTCTTTGTTCCGTAACACTATTCGGAAAAAATGGATTGTACGATAAAAAGAACCGACACGATGAGTTCCTGTAATTTTTACAATAACTTAATGTGATTTAGAATTTTAAAATGTGTGAAAAGCAAATTTAGCAAATTAAATGGTTTTCATGCTATGCTCCAAGTTATCATCATAGATTTTTCAAATATTACCTGATTTAACAAATTTAATCATATATTGCAATACTATATTTTATTATTAATTTTACCAAAATCATTAGCAAAGAGCTTCGGTGAAAATTACCGAGCATTTCAATATTCCCATTGAACTAGACAGATAATAAAATTTAGCATGTTCTAATAGTTGAGACCTTACTTTTTTACTCACTGTATAAACAGGGTCTGACAGGTCATGCGAGCGCAAGTTTAACTTCAAAGATGAATTTTTATTAGAAGGTGCATTTGTAACAAATTTTGTTTTGAAACTCTTTTTATACTAAATATTGCAGGACAGTTTTCAGTTTTAAATTTTTAAGTTTTTGGCTTTCTTTTGGGGTTTAAATAAGGCTATTAAAGCTTTTACAAAAATTCATGATAGAGAAATAGTTATACATTAGTGCATTTTGTTAGCAATGAACTTCTGAAAGCGAAATATGATGCTCAAAAACATCTTGAGTTCCCCTGTCTGAAGCGCACTTTTAAAAATTAAGCACTAAATACAAGTTATATGCTTATGTTACTCAAAATAATTGCAACTTTCATTATGCTCCTTGCAGTTCTACTGATATAAGCATTACTTAAGAAATGACTATCATACAGCAAGAACATAAGAACATTTAAAAAATAACCATCTTGTATCAAAGTTTCTTAACTTTAAACTATAATAATTTTCTTTAGTCTTACGTAATTTACGTATTTTAAATATTCAAGAACTTCCAAACCTATATCATACATGGTGCATTTAATTTCAAAACGAGTTCTGTGTAGTTTTGGGCACTCAGTTTTTCACTATTTAATAAGCATTATAAGGAAAAATTTTCATTGCTATTCTGTAGTATATAGTCTTTGTTTTAATACAGAATGCGAACTAAAATAGTACTTATTAATAATTGTTTAATTTATACTAAATATTTTTTCGGGCTGTTTTCTTCTTAATTTTTATTTGTATAGTTATAAATCAGAAGATATTGAAATGCTTTGAAAATAAATTCAAATTTCTTTTACATAAGTAAGTTTAAACTATATCTAATTATTTTTTATTTGAACAAAATAAAATGTGAAACAACTATTTTTGCATAGTTGTAAAGCAAATTAGCAAACACTTTTTGTACAAGGAATATTTTATTGTCCAAATTAAATTGTATCTAATATACTTTAGAATAATTTCAAATTTTAAAAAAACATGCTAACACACACCTGTTTCGAAATAAATGTCTAAATAAATTGCGCCCGAATCTAATATTAACTGTCCAAATCTATACGAATAAAATAAAATCAATTCCTAATTCGTCAAAAAAAATCAGTTCAGAAATAAAGGGAAGGCTCTAAATCAGTTTAAAAGTTTTGGCTAAGATTTAATACTGATATCTAAGGTTTATCCCGTCTTCCGAGGAAAGTTTTGAACACCATTTTGAGTTTACTAAATGGGTAAAACAGGGAGTGGGGATTATAGCTGGCTATCTCGACGAGTGAGGTAATGATAATTTCAAAAGTAATAATAACTTAGAATTATTTTAGGTTTTATGCAAAACAGTGCAAATTTTTCCCTATGTCTAAGTACTTGTCAGAAATTGCTATGTAGATAATTGCATCTAGATTCGATTTTGCTGTCTTGTATCACTGTTTTTGTGAAATTGGAGAAAGCTAAACCGTTTACATCTTACAATTAGTTTAGAAATATTAAAGGGTTTCATGAAAGATAATTTTAATTTCTGATACCCTTTCATGCTTTAGAATCTCAAAACTTTGAAGCTATCAACTATAGCTAATTTTTATTCGATTTAACATGGAAAAAAATTGCGAAACAATTTTTTGAATAAATAACTATAACAAACTTTAAAAGTCAAAAACTGTTATTTTTTCTTAACTCTGAAACGTGAGCCTAAGGCACTCCGTTGCCGATTCTGAAGTGACTTCAAAAGTTAACACTTTGAAGTTTAAAATTGACAATGAACATCGTTATTTATTTCAGATATTAAGCAGTTTTCCACCATTGTACTACTGAAATAACTATTTTTTTGTTAGTTCATTCCATGACGTTTATTTTTCATGTTATTTTTCTATTATTTTTAGGGGTTCTGAAGATATTAAATGCTTAGATTCAATATTATTAAACATTTTCTGTTTAAAAAAAAACAATAGTTTGTTTTAAAAAAAATTACAAATTTGACTTTTTTAAAACGAAAAATTATTCCTTTTGCTAATAACCACATGTTTTTCGGAATAAAGCTTCAAGTTCTGCGACTAAAACCAAAATAAAGCAAATGTGGTAAAATTTTATAGTTCAACGAAATGCTAAATTTTTTGTTAATTGATTTGTCCAATGGCGCATATGCGCACATTTTATTTCTCAATTAAAGTATTTCTTTCATGCACAAAACTTTTTTTTTCTATATAAATAAACGAAATTTAGGCACATTTAAATGGAAATAATGCTACATTTTATAAAATTCCCATGCTTGGCCAATAATGGGTAAGTTAAAATATTTCAATGAAATCACGCAAATTTACAGAATATAATCTATGCATTTCCAGAAACTTGTTTTCAAATATTTAAGGAAATCTGTTTTGAATAGTTAGTTTAAAATCAAATCAAAATACCAAATTCAGCAACAACAGCAAAAAATATTTTATTAAAACAATAAAAGTGGATGGAATTGAATTTGTTTATCTCTCTCTTAACCATAACTTAATTTGAATACATTTTGGAAACACGAGGTGAAATTATTCTATTTTGTAGAAACATTTTACACCTTTCGAAGGTCTATCTAAAGTACATTTTTATTGAGTTATTGTAGAGATGCCATTGTGGACGTAATTCCTTGTAGCATTAGTAGAACTACGTATATTTCTGTTTGAAATAGTAGAACGATATTTGTTCAAAACTCCTTTTGAATTCACCTTATATCCGAGGATACCGATCCAAAAAGATAAACAGAATTCTTTTGAAGCCGAAACATCAAAGAAAGATAATTCAATACTTACTCCCTTGGGTTATATAACGAATTTATGTCAAGTATAATTTTGCCTGGGGCAATACAGATTTTGGTTCGGTAAATGTTAAGATTTGTTAAGGAGAGCGTCATTAAGTATTGAAGTTTACTCGTTTTCTAGGCCAATGAATATAATGCATTGTATCGATTAATGATTATTTTTAGTTGAAGGATTTTTTTTAACAGAAGAATACGGTATTAAGTAATCAAAATATACATGGTGTACTTTTATAGTTACAAATTTACATTGATAACAGAAATTGAATAATTTTTTGAACATTAATAACTGTTCTTTAGTGGTGAAAAATGAATTAAACATTAATTAAACATTTAGTTTAGTTTAGTTTAGTTTAAATAACATATNGAATGTAATTCCTCTTTCATCTAGGATCGCGTCTTCGCAGGATATAGTGCACTGTAAGAAATTTCAGATCTAATCAAGAAAAAAAATTACCGTCATTTAGGGCTCCAGTACATTTCACCGAAAAATTCGTTTTAACCGGATCATATTACGAAACATAAAGTCTGATGTAACATGATCTTTGCAGTAATAATTAGTGCAAGATTACAACAAGGTTTAACAGAACGGAAACTAATAGAGATTATATTCTAAAATCACTTAAAACAGCTCACGGAGATTTAAATAACATATAATGATCGTTTCTACACAATAAAAAATATTTATACTTATTTCAATGACGAATACCAAATCATTCAATCAAATCATAAGAAATCATCCAACCAAATCATAACAAATCATTCAATCAAATCATAACAAATCACTTAAACAAGTAAGTCTCGCCAACTAATTATATGTTTCCAACGCTGTTGATAAAAAAAGCGCGCCAACACATTGATATTTTCTAAAGGGAAAATAATTCTCATTTTGTGTTTGTGTGAATAAGTAATAAAATATAAAATAATAGAAATTACCGTGAAGATAATGGTTCAATATTTTAAGGTAAAAATGCATTTTTCGGTAAAATGTGTATTACGAATGAAGCACCCAAAGTACTGGTGCTTTATACCGCAATTCGATCCGAAATGTTTTAAAGTGTAGATGTTATTTACTCTTCGGAGATTATAGAATGATATTTATTACTATTTTTAAACATATTGAACTGAAATATTTACTGGTCTAAAATATTTCCTATCAATTTTTAAGATGTAATCAAGAATAACACTGTAAAAATAACATTACACAGCATAACAAAATAATCTTTAACTGTGCTGAAATATTTGTGTCAAACCTCTTAAACATAACACAATATCAAAACATAATAATGTGCGAGCTTAAGTGAATGTAATCCCTTTCAATCACGAAAGCCTTATACCCCCCAAAACGAAGACAAGAATGCCAGAAACCTTATCAGTCGACATTCATTCTTTTTATGTCCACTGGCATTCTTTTGAAGCCGTGTTGTTATTAGAACTCATATTCCATGTGATTTATATCTTTAACGGTAACTAGAGATAGGTGAGTTCTACAGAGAGGAGAAGAAAAAAAATAAGTAACAAAACTGGCTACTGGCTTGGGTCCCTGGTATCAGTTTCAAAGATAGAGTGACCTGAAAATTGGCTTAGTAACATGATCCTTAAGAAATGATTTCCTATTTTGACAGAAATGTACGACACTGATTATGCCATTTCTTTCCCAAGAGAATTTCTTTGTATATACGTATAGAATTCTGCCTTATCTTCGTGTGAGCTTGTACTGGAGTTTTATGTATTAAATGAAATAATATTAGACACAAAATGTAGATTATTACGAAAATAATTATTGAATATTTGGGTTTCATGAAAACAAAGTTGCATACAGTGTAACACAACTCCATCATAGATATTTGTTTAAATTTGATATGTGCATTAATGATTGATGAAGAGCATTAAAGGATAAAGTAAGGCAATTTTGTTGGTTGTGCATGTTACAATAATGTTGTGACAAATCATGACTATATTAGGACACATCTTTATTCGCATTTTTTTATATAAGAGTAAAACTTATGCCTAATTTATGAGCTGGGTTATACTGTGGTTCAACTGAGCAAATAATGTAAGTGTTCCAATAAAGATTTCGGACAAAATGAATGGTATTTTTCTTAAAATTTTCTTGCCTTGCTATTCAAAGTATTTCAATTTGTCTATACACGTCGATATTATATTAATAATATTGGGGAAAAAATACGATTCTGTTATATCAGCTATTTTTTTACCATTTCCGTACCTTGCTATTCAATATCATTCAAATTTGTTATACACGTCGATATTATATTAATAATATTATGAAAAATTGCTAATCTATTATGCACGAATTGTTTGGAGTTACGACATTTTCTGTTTGCAAATGAGAGATTTATTTAGAGTTACATTGAAACGAAACATCAGAAAACTGCTAAAAAACTTATTTTTGAAAGAAAAGAATTGCGCTAAGCGGCTATTCATAAAAATATGCCAAATATGCAAAAATCGTTTTTGGATAATCGAAAAAAATTGAAAAAATATTTTTATGCAATAAAATTAAAATTTGCATTAGGTGTAATGCACTTCGGCACATTTGTTTTAACTTACATTTGTAAGACAAGTAAGTTCGGCTGCAAGTTTCTGAAAATATCAACATTATATAAGGTATAATACAGATCGCATCAAGCTTATTTACTTAATTTAAGATGAAACAATTAATTAAACAAAGAATATAGGACATTCCAATAATTGTACAATGCACAAAAAAAATTTATTTAAAAATAGTCGAAAAAAAATTTGAATTGTAAGGTTTACAGTTTTTTTACATCTTCCTAAAGTATATAATTTCACAAGGCAAAATAAAAAAATTGGGCAAAATAGGCAGAACAGTTCTTGAGAATTCGAATTTCAAAAAAAAAAAAAAATTACAGTTGAAATTCGATTTTTCATGAGCCAATACAACCAATTTCTCTCAAATTTCGTATTCCTTGTAAAGTTATACATTTTAAAAAGATGTAGGACATTGTACGCCTTGCAATCAAAATTGTTTCGATTATTATTGTATAAATTAATAGATATTTACTAAAATTTATTTTCTGTGTGGAATTATCTTCGGATTAATGAATTTAATAATAGTAATCAAATATTTTTCAATTTTCACTAAGAGTTCTCGAGACATAGTGAAATACGCAAAAACTAAAATTAACATTATGTGGTCCGAACGTTGGATTGTTCTCATAATCATATTATGGGGACCATATTTCCAAGAATGCGGCTACTCCCTATATTTTGGAGGTCAGAAATTCGACTCCATTGAGAAAAGGTATGGTTATCCAAGGGAATTACATTTTTGTGTCTGATGTTGTAACTTAAAATATCGTCTGCTCAAATTAATAGCATATTTAAGGTCAACTCCTCGACTCATTAAGTTGGAGTCCCAGAATGTGAATATTCAATCATTAGTTATTCAGGGTGGGCATTTTTTTTGGCACACTGTACATGTTAAAGCAGCAAATTACAACTCTTAAAATATATCAGGGTATTAATTTAGTTAGAAATATCTCTTTCACGTAAGTATAGAAATTCCGTCTTTTCTATGAGCAGGTGCATATTAATAATTGATACAAAATTATTAAAATAATTTGCATATAGATTACATTACGATTTGTGACAATCAGTGTTAAAAAAAAATTTCCCTTGTAATAAAATAAAAGTTTTTACATAAGGTTCATGAAATTTGAACAAACAATTTATTTTGCCATGGAATGAAAAAATGCATGAAATAAATATGATAGGAAAAACTTATGTTTGTATTTGTAATAATTTAAGTTTACATAAAGAGTAATACAAGTAGTATCAAAAGTTTTGACTCCTTTTTTACTCGCAATAACACACGAAGTAAAATAAATATGGAAATCTTATTGCCTGTACTTGTTATAGCATCAAATTAAAAATATTTAACCATATTAGGAATAACCATATTAGGAATATTAACTCTTTGAATAAGATGTTGAACAATTTAAAAAATTGTGCGAAAGAACACTTAATTCCGGTTTAACACCAAATGCTGTTTAGATTCAATTTAAAGAGTGTAATATAAGTCGCAACACTTATAATAAAATTTGCTTAAACCAAATTATTACTCATTCACGCAAACACAAAATGAGAATTATTTTCCCTTTAGAAAATATCGATTTGTTGGCGCGCTTTTTTTATCAAGAGCGTTTGAAACATATAATTAGTTGGCGAGACTTACTTGTCTAAGTGATTTGTTATGATTTGGTTGGATGATTTGTTATGATTTGATTGGATGATTTGTTATGATTTGATTGAATGATTTGTTATTCGTTGTTGAAATAAGTATAAATATTTTTTATTGTGTAAAAACGATCATTATATGTTATTTAAATCACTGTGAACAGTATTGAGTGATTTTAACATATAATATCTATCAGTTTCCATTCTGTTAAACCTTGTCCGAGTTCGTCGTTATCTCCTCACTACTTGCTACTCGTAAGTTTTATTTACAAACTAATTTCAAATTTAGTTACTAAAAAAGTGCATATATTTCTAAACTAATGATTCTTATTTTAGATTTTATCATTATAATATATAATGATACTGACTCTTGTGCGTCTCTTATCTCAATGTAATTAAAAATTTTAGTTCTCTCTTTAATTCAAAATATGGTGACGGGTACTTAAAACCAAGTAGTGTGATAGAACCTTCTTGGTGCAGTGGAGTACCACTTTAGTGTGAAAACCTTGCGACCATTTTTGTTGTTAATATAGAGCAAAATTTTTACGGAGTACAATGTAAGATCTGTAGTATAATTTTTCAAGATGACATTTAGCGATCAGAACAACAGAGTGATGAAACACTTTATTATGATTATACACCAATTCAAGTCCTCATATACAATTTAAAGTGTGTGATTGGAAATCTAAGCACTTAAAATTGAATAATCTTACACCAAAATCCAAAGGGTTTTTACACTGTATGAAAATTATTTCAACTTTCGAAAACACCAATGTTAACATTTTCAAGTTCAAAAATTCAAGAAAAGCGAAGTAAAAATATCTTGCTAGTGGTTTTTTAGTTGATTATTAAATCTGGATTAGGCCTAGTTTGAATTCATCTTGCATTCTCTCTGCGCTGCGCGTATGTGCTAAGCGTATTTATAAACAAATTTTAGTTTAAGAATCAGTGCATGTACGGATTCTAAATTAATTTGCCACCATTTTTTGTGTTAAAAGAAACTAAATACTCAACTGTAGTTATTGCGCAAAACTTTATGTAAAATTGACAATATAAAAATTGTTTGAAATAATTAACATTGAATTCATTGCTAAAAATGTACTAGTTTTTTAAATGAAATGTTTTCGCAATGAAACCATAAAATCAGTCTATTGTACACGAAAGTCTGTGTTGTCAGTAAATAAACAAACAAAAATAAATGAATAAATTCATAATAATTTAACAACGAAAAAGTTCTAAAGAAATTTGACTATATGGACTGTAAAAAAAAGCAGTTCACCTCAACACCAAAAGGTGACTATACACCAAAATTTTCACAGCGTACATTTAAAAATGACTTTACTGAGTGCTATGTGTACCTTTTATTACGGGAATTATAAATTTCAGTGTTTTTTAATTAAAAAAGTAGTGGCGACTGCATTACACCAAGTAGTGCCAAAGAACATTGGTGCAGTGTCCAAGAGACACGTATGGCGTTTATATACATCAAAGTGGTGCATAGAAACGCCATACGGGACTCTTGGTGACACTAAAATACTTTTACAGTGTGTCTGAAGATATTTCCTTTTATGTAAGTAAAACTTTTTTCACTGCTTGCTTGCTTACAAAAAAATAAAAGATAGTTTTGTGGATTGAAAACTACGGTTACATAAGATATAATCTATATATATACCAACTATATATAATATATATATATATAGTTCGTTCTATATATTGTTCGTATATATATATTGTTCGAAATTGGGTCGTTGAACAGCCGACCCAATTTCGGGTTTATGACAAAACTCCGATTTTCAACTCCGTAGCCTTGTAATTTTGAACCCAATCCAGAAGACAAGGGAACTCAAATATTAAGAGAAATTTGCTTTCGAGGAGGACTAACCCGCATTTGTGTTACATGAGGAGGAAGACCACGAAAACCCCCACGGTTAGCCTGACGCAGGGGGACTCCAACCCATGATGTCATCCAATCCATATCTATCACTGAGGGTATTTCATGTCAGCACTGTGGTCGGTGCAAGCTTGANCCCTTCCTTGAATTTATGCTAATAGTATATATATACTAAGTATTTTTTTGTCTTTACTCTACGATTGAAAGAAATGTACGCTTACAACAATAAAATGAAAGTTTTAGAGTTATTGAAATTATTCAGATGTTTATTAAACATAAAATGTATGACACTAATTAAATACACGTGAATATAAAAATTAGGATTTCGAAACATGTTATACGTTTTTAAATTAGAGAAAAGGATCCCAGTCTCATTTGACTCAGTTGGTCAATGGAGAACTATTTTAGACTTAATATAGTTATTTCTTTTTATTCTTATCTCGTAATAAACGAGGAAGAATAAAATGTTGCGCATGTTTAACGATCCGTAAAAATAAAAGTTTGAAAATTTAATTGAAAGTAAAATATCTCTGAGATTATTTGGAATGTTAGCTATTTTTTTAAGCATAATTAGTTTGAATGTCACAAAAATTGCTTAAAATAACGTCTTTTTTTTCAACAATATCAAAGCTGTTTGGTTTTACCTAATTTGGAATGACAAATTTCGAATGATAAACTAAGTTATAGGGAAAATATCCCAGTTTTGTTGAAACTTAAATTTCTCCTTTTCAAATTTCTGCTTTCATTTCAGTTCTCATGTGCTTTTGGGTGGCGAATGCAGAAACTGTTTTTTAATTTCTCTCAGTTTTCCATTCTTTGACTATTTTCGTGTTGTCATTAATCGGTACGTATTGCGTTTATTATTCATATTGTTATTATTCCACATTTTATTGTTCAGCTGATAAGGTTTATGGCCTAAAACAAGAAATTAGTAGTATTACCATCAAATTATTCAGTACTGCTGCTTCAGGACTTTCAGCGCAAAAATATTTAATGACACATGTGAATATGAATTTCGATCAATATAATGCATTGATATGAATATTCATTGTTCTTTATACTTTTAAGGAAAAATCTAATGTAACAACATATAATATAATAACATTATGTAGCAACATATATGTGGCTTCAACAATGAATGAGTTTACTGAGTTCAAAATCGCAGAAACTTATTGAAATACATCCGATGCACTTCGCATTGCTCTCTACCAGGAAAAAATCCAAATACAATATATTTTCCATGAATTATGGATCATCATGGTTTTAATCTCATCATAAATAATGCAGTCATCATGATATAAATATAGGAGCCAAAGTAATAAATTTTAAGAGGTACATTAAGTAATTTTTATTTTCTTCTAGAAAATCAGATAAGATCCGAACAGAGATCATGTACTTACTCATATCTTGCGAAAATTGTTGAAAAATATTTCCGTGATTCAGGCTCCATATTTCAAAATATTAATTAAGTTTATTAATTAAATTTATTGATTATATTTGTTAATTAAATTTATTAACAAATTTAAAATTAAATTTATTAATTAAATGCATTGATTAAATTCATTAATTAAATGTATTGATTAAATTTAGTAATTAAATGTATTGATTAAATTTATTAATTAAATTTATTAATTAAATTTATTAATTAAATTTATTAATTAAATTTATTAATTAAATTTATTAATTAAATTTATTAATTAAATTTATTAATTAAATTTATTAATTAAATTTATTAATTAAATTTATTAATTAAATTTATTAATTAAATTTATTGATTAAATTTATTAATTAAATTTATTGATTTAATTTATTGATAAAATTTATTAACTAAATTCATTGATTAAATTTATTAATTAAAGTCATTGATTAAATTTATTAATTAATTTTATTGATTAAGTTTATTATTTAAATTAAATAAATAACAGTCGGATATAATTTTAAGGCACGCTCATACCAAAGTAAAGAACAGCCTTCGATTTATCTGTTACCTTGAATTGTCAGGAAATTTAAGCAAGGTATAAATATAGTATACTGGTATACTGGATAATTCAAAGTTTATAATTAATAAAAGTTTAAAATTTACGTATAAAATTTCAATCCAATGATTTTTACAGAAATAATTAATATTTATTGAATAATATTGGGAGAGGTTGTTGGTTAGGCATAAAACTTTAAGCATCGGATTTGTCTGAATTGGATTTGCATAAGGTAAAAATAATAATTTAGTTAACTATTAAATTTGTATCTAAATGTATTCCTTTATTAACTTCAATCCACAATTAACTCATTGAATTTGCATATAATTTAAATACATTTGTTGCGTATGCATTGCTTTAATCAAACTTTAGAAAAGAATGTCTATTTTTTTAATAGAAAAATAAATATTACAACAAATTCTTTTAATTCCATTTCGATAAAAAATAGCATTTTATAATATAGCATTTTAAAACAGCAAATTTTCGAATTACATTAAATCATTTTATTTATTTTAAAATAAATCATCTATTTGCCGCATGCAAATATCTACATCCACAAATAGATGCAATGCAGATATTTTCTTATTTTTTAACAAAGTCAAAAAAAAAAATTTAATTAATATGTTATCGTTTTGATTGAGACGCAAAATTATTTTCTCGGGGTAAGCACTATTTAATAAAATTATGTATTTTTTGAAATTAAAGATAGTTAAATCACCAAAATATTTTAAAACAAATTTAATATTTTGACCATATTGTTTTTTTTTTTTCTTTTCAAAATAGTGTAAAAATAAGTTAGTTGTAATTGACGAAATATTAGATCCCTGTGGTGTACTATTAGCTTGAATAAGAAAATTTTTTCCTTTATCAAGAAAATTATTAGAAAGAAATATTAATTAGAACTCCCTGTAGTTAAATTTAAAAATTAAGGATATTTAATAATCATAGTAATAATATCCTTTTGTTAAGAAAAGGAAATGATGTTGAAGGGATCCTGGAAATCAAAAGTTGATTATTGGAAGTAATTCTTGAAAAACCTCTTTTAAATATTTAATTGGTATTTGTTATAGATGGAGACAATAGTGCCAGGTTTAGTTAAATAAGTATTAGGGCAACAAGTGATTGTTCTGAATTTGATAGAAATTGTATGTAATTTTAGACTGATAATTAAGTATGGTAATTGCAAATTATTAATTTAATTTTTTAATCTTTTGTTGAAAGATAAATTCACTTTAAAGATAATATTATAAATTAAATTTCTAAGTTTGAAACGTTTAGCTTAATTCCTTATTTAAAAGTTAATGATAGAATTTTTACAGTAAACTGCACAGTTGCTGTAAGATTTAGCTATGGGGCCAGTACAAAATTCTTCTGAAGTTGTTTTATAGCCAGATTAATTTTAGAAGCAATTGTTGAATTGTTGCAGTTATTTATAATTACTATATTATTAAGAATAAAGTTTTCAATTAAAGGATAAACAGCCTGTTTCCAGTCTGTAAACAGCTCTAAAGGTTACAGCTAAACAGCTTCAAACAGCTAAAAATAAATAAATAAATAAAAAAATCTATTGAAATGGAAATCTTCAGACAAAAGCTAATGAGATAATTCGGTAAGCACTGTGGAATTTTATTAATAGAAATATGGTAGGTGGGTCTAAATAATGTTTCTTTTAATATTTACTTTCTTAGTTCTAAACTTACTATCATATTAAAGCAACCGAAAATAATAAATTTATGATAAAATTATAATCTATAAACAATTCATCAAAATGAAATATATAGTCGGATAAATTCATCTTCCTTGAATTTATGCTAATATTATTATCACTAAAAATAGTTCTACCAAAATATTTAAAACATTTATAGCTTTTAACTAAGTAAATATCTTTTAATTTAAGCAAATTCGTTTTAAATTGTGAAATTTAAACTTATTAAAAATCGGATTTTGTAATACAATAATAAAATGCCACCTATCGAAATGTCTCTTTTTATCTGGTGAAAATTTTCTAAATACTAGTATGATAGTTTTAA
>NC_092208.1:18906175-18921014 GCF_043381705.1 Parasteatoda tepidariorum
CATATATATATATATATATATATATATATATATATAATAAAAAATGTGCAAATGTCTAAGCATGTAGAAATAATGCTTAAAATAAAATAATATCATCTTATTGTGATGGATGTAATTTTGTTTAATATCAAACATTTAGACTTTAAAGAGCATAAAACATTATTTAACTTAAAGTCTGTGGAAAATTCAATTGAGGACAGAAATTGTCAAAAAAATTGAAGGTACGAATATTTCATGCGTGTGAAAAAAATATTTCAACCAGAAATTCAACTAGAAATGGAATTTCCTCTCATGTTGAAAATAAATATAACATTAAGTTTTTTCTCATTTTAAATTACTTGTTTATTTAATTTTAATCTAAATGGGTTTCTTATTTATAAAAGCATGGTTTTTGTGAATTTAACAATACAATTCCTTCGAACTAAATTTATTTTTATGCGAATATTAACAATAGTGTAAATTTTTTTCTTTTAAAGTCGTATATTTTAAAAGCTAATATTTCATTTTCCGTAAAAAAAATAATCAAAACTTCCCGAAAAAATGATTCGGTTTTCGCTTCTTTTTATTGCCTATGGTGCCGCCGATATCGTAATAAAAGAACGGAATGTACAATTTCACGAGAATTTATTACCGTAAGTGGTTCTTTATGCGAAAAGTACTTGTGCACAGGCCTGAGGAAGAAGATGTTATTACTATGCACACTGTAAACTTTCCAGATTGTATAAAATATCTTTTCATTTTGACATCCTTATGGTACAATACAGACAAGAGGGAGTTATTATTTTATATTTTTTATTGTGTATTATTTTCTTATTTTCAAGTACTTATAAACTTCTTATTTTCTTACTTATGTGAATATTTTTATTAATATTTAAAATTTTGTTTTTTCGCTATATGTTTTAATTTTTTTTTTAAATTGTTATTTGAATTTAAGCGAATTGAAAATTAACTTCATTATAAGCTTACCTTAATTAAGTATTTTGTATACTCTTTCATCAGATTCTAAGCATTAAGGGAATTTATGATTCAATTAATATACGTTTTTGAGAATAAAACTATTAAAACACTTACAGCTGTCAAAAAAACATGGAAACACTTATATTTCGGAAAAACTCTTCGTTTTTGCAGCAAATGTTTTGAAAGATTTCTCCTGACAAAATTGAAAGATCATTCTTGGTACTATTTGAGAGATCTATATTGAAGCTTTTAAAAATGATATATTCCCCCTTGAAAAATTCTGGTCTATCAAAATAAGGAGAGGAAGTTAATGACTTGTTGCTAGCTTTAATACCAGCAATTTTAAAATTATTCTCATGATTTGCAGTATATATATTACAATGTTTTGTAATTATGGTGCATTAAGAAAAGGGATGAAGCATTTAACTCACTAAGCTCATTTTCTCAATGCAAATTTTCCTCAGATAAAAAACACAATATTTCTGAAAACTTTAAGCATGATTTTACATATTTGGGGCTGTAGCTTTACCGTGTAAAATCTTCCAAAATATTTGCTCCTAAAAAAGAATATTTCCTTAGAGTTAGTAAAGAAGTTATATCGAGTGAGTAATTATGTATGCCTAATTGAAATTAATTTGTTTTATTCTTTTACTCTTTGAACATAAACACAAAGCTAGGCAAAAACCAGGGCTAAAGAGCAAAAACACTGTAGTACCCAACGGTCAAGTAGAGCGAGCTTAAATTGCAATGCAATCTGAAGGGAGCAGCGAAAAGAAGTTTCCGAGGCTAGTGAACTCCGCGAGAAGTTGAGCCAAATTCTTGTTTATTGATGATTTTTTTATGAATTTGTTTAATTGGGAAAAATATAGTTAACAAAATAGAGTCCTTGAATATTTTTAACGACAATGAATTCAGTCACAGTGGCTCTAGAGATAAAGCGTTCGACCCCAAATGAGCTGACCAAGTTCGAACCCCATCGTTGATAGGAATTCTGCTCTCGTTCCGCACAGACAGGAGCTCTTAAAATGTCTTCTGTAGTGGACGGATCACTGGTTAGAATCACCTTTTCTGTCGGGCTAGCAGTGGGATGTATTCGGGGTTTTCCTCTCTATGCGGGTTAGTTCCAGTAAAAAGCCCTACACGAAGGCTAGTGAATCCCAATACTTGATCCAGCAGTTCCCTTGCGTTCTAGGTTGAATTCGATATTACAAGGATACAAATTTAAACCCTTATAGATCCATATTAGGTGAATGTTTTGTTATCTAAATAACGAGAAATAGTTTTTGTTATGAATAGAATAAGTGCAAAATATACCTTATTTTGTTAAAATTTATAAACTCAAAATATCGTCGGTGTTATAAATTAAAGTCGGCAGTTATAAATTAAAATGCGGCAGTTATAAATTAAAATAAAGTGGCCATATATAATAGACGTCCATCATCATTATCATACTAATGCAACAATATGTTTAAAATTAAAAGAGTAGAATTAAAATTTATTTAATATACGATCTTTTACTTAACTTTTACTTTTTACTTAAACTGTTTTTAGGATAACCTGAGAGTTATGTTTATTTCCTTAAAATGAAAACTCTTCAAACATTTTAGATCCATATTAGGATGCCTTATTTTGTTAAAATTTATAAACCTTGAAATAGATTACTGTTTCAGGGATAAAAGACAAGTTATGCGATGTTACCACAATCAACTGTAGATCATAGACATTAATTTTCTTCCCTGTGCTAAAATTCAAAACTCCAAGTTAACTACCGAGCTACAAAACCTTAAAAATTTCATTTCCTTCTAATGAAGGGTATTAAATGGGAAAACTTTCCCTTCAGATTAATTTTATTCTTATGGCATAAATTTAGCTAATTCTTATTATAATTTGAAAGTCACGGCTTACATTCTGGGGAATTTGTAATTCATGCTTTTCTAATAGTTTGCAGTTAATTTAAAACTTTTTGAAAAAACTTATACTTAAATTTAAAACACAGGGTCTTTACTTTAGTGAAAATTCAGTACTTCCTAATCCTCTTCATGATTCTTTAAATGCTTACAAAGAATTTAAGTAAACTTTGAAAACATAACAGTTTTGTCTATATCTTAGATGAAAAGAGGTAATTTTTAAAATTAATGAAACAAATTTTTTTGTTTTGTTAACTTAACTCTTTCTGCAATGGATACATTTAAAGGCATAATCTGAATGATTAATTGTTTATTATAATGCAAAAACTGAAACATATGGTAATGTGAACTTCTAAGCTATTAATAACAATAATAAATATAGTTTATGGTTCATTCTATTCAGCGAAAAATGCATAGTAAACAATAATTCATTTGATTAAATAGCAATTTGTAACTTTCTACAAACCTCTTTTGACGAATTCCGCTGTAAATTCAGTATGGCGGTTAAAACTCACTTTCAGAGGCGGGGGTGGAGAAAACAAGAAATATCATTATTATTCCTAAACTACAGCTTTTAAGAACAATGCTAAGCTTTTTCGAATTATTTCTGCTGTCAACTACCTAATAAATGTCCTAAACATAGATTCTAAATAATTAATTAAATGGAGAGAATTTAAAAATTTTGAGTCAAGATGAAATATGATATAAACGAGACGAGACAGTGGGCTTTTTTTTAATTCAAAACCTTAAACATGAAACTTTCAAGTTTCTTGGAGTATTCAAACTAGGCAGTGTGAAGCAAAAAAATTTTAATATTCTTATCAACAGTTTAAAAAATTACACGATTAAATTGAACGATAACTGCAGTTTAACTAAAACCCACATAAATGTAGATTTCTTAGTTAATGACATGGATTTCCTTTCTTCCCACCGTAGCTCTTAAAAACTGCAAGCTGCTCTGATTTGCCTCTCTCGGCTACCGCAGATTTGTTCTCCCCTTTCAAACTCGTTCTCAGTTTCAAAATCGCTTTGTGTTTCTCAATCACGCCTGCTATTCCTTGAGAATGATATGCCTTTTCCAGTGTTCTAAACATATCGACTATTTTTTACATTTATAATTTTTGACCAATAAAGTTGCATATCATCAAGGATATCTTTTAGTTGAGGTTTCTTGAAAGTGTTCATTTCAAGAAAATGACATCCATAACATTAAATCAAACACATAAGAGGGTCATTTGATTATCAGACTTTTTTAAAAAAAATTTGTAAACAGAAGTTTATACTTTTAAATAATCTAAAGCAGACCTTCCTCCAAATTTGAAAAATGTCACTCAACACATATATCAACTGATCTTTTCCATTAAAAATGTTTCATGTAAAGTCATCAAATTTAAAACATAATGATTTTTTTTAAAAAGAAATTGTAATGAGAACTTAAGAATATTTGAAATTTACACAAATATCCTTTAAGCTAGTAATTTATTTAATTAAATTTCATTTGAAGACGGGATTCCTAAGGTCTATATTAAAAGCATGGAGATGAATATTTTTAACCAACGTGTGAGTGAATATTAACTTTGCGAAAAATATTTTTGTTTCTATTAAATAATAAAATACGAGTTCGCTGTCTGATAAGGCGTTGTTCTTACTGTTGGTGGAGAATTAATTCTTGTGAGTTCGATACTTGCAGCCAAGTGAACAACCATCGTGTATACATTACACAATGTACTTTAAATCTCTCGTGGATAAGAGTCATTTCAATTAGTTGTGGAGGGGAAGTTAGGGCAGAGGTGTACTAGATCGGGTGCAGTCCACGTCATCAGAATAGGGTCAAAATTGTTTGACTTTCCTACCATGGTCTTTCCAAGAATATATTATGAAAATAGTGCTAAGTGCTTAGCTGGAAATGGTAGATGTCTGTATGTATGAAGAGTTTGGTTCATAGAGCTGTACTGATAGGATGCACTGTTTATAGTGACAAGGGAAAATTCAGTTGGGAAAAATAATTTAAAGTTACATTTTGATCCTTTTTGCCAAGTAAACAACCATTGTGTATACATTGCACAATGTACTTTAAATCTCTCGTGGTTAAGAGCCATTTAAATAAGTTGTGGTGTGGAAATTAGAGCAGAGGTGTACTAGATCGGGTGCTGCCCATGTCTTCAGACTGGGGTTAAAATTACGTTCCTTTCCTACAATGGCCGTTTGAAGGATATATCATGGAAAAAGTGCTAAATGCTTAGCTGGAAATGGAAGATGTTTGTACGTATGAAGAGCTTGGTTCATAGAGTTGTACTGATAGGATGCACTGTTTAATGTTGAAAGTTAAAATTCCGTCGGATAAAAATGACTTAAAGTTGAATATTCTTCAAACATACCAAAGTATTAAGGATATTAAATACCAACTCGCAACCTAATTATTATGGGCTGCAAAAGATCACCATTGTAAATTTAACTACAATATTAATGTATCCGAATTTTTTTTCATACACTTTTTTACTCACATGAAAACATAGAATATACAATGTAGTGGCAGTGATAACAGCTACATTTAAGAAACATTAAGCGATAAAATATAACAGAAGCCTTTCTGGCCGTGCGGTATTGCTCGCCAATTGCACTGTACCGTGGAGGTATCGGATTTGAATCCCTCTGTAACCCTTTACGTATCTTCGTGATAACCTTCTATGAGTTGTACTATGTGTCTATCTGCTTGACAAATGCTTACAAGTCGTATTTATGCATCAGAGCACACAAGTATGCTTTTATGTGTTCCAACAAATAAATAAAATATAACTCTAGCAAAAAAGCAGCTTTAAAAACTACTTTGACTTAAACATTTTAAATAAGTAGACAAAGGAATTTTTACCTATATTTATAGAAAATTAGTCAATAGTTTTCGAATTAAATTAACTTGAAGTTCTTGAAAGATAATTACATTTCTCGACAAATTTCAATAATCGAAGCGAATTTCATTTATTCCTTGCAATATAATAAATATGAATTCCTTGTGGAAACTGAAGAAAATAATATCTTCATCAGAAATACATTAATGATAATTACGACTCAGATTCGCATTCTTATTTATAAATAATTGAAATCCATGCGATGCTGACAACATTATTCTAATAATTGAATAAACGGTTTTATTTTTCACTTTCTCCTCTCTAATGGAGCAAAAATATTTATTTTCTCATGTTTAAAAGAAGCCCAGAAAGTTCCCTTACGGATCGAATCAATAAGGAATGATTAAAATTGTTTCTTTACACTTGGCTACTTAATTTTCTGCTTCTTTTTTTCTTTCCTTAGATCTTAGAAACCACTAAATGATCGAGTTACTCCTATTTTCATCTCGCGGTTCCTGCAGCGAACACTTCATCATGATTAGCACACCCCACACGGATAGAACAACCAAAAGAAAATTTTCGCTCGCCATATGGAAAATGTTATTTGCACCATTTATCTCAAAAGAACGCTTACAGCTCTCTATTCTCAAGTTGTTGAGAGTTTTGGCTCGGGGTTAGTTTTTACCCCATTCGGAACCTCCCCTTTGCATTTATATTTATTTTTAGTAAATGTGCATGTTCGCGGGCTTATAAAATGAGGCAAATTTATCGCCTTGTGATCGTGAATAGGTGTAATTAAGATAGACATTAGGTAACTTAATTATACTAATTCTTTATATTCCATGCCTCAGATTTTTTTTAGTATTTCTTAATATCGGAGAGTAAACGTTATTTTTATTTTACTTTCGGCCGTAAAACAACAAAAGATTTTTTCGCCAAGTTATAAATTGTTTTGGAAAAGAAAAATCTTGAAAGATATTTAACCGTTTGACTTTTTATGTTAGTAGAAAGAAGCAAGAAAATAAATAAAGATGCGAGAGAAAAAAATACTTTATTTTTTCTTGGAGTTCTAATTAGATTATCTATTTTTTTAAAACATATATTAAAAGTTAAACAGATATAAAACACCTGATTTGTATGAAAGAGTTAAATGATGTAATAAAATATTTTATGCTTGAAAGTTTTGACGTGTTTTTTCTTAATTCTAGACTTTATAGAGAGAATATTCTTAAACTTTTTTATTTTACCAGTATTGCTGTGGATAAAAGGCATTTAATTAAGATTTATTAAACTAAAATTAACTATGTTGATCAAGCAAATTTTTTGCAATCAGCTGGTTCAATTTTTAGTTTTTTAGTTGCTAAATAATAACAGACTTTTAAGCACACTTCTTTTTTATCTCTAAATTAAGCTTTTCTTGATGAGGAAAAAATGATTACAATGAATTATTATGAAACAGAATAGCTATATAAATATAGGTTCCTTGACAAACTAATGAATATAATGTGGTCTATTATTCTGTATACCAGAGAAACTTTTTTACCATTTCGAGAACATTACACAAGAATAATTAAATAAATAGGAAAACAAAGTGATAGAAATATAGAAAATCAGAGAACAGAAAATCGACTTCTCACTAAATTATATATTTATTTAGAATTATAGTAAATTTGATATTTAAAAAGATGATGTTTGCCTATTGCCTTCTGATATAAGCAAAAATTATCTAATAAATATGCTAGTAAACATTATTAAAATCTCCATTAAGTATTCAATACAAGGTATGTAAGCTAATACTAACAGTAATTTTGAAATGTGATGAAGTATATTAAATTACTCATAACTAAAACATAACTAAAACTTAGCTAATGCTAGTTTGCGCATCATACTACAAAATCTGCATATTGCTTTAATTTAATATTATTATTTCGAACGGTTTTATCGAGCAACCAACAGCTAAGTTTTCGTTGTAAAAATGTTAGAAAGGCTGTGTTAAGAAGCTGTATGCTTGTGTACTAGTATAAAATCGTTTATTTTACTGAAAAATACCGTTATGAAGATGCTTTTGAAGTACCGTTATGAAGTACCGTTATGCTCATGCTTTTGAAGTATATAATCTGTTACTTCATGGAACAAGCTTTGTTATTTTAACAAAATAATTTATAAAAGAAATAAGTCGTCATTGTGGTCACTGCGAGCGGAGGGCAGTTTAAATTGTGACAGTAAAAAGCGATTCAGAAAGAAGCAATTAAGAGCAGCAATTTAATTTTCGATTGATAAAAAATCATTTTGCTTTATATTTTATGCTTAGATCATTAAATTTGAGGGAAATAAAAAATATAGAGATCAAAGAAAACCAAAAGAATGTAACTTAATACAATATGTAATTAGAATTTTTATCCCAAAATTATGGTAAATTAACCAGTAGCTGTCTGTTTACTCAATTTACCGTAAATTTTAAAATTAGAAATATTTTATTTCCGTTACGAGTTTAAAATCGTTTACAAGTAGCATGGATTCGAAATAAAATTTAACTCGAGATTGGAGTACAGGTTTAGCTGTAAAGTAGGGTTGAAAGTAGGGTTTTAGAAGTAAGGGTTGAGTTGTGTTCCGTCAAGTGAAGCATGCAATGTGGTCTAATTATTTTATCTGATGTTGCCTTCTATCGTGAAAGAGGGAAAATATTGAACTCTTTTGTATTGAGCCACTCTGTGGGGCTGACATGAATTAGAATTTCGTAATGTTATAGTCCAGAGTTACCGATTGAATAGTTCGGGATACTGGAAACTTTTCATGTGTTGCAGGAATGTAGGAAACGCTGAAATTGGAACAACGTTAAGCCGGATATGATATTGACAGATTAGCACTCCCAGCCGCAAATAGCTTCATAAGGTGTTTAGCACTCACTGTCACTCTAATATTATTAGCAATCCAATGTTCTGTTAGGCATCCGATGATGAAAAAAATATGTATTCCGAATGCTTAAAGGGAAGCTTATCTTCTAGCTTTCCAAAAACGTGTACTTGATTCTCATTGGCTGTAAGCCCAGTGGTGCGGATAAAATTTAGGTTGTTTAAACGAATAGGGTTGAAACAGCTAATAAACAAATTTCCTCACAGTAAACAGTTAGAATTCTATTTCTTATTGCTGCGTGTCTGCTTTGGATGAAAATTAATAACAATTAAATACATTGTTATTGAACCTGTGAGGGAATCTTTGTGTCTCCGTCAGTAGCCGCACATTATTCGTATAGTGTAATATATGAATGTTCATTTGGGCCAATATTGAATGAATAAAACAATTAAGTTTCCAGGAAATAATGTACAAATCGTTGAATGTAATTTAGGTTTTATTCATCATAATTTAAGATTTCGACAATGGCCACATCTTCATCAAAAATAAGAAATCTCTTAAAGGGATGAAATCAGAAAAATACTCTCTATTGAGAGATCATGCAGCCAGAATACATTTTCTGACCGTTAGCAATTGAGACTGGGGAGGCCCCCAAAGGGGTCCCAGCCTCACCAATTTTTGAAATTAAAAGTGAATATATTTATTCTCAACGGACAGAGAAAGTATGGGTAGGAGATCCAAAATTAGCGGCGATTTATCACCGTATATCATAGCCAAAAACAAAGCCAACTAGCATATACACATGGGTTTAAAAGAACACCTTGGCGATCACGAGTCGCCAACAAATTTATGTGAATTATTATAACCATGCAACCGAAACATTTAGCCGTTGGAAAATTAGAATAAAAAGTTATAAATAGATTTTTGTTTTCGATTAGAGGCGACAGTGAATTAATATGTCTGCATAATAATGAAATAAAAAGAAAGTATCCGTTACATTGATCTGGAAGAGAAGAAATAAATATTTTATGTTCGTTTAAAAAGATTAAGTTTTTGATTTATTTTAAAAATAATTCTATTAATAAAAATAAGCTTAAGTAATGAAGGATATTTTAAAAAGATAGGAAATAAATATGTAATGCCAATTTTGGCATCACAGAACCGTTTTTTTTTCGAGAAATTTCTGACAGTTCTTGGTAAATAAGTATTATTTACACTTGTATTATTAAAGAAATGTTCATTTAAAAGTTAATTGATCTGAAAAAATTAGTTTTTAAAATATTGACGAAAATATTTAATTTCAAAGATTTTACTCACATAGATTATATATTGTTTTCGGAAAGAACAACTATACGCCAAAGAAAGAAATATTCGCTAAAAACATGCCTATTTATGGTTAATAGCAGCTATTACTTCCACATGCGATTAAAACGCGACATTAAGATATCGACAAAAGTCTTATTTTTGAATCATGAATTTCCATTTGAAGGAGAAAATACAGTTTATCATTTTTGTACAGCACATGAATTGATTTTAAGGTATATTTTCTTATCTAATTTTAAATAAATGTAAATTTTGAGATTAAAAAGAATCAGTATTTTAAATGCGAGAAAAAGTTTCAGTATAAACTATTTCGATTTATAATAACTTATGCATTTCACTAACAAATAGAGGTCTTTAATTTTACCTGAAACAGCTCGTAAATATGATGCTTAGATAGTAGCCAAGACTTTTCTTATTTTTATTTTCTAACAGTTGCTTTTCCCTCAAATCAATTAGGAAGCTACATTTTTTGTCCCCACTGAAATTAAAAAAATAAAATTATCAATCTATTAGTTATATTAAAACTATATCCTGCTAATATTATTTGCTTTATTACAGAACTTTTAATTCTATGTATAAAGATATACTTGAATCTAAATTAATGTTTATACATTTCTAATCAGACAATAAATTAAAACAATGCAGTTTCATGTCACGTTTGACAATTAACAGACAGGATACCCACGCAAATTATTAATTACGCTAGATATAGAAAAAAAAATATGATCTTAATACGTAAGTCATGTTGTTCGTGTTTAATTTATAATTAAAATATAAATTAACTTTTGCTTGTTAACCACTTTCATTTCAATTTTTTAAGCCTGGACAAAAAAGGGTTTTGCTGATAAAACTGTTTTATTTTATTTTGACCCAGGAGTTAATACTTAGCTATTCTGAGACTTTTTACATATGTGTTTTTTGATTTTTCTGAAGTGCATAGTTCCTTCACGCTGTTTCAGGACCAGCTGTGAGTGAATAGGGAACACTAATAAACTGTCCATTGTTCATGACTTCTCAATATTTAAGACTTCAAAGAGCTTCTGATAGAAAAATGGAATTTCAAGACATAGTTTCTTCTAATTTTATTTAATAAAATGAAATCTTAATAACGCTATTTTAGCATACATTTTGACCCATATTGGGTTGCTAAACATATAATGAACGAATGCGTCAAAATGTTTAAAGCATGCTACAATATAATAATCTTTCAATTCCATTAAGGCATAATTCAGAGAAAAGTACCTTGCATGAATTCCCACATTGTAAAAAAGTCCGAATAAAATTACAGTAGTTACCATTACATGTTACGAAACAAAAACTCTGATTTACTGTAATTTTTACGGTAATAATTACCGTAAAATCACTAAAAACCTCTGATTAAATAAACATTTCTGTGTTAATATTTTATGGTAAAATGGGTTTAACTGTAAAAATTGGGTTTTACGGTGAAAACGAGTATTACGGTAAAATGGATTTTGCGGATGAAGCTTCCAAAGTATCGGTACTTTATACAGAATTTGATCCTGAATGTTTTATAAAATAAAAATTCAAGCAGGATATTTTTCTCTGTATATCCAATTGAAGTTGTAGAGCTCCGAATCAAAGATGCAATTCAGATATTGGTTTCTTAGAATTGTCTTGTTTTGATGAAATTCTCTGTTAATGAATTCCAGGCCAACAACAAGTAAAGAAAGTTCATCGGATGACGGTGCATTATACCTCTGCATTAGGTTTTTTGAACTCATGCATAATTAATTTGAAATGAAGCAAATTATGAAGACTCATTTTGATGGCTGATTTGTTATGCACCAAGAGAGTTGTGTTCATACAAATGCTTAAGAAGTAACTGAACTAACTATTTTTCTCAGTTTGCCGGTAGCCTCGCAACTCGCATTGACCTGATTATTATAGTTAGCTCTAAATTACATGTGGAGAAACACGCGGTTATTTTTTCAAGGAAGGAAATTTCTGTGTACGCTGGCATATGTCGCAATTTTAGGCTTGCACCAAATGATGTCATCAAGAATACAGTGTTTCAATTGCGAATATGTTTAATAACTTCTCTAGAAAGTGTGTGCTGTTCTGATAATAATGATAAGAGAGATTCAGGATTTCACTATTCTGTCAACAAATACTTCTATTTTCAATTTTGAACCTAACCAGCTGATAGAGATAGTATTCATTTCCCCCATAGAAACACTTTATAGTTTTCATAATCACGGTTTACACTATAGTTTAGAGTTGAATATTGTTTCAGATCTTGAAATATTTACGTGGTTATAACTACACGGGTCAATAATTGCAGTTATACGGTGCTAGGTGCGTGAAACGTCATCGTCATTTAATCGTATGAAACAGAGGTCGGCTCTTGCTGATGCTAGTTAGCGTGAGGTTGCTGATTAGCTAAAAGTCGACCTGATGATTCATCGGCAGATCATATAAACTAACGGTACATTAACTGTTATGAGGGATTTAATGCCGATGTAATCAACCTTCATCTATCAAAAGTTAACACACGATAGAAATAAAGTTAACACGTCCTATATACTAATTAACGGGAATTGTATAATTCTAGTGGCAGTTACACTACATTTCTTCCCCACCAAAATTTCATCTGGGATAGAAGTTGATGAATGGATATCAGTAGTTGATTCATTGCTACTTTGTGAAAGATCGGGAGAGCAGTATTAAGTTCATCGGATTTGAGTGCTGGTAGTGAGGGCTGAATTGCGTTCACGGTTGTGTAAGTGATGACTCCTGTGTTGCTATTAGCATTCGAGTGTGTGCAAACTCTAGTGGTGTGTAATGAGACAGAATAACAAAAGCGTGAGAATGACAGTGTTGCAGTCACAATTATTAGGGAGACAGGTAAGTAATGTCGTTTCGGCTCATTATATTCGTCAGTCTTAAAAACCATTCGATTCATTTTCAACCCGGCATTGAAAGGTTGTTGCTAACGAGGGCAAATACATTATTGATTTGAGGAAAAAAACTTGATAATAAATAATAAATGCATCAAAACAACATTACTTTTCGATCCCCCTAATAGTAAATCAACTTTTCAAAGCGTACCATTCCTCGAGGTAGGCGTGTTCAAATCGGTCGACCTCCATCTATCAAAAGCTACCCTAAGGTAGAATCGAGTTAACATTCTTATATACTAGTGAATTGAAATTGGAATTGTATTAGTGAATTGAAATTGGATTGTATTAGTGAATTGGAATTGTATTATTGTAATGATAGTTACACTACAACAGTTAATTGTAAGCCTGGCATTTATTTCATCATCTTCTTATCAGAAGTACTTGGAATCACTTTGTGTTGGCTTCTAAATGTTAAACGGTTTCTTTTTAATGCTTAACTATAACGGTATATATATATAATTAAATTTTCGATTTCCCATGTTAATGCAATGCGTTTTTGCTAAAATGCTATAATTGGCTTCGTACAGTTTACAAGTGACAGCTTATGAAAATTGAGAAATGTACTCATGAATTTTGCATGGGAAATTAACGTAAACGGAAAACAAAAAAAAAATGTCTTATTACAGAAATATTAAAAATTGTAGTTCTCATGAAATTATCTTGTAAAACAAAATATTTACCAAAGTTTGAAGATAAAACATTTTTTATTCCTTGACATGTTGTTATAGAAAATGCTTGCAATAAATAATTGTACTTTCATTAAAAAAATGAACTTATGTTACCCTGCATATTTTGTTGATCATGAGGTTTAACTTAAGTATTAAAAATTTAATAAAATATGTAAATTCATCTTTGAGTTTAATGAGCTCAAAGCTGTTGTTGAAATTTTTTTTGATTTCATCCGCTTATAATACTTTCGAATTAAAAGAAAATGGCTAAACATTTTGTATAAATGCTATTTCCTTTGAAACGCATGCTGAAACAATAAAAAAGCACGTTTTTTTAATAGTGCATGTGAACAGCTCAACATATGGTTATTAAATATATTGCAAAATGATCCAAAATATACAAGCAATTTATTGAAGGAAAAACCGACGCAGTGTTCACCAACCACCGCATGAAAATGAGCGCTCTCACTTGAATATAAATGCTCTCGCATGAAAATGAGTGCCAGATGAATACTCTCGTTTTCGGCCTATGAAAGTTCAACCCAACTAACTTTTGTTCTAGTATATAAAAAGACGAAGAAAAAATTGAAATTTCATATTTTTATTGCAATTAATCATTTAGGATCAAATCCAACTAATTGAGTAATGGATAATATATTCTCTAAATATTCTAATGCGAGTGAAATTTTTGAAATAGGCCTAAGAAGTATTCGCCAGATTAATAGATACTAGATACATTTCCAATTAGCCTGGCACATGAACTTTGAAATTTCAAAAGGGCTAGTTTTTTTCAATTAGCCAATTGCGAAATGTAGTGTAGTGACTCAAGTGATGATGTGCTGCTTCCTACTGAAGTGATCTAGGTTCGAATCCCAGTAGTGGTTGATCAATTAAATTTTGCTCCCGGTTCCCATCGAAGTGCTAATGTAACAGATCATCAATTGCAGGCAATTCACATACTAGAGTCACTTGAATGTCGGGCTAATCATGTAAAGTTTTCGAAATTTTCGTTTCAACGTAATGTTAACGTAACGCAATTTATCACGAAAGTACCCTCGTCTTCTTAGTTAGTTTTACAGTTGCAAGGTTACAGAGTTGAACATTGATAATTATTAACTCAAAAATTTTTGGGCTGCTCAATGCCGGTTACAAAAAGTGAAATTAGCCTTAGACGTGAAAAGAAATTTGAGTATGAATTAAGTAAAATATTTACTCAATGACAACTTGCTTAAACGTTAAAAACGTCCTAATTTCCTTCGACAAACAATTCATCAATATACGGGCATTAAGATATTTTAGCAGAACAGATATTGATATTATGTAATATTTTAAATAACCCACGATAATTTTTTACGATATAT
>NC_092208.1:18921514-18928373 GCF_043381705.1 Parasteatoda tepidariorum
AGGAGAAATGTAAAAGAAGTTTTTCAAAACTTTTACAATTTTTTTGCTGAATTATAATTAAATTTTTTTAACATTTTAGAATATTTTCCTCTAAGATATGATAAAATCTTTTTTAAGTAATCAAACATAATTTTAAAAATTTTTATAAACATTTCAAAATCTCATATAATAAATTCAAACTTAACTGAGTGGTTCTGCAATCATACTTAATAAATTTAAGTAAGAGTTTTTAATTTCTAAGTGCATAAGGATAGTCACAATGCTACTCAATTTGAATATTAATCAATTCTTATATATATATTAGATAAAAGCTAGCTAATAAAACTTTAATTTATGATAATTATTATTATTATTATAATTACACTAATATTATTATTAATTTTTATTATACTAATTTGATGTTTTACCAAAACATGATTGTTTGCCTTGCATTTACCTAAAATTCATAACATTAATGTTAAAAAATATTAACATAAAATTTAAAGAAAATTAGATTTAAGTTAATGTGTTATTATTAAATGTGTATTATTAAAATACAATTGATAACGCTGTTCAATTTTTTGAACAAAACATTAACATTTGTCATAAAATTAGTATGAGAAATATACTGGAACTGATAGTGCCAGATGATTGATTTTTACATTTTGATTGATAGTGATGATGAATGATTTACATTTTGGGAACAAACTGCGGAGAAATGTTATTGAGGAGGAGCTACAAAAAGACTTAACAGAAGGCAATGCTGAGAAAGCCAATCAGCGCTCTCAAAATCTCTTGGGGATACTATGTGTGTAAAGAGAGTTTACATGCAGACGGGACAGACTAAAAGCGCTTTGAACGGACTTATCCGGTAATCAAGGTTGTTTCGATTTGGTAAATTTCTTAAAGTGGTTGCTGCAGAAACTATTTTCGGAGAATTGTTATAAATTAAACACAATAAGTTANATAAAAAAGGGGGGGAAATAATAAGTAAAAAAATTACAAACAGCAGTTTATTTAAAAAAAAAAAAGAAAAAAAAGAGGATGAAATTTTATTTTAAAAAAACCGGAAACTTGGTTATATTGATACAATATCGGAAAGCACTATTTTTTGCGAATTTAATCGTGTGGGCTGATGAAAAGATTATATCTGTTTTTTCCGGTTTTCTTAAATAAAATTTCATCCTCTTTTTTTTTTTCTTATCTTATCTAATGAGTTCTGTTTCTTATCTAATGAGTTCTGTTTACTTGCAGAGGAAACAATAAACTTGGAAAAGTTTATTCTCCAACTATGGGAATGTTCTAAATGGTATCTCATTACTCCTAAGCATTTTGGAATTTTTAATTCACTCCAATGTTTAAATCTAATAAGGACTTGCCTCGTATGAAAGGGTATCATATTCACGAGGATAATTCCTTGGAAAAATCGTCAACACATGATTCCAGCGTTAATCTAAACGAATTATCTGCGAACGCAACAAACAGTGAAAATGTGTCCGTGAGCTCTAGTTAATGTCTTCATAATTGTCCTCAAGGCTTCAACTACTTTCTGAAGTAAACCTGAGAGTTGCAACATTTTCTCTGAGGATCTTCTTGTGTTGTACTTTATTGCCTGATGGAAAATAAACTATTGGAAGAATGTTTATTATTATATAAAAGATAGTTGGAAGAATACAGTTTTATTGAAATCTTGCCTTATTAGTACCGAAGTAGCATTTTCTCAAAGTTTTTTTTTTCAATGATTTAATGAGCTGCAAACAAAATTCTCATTATGTGTAATATTTAGTTTTATCTGTCTCTTCAATATAAGATAGTCTGAATAACATTTCTGAAAAAAAAAAAGCTTTCTAACAATGTTTTTTTTTTATGTTGATCTGAAATTTTTTAAAATCAACTGATGGTCTTATTACGAAACTTTAATCAGAAACCAAAACTGAACGAAGGAAAAAAGAAGTTAAATCTTTTTGATTATATACAGTCTGAATTCTTTGTTTTATTTACCCACTTCAATATTAAGTAAATCTCACTTGCATTTTCAATGCAAAAATCACACTATTGCATGATTTTTAATGTTTTTATTAAATACTATTACTTTATCTGAATGACTTATTGCACGACATTGATAAGCAAACAGAATTGACAGAAGTGAGGTAAAAAAATTGAAAGAAGAAAAAGATGCAAAATGTTTCTGATTATGCATAATGGAAATAGATTATTATTTTATTTATGGCCTAATACATGACAGTTTAGTCTAACTAAATAGTTTTTCACTAAAATATGCAATGTCTAGAACACAAGCGAAAAACAAAAGCGCGTCGAAACAGAATCTTTAATCTGCATTTTCTAATGAGCTCAGAACCATATTAAAAAGAATGAATTCTGAAATCTTAAAAATATTTTAAGTAGCAGAGAAATATAAGTTATGGCTTTTCATTATCTATCAGTGTACACTTCCTTATAAAATTTAATTAAAAAGAGATTTGATTAAAAAATGATACACCGACAGGAAAAAAATGAAAAGTTATGATAACATTGGTTATTATGTATGATTTTAAGAAAATAGTCTGATACAATTTTATTTCGGCAAATATTTGCTTAATGTAAATTGATGATCAAAGATATAAATTTAAAAAAGCGCAAATTTCATCTTTGACATTAAATAAATCCTTTTTTTGACTGTCGCTAAAAAAATTTAAATTTTATCAACTGGAAGCTTTTTGAGTTCTATCTTTTCAAAGGCATTGAATAAATCAATATTAAAAAATAAAACTTCAGCCATATATATATATATATATATATATACAGTTTTCATGAGGAAACACTGTACTTTAGTGTTACGTGGTGGGAAAATCCTCCAGAAACTTTCATGGTTATCTCGACAGCAAGGTGATTCTTGTTCATGATGTGTTTACATAAGCACTGTGTTTGGTGAGAACCGGAAGAAGAAAAACGACCAAGTTCAAAAATTCAGAAGAACATTGTCTAAGCGAGTAGGATATTGAACAATTTAAAGAAGATTGAAAATTTTCGAAGTCTGAAATTTTAAAAAAAATAATAATAATATAATGCAACAGTACAAAAATCATCCATACAAATAAATAAGTTCTCTTTGCCGGATAGTACTATGCCGTGGTATCGGCGTCACGCTTGCCTTGTCATTCTCCTGACTGCAGTAGAAAGTTTACAAGTTGAAATGTTTTTTTTTTGCTAAAATAATCGAATAATCGAGGTGGAGTAAAATCTACCTGCCCCCACTGGGGACTATGTATATCCTCGCATATGAATAACGCGTTCGTACGGTGTGTTTCCATTAGTTTACCTTATGACTAAAATACTTTTCACTAAGCATACTCTTAAACTTATGAAATTTTACCATATGAATGCCTTACTAACTTCTTTGTTAACCATAAGTGCCCTAACGTATAAGCTTCCATGGTTACCATAGGTTGCCATAAACTACTTTATGTGTAACTGTGGCAAATTTTTTTGAGCCAAGAAACTTTTACCCTCCGTGCCACAGTCTAGGACCTTATTTTCTCTCGGATATTCGGCTTTAAAAAGGATGTGCAAATGTACTTTAACCAGGTGACGTTATTATGTGTAAGGAAATGGAAAAAAAAATAGGCTTGTTGGATACAATAATGACATTCTAACTCTTGGTTATGAGGTCATACAAAACGCTTGATATAACAAGGAAACGTCGATAACTTGACCCCTGTAGTACCGAATAAAAATACTAGACAAGCATTTTGACCGAAATTTGCTGCATTCTTCATTTACTAACTGAATACGCTTTTTTTAACATATGCAAGAGCAACATATTAAACTAAGCCATACATGTAATGTGACGAAAGTATAAATGTATGCCCCACTCACAAAAGTAAGATATGTAAATAAATAAAAAAATTATGTTCATTGTGAATGAATGTTCTGTAGTTATAATTATACGTAAAAAATGTTTCCCTTCCTCAGTCCTAATTTTCTGAGCAGCGATTACTTGGAGGATGGAATACCTACCATCGAAAGAAATGACTTCAGATGACGAAAAATCGAGCAATTTCTTAAAATTACGTTACCATAACCTACAGTAGAATTGGTATAGTTTAGTTCAAACGTTTTCCCGCTATTTGGCATTTTAAACACCTCTATTTTAACTATGACCATCTTTTACGTGGTGAAGTCATAATTTTGAAGATATATGAATCGAATTTTTTTTTGTTTCTAAATTGTGTAACTAAATAAATTAAACTACTGGAGTTTTGATATTTATTTTGGCTTCCAGAAAACCAACGTGCATATTGGGGATTAATTTATTTCTTTTAAACAAAGCGCTTTTTTTTTCGATGTTTAGTTTAATACCAACCAAAGCAATACTAATGTTTAGATTTCGAAATATTATCATCTTTATAATCTAGAGGTCTAGATAAGCAATCAAAGCCTATTTTGTCTGATTTCTAAAGGATATGAGTAATATTCTACCAATATATCTATAAATAGGAGCATCAGAGAACCTGATAAATGTTTCAGTATTTAAATAATAAAGGTGTATTTTTCTTCTACTACAATGATTATTTAAACAAAACAAAAAACTTCTTTTTTAAAAAAATGTCTCCTGACCTAGTGAATACTAAATGTTTCTATCAATACCAAGTGAATAATTATTATTATGACAATGTGGGGAAACAGTTGAAAATCATTTTTCTACTTTCATTTATCATCTTGGTCTGTGCGTAAAGTTCGAATTAAATACTAGTTTTACTTTTATATTTCTGAAAAATCTTTGCAATTTATTAGTTTTTTGCTGCATTTTGAACCCATTTTGTTTCCTTTTTTCCGTAAAAACACGTTTATCTTTAGAATGATTAAAAGTTGCTGCATTATTTATGATTGCTGCATTGATAAACAGTGCGAACAATTAAAGCTGTACTTTCTAGAATTAAAAAAAAGTTATGACATTATTTTTTGAACGTTTTATTTATTCTTTTTACTATAAAAAGAAGTCAACTGAATTTCGCTTAAATACCGAGTATGTTTAAATTACATTTAACTCATTTCAAAAGTTAAAACAAGACAATTGCAAACGCCATTTATAACATAAAGATTTAAAATCCTAGTCACCTATTACTGTTTAATAGCCTCCTTCCACGAAAAGAAGTCCGCATGTTTGAATACGTAGAAATTCAAGCATTTGGAGAATAAAATCAAAACAATATGTAAGCATTAACTCCTATTGCTTAAGCGAATGTGGGTTAAATTTTCCCCCTTAAATGCTTGCACTTTATGAACTTTGTCGTTTGGAGAAATTTTTCAGATTTGGCGAAATAGTTATGAATTTGTTATTAAAATGTTCAGTACACAATCGTGTAATGTTCATTACATTTTGATGAAACACTTTTTACAAAACAAAAATGCAATTTAGCTCAGTGGTGCTTTTGATGGATAAGAAATCAAATCAGGAACTTGTGAGGGGCGGAGTTAACAACTATGCCAACTTTCATCTATCAAAGATTACCTCAAAATTGCTTCAAGTTGGCACGTCTTATATACTAGTGAATTGATGTTTAATTTTCGTAGTGGTAGTTACGCCACAAACTTTTTTTAGTTCAAATTGAGCACATTGAGCACATATTTGCTATTATTAATTATCGTTTTATCAGCAATAATAACGCTCTATTGCGAGCCAATAAATTTTATCTAGAAGGGTTTTTTCTCCTAAAGGAAACGAACTTTACTTATAAATTTCTTTAAATTTAGGAAAAAAATATACAGATTTAAAACAGTTGTTGTCATAGTCCCTTAAAATAAGGGGGTGCGATTGTTCTTCTTTTCCAGTGGTCTTTTCCTGATCTTTTTGAATCTTATTTGAATTTGAAGCTTAAATATGAGTACACAAATATATACAACTTATGTACGTCAATTGCACCTTGCGCTGTTAGTGCTCAACATCTCATTATCAAAAACGCATATTAAATTAAACATTTTAATTCAAAAGATGATGATACACATTTCAAAAATTAAAAGTTTATGGCCAAAAAAGGATGTAAAATTAAAATTTTTATTAATATTTAACATGTAAAAGCTAACCCACAAATCATACATTATTTAACGTACTTTTTTTAATATTATTAGTGGTATTCGAGTTTAATAAACTTAAACGTCTAGAAATCGAAATGCTGTTTGGGCCTATGAAAACCAGCATATTTATGTTTGAAATTATTTGTGATGCCTAAATTTAATAATTCTTTAATTTTAAAAATTTATGTTTGACAATGTATTTGTAGCTAGCATGCGTTTTTACTTCGATTCAAAAACTATAAATTTATTGTGGTTTAACTCTTTTCAAACTTACGGCACATATATATCTAAAATAGACTGTTGGGCTAAACAGATTTCATTGCACATTGCACATTTCATTGCATTCATTCCTCCTTCTATTCGGACACTTTTGAATATACCATGGTGTCAAAGTCTTGAAGAAATCAGATATTTGCGAAGATTTATGCGTGATTTCATGAAAAAAATAACTGAAATAGAGCTAATAAAAAATGAGTGTCATAATTTAAATAGTATTTATATCCCTATACGTTGTTTCGTTATGTTTCCATACAGGCAGACTTTCGCTTTTATATATAGAGAAAAGGAAAGTGATAATAAATTGAATAATTTACAATAATCTGACGAGTATAATTATCGACAAAGATAATAGTAAAAACAACACAACAGAATTTAATTTCCGGCGAGAGAAAATTATCAGGAGGTGGAAAAATGGAAATTGGTGGCACATTTAACTAGCCTCAAGTAATGAAACTGACTTAATAAGTGTTAACTATTATAAAATTTCATTATAAAGTCAATTCTAACTTTAATATATATATATATA
>NC_092208.1:18928402-18930625 GCF_043381705.1 Parasteatoda tepidariorum
TATATATATATATATATTAAAGTTAGAATTGACTAATCCCAAATATCTTTTAACGTATATCTTTTAACGTATATATTTTAGAATTAAATGCTAATTTAGAACATATCTGACTTCAAACATTTGCATGTAATAATAAACTATAATGGTATAATAAACTATACCTTGCATCACATTATGCACTATATATGTTATGGATTTTTCACAACAAAACATACATCAAATCTGAATAAAATCCAGACAAGATAAATAGTTTCTTTTTTCTGAAATCTCTACTTGTATCTAGTTACTCACTTAAAATTCACATCATGATTTAGAAAGAGAAATAGTATACTTGCTTCAATATGTAATGTTGACGGAATGAATTCGAGAAATATGAAAATATTTAAATCCTTACCTCATCCAAACATCTTCCATGCAAAGAAAGAAATGTTTAATAAATGTTATTTGATCTGCAATGTATTGCAGTACGAAATAAAGATGTTTGGCTCCGAATACATTAATCTAATTTTTTTAATGAAAGTATTTTTTTTATCGTTAAAATGAAGAAATAAGTTATTTTACAAATTAATTAGCTCATATTCTGATTAGTTTGAACACATTAAAAGTGCCAAAATGCTGTAATGTAAACAGTTTCTTTTAATGTTACCTGAATAATCTTCAAATAACATTGTAAATCTCCACTTTGCCAATTTATATAAAGTTAATTCAAGAAAGATCAATACACCTTGATTTGAATTATATGCACTTTAATGCTACAGACAAAATGCAGTTTAAAATATATTTCATTAATTTTCACTATGTACTTAAATATAAACTTCTTTATTTGGAAAATGGGTTTAGGGATAATGCTTCAATTGTCTTTGTTATGGGCACTACTGGTAGTATTGTAATTGGTGTTTATTTATTATTATAGGAAGCTCTTCCCGCATGCTGTGCTCGCCAAACTGCGTAATTGCTCCAAATTCATAATCGTTAGTTTCTTCTTAAATGTAAATATTTTCAACAAAAACACTTACACTTTAGTTTCATAATATACAATTGCTGCAGTTTAAAGTAAGAACATTTTTGTCAAAGTATTAAAAGTAAAGAAATTGACAATTAGCTAGATTTAGAAAAACAATACTTGCAAAAACAATTTATCTACACGAAGTACTGTTTTCAAGACTCAATAATAACTCAATAATCCCCAGACTAATGCGAAATAATTTTACATGTTGAAGAGCCTTATAACAATTTAAATATGGAATAGTTTCAATTCGATTTCTTGAATTTTAATAATTATGAATTTTAAATCTTCACTATCAATGTCAAATTTATATTTGGCAATATGTAAGCTCTTTTTCTTTCGTTATTTTTGATATGATACAATAAAAAAAAGTTTTAAGGCAAAAAATAGGAGAAAGAAACAAATCAGATATGAATGATATGATGAATATGAATTTTGAAAATGCTTTTTATAAAATAGTTGTACAAAATTGTCCTAAACAACAAAGCAGATTTCAACACTGTAGTTGAGATTCAGAGGACCATTATGTATTTTTTTATTACAAAATTAGAAGTTTATAATTCTCGTCTAAGTTATAGTCAAATTTGTATTCCATTTTTATTTCATTGTATTTTTAATATTTTTTATTCAAAACACCTTCTTAATTTCAAGTTTCAAGATCTAGTAGATTTCGAGAATCAAAACAATAGGTAACGTAAAAAAATTAGAAAAAAATTCTTAAAAAAGTCACTTAAAATTGTAATAACTTTCCAATAAATTGGAATTTCACAGAAACAAGACTCTGTTTTAAGTTTACAATAAAATGTGACTCTTTCAGAATTCCAAATTTCATTTTTGAAGGTGAATTCCTGTGGCATGTAAAGCGGACAGTATGGCAATTTTTCTAACATATTTAAGAGTTAATAATTCTCCAAAAACTATCAAATTTCTTTCTTCATTCCATCATATTTCTGTACCTTTTTCTGAAGATCTTAGTAGTTTTACATTTTTATGTCTCATAGTTTTTGCACAGTAAAACAGAAAAGAATTTTCAGTATAGGGTGATGTGTGATATAAACAAATATAGTTATCTACCTTAGATCTTATGGTATTATGATTTTTATGCTCCCTCGAAAAGAATAATTGCAAAAAAACTTACTTGAATGAGGTAAATTTTGACTATAATGATTTGCTACTGTTCAGCAGCATCATACTGAATGATTCTGCATATATATATA
>NC_092208.1:18931005-18988466 GCF_043381705.1 Parasteatoda tepidariorum
AATATATATATATATATATAGATATCTTATAACGTAAATTACACGGGAAGAACAACAAATAATGACAAGTAAATAGAATTGGAATTAAGTCTTTATTAATTGCGTTGGCATGTATCCTTCGGTTTCGTGCATTATTTTGTGATGTCAAACAATCCAAATTAAGTTAATCATTTACTTTTTTATCCCCTACGAAGAATGGATATTTAAATATTCCAATAAAATTATCAGATTATCCAGCGGATTAAAAATATCAAATTTATGTAAGTCTTCTTAAAAGAATATTATTATTTTTTTGCGGAACTAAAATCATACTTGCTTTATTGAACAGTAAACTTCTGATTCCATGTAATACGAATCAACTACAGACTTACACCTTCTCATGCTCGATTGGAAATAATAAATTGACGATTTATAAACGTCATCAGATACGGAGTTTTTTTTTTGGTAAAATCAACTCAGCTTTGTGTCTTTTTCCAGGAGATTATTTTACGAAACTATAGTGCTATGTCTAAGAACTAAACTAATCTCAGTGGCGCGACAGCCCATGGAGGGCCAAGGCCTACTGTGCCCATCTCAGTTTTCTTGACCTAGGGCTCTGGTGTGCAGGAGCAGATGTTCCGGTCAGGTGGTGAGCCGAACATGGAGCCCCCAGTGTTTAGTTTCCAAGCATGCTTGGTACTCATTTATCGACCCACTGAAGGGATGAAAGGCTGAGTCAACCTTGCCCGGCCCCAGGATCGAACCAGGAACCTGTGGCACGACAGCGTGAAACGCTACTGCTCAGCCACCGGGCGTCATGTCTACTATAGAGTTCAAAGTTAAAAGTTTCTCCACTACTAAGACATACAAGCCATTTGAAATTTTGCTAAAAAAACCCAACTGGCAAAATTCAATAATTTTCCACCTTGGTTCAACAAAGAGAAAATAACTATTTCCCGTGAAGAAAATTATTTTTTCTGAAAGATAATACATTTGAAAGAAACGCATATAAATTTTTTAAATACTAAAGCTCTTTATTTACAAATCGTCATAAATAAAATAAACTTATGGAAAGAAAAAGCGCATTTCGAATACGAAACTATCATAGTCTCCTATAATTAAACAATGTCTAACGTCCAATGTCATTGTTTTTTCCATCATGTCTAGGAAAGATAAAGAATTAGAAGACATCAGAAAAGTTTCGACCCTAACAGTAATCACAGGGGATTTCCAAGCTTATATAATATATAAAAGATAAAAGATATTTATAAAGAAATAAGTTTTATGTCAGAGAAAAGCATATTTTTCTCCAGTTATTCTCAATTTCGACTATAATTATATTTGTTATTCCTTTTGTATACCTAATAAAATAAGAAGTTCAATGATATGTGGAAGACATAATAAATATAATAAAATTTGGATTTTTCAAAATATAAAATGAAAAAATATGACACTTTTTTCCTCTTCCTCATCACGATGCAAATGTTGCTCACATTCTGTCCAGTTCATGGTTTTTTTTCTGAATTCCTAATCAATTTTTTCTATCGTTTTTCAATGATAAAACGATGTTGACAGGTAAAATTTGCCCGTTATTGCATAAATAATTTTTAAGGGTTAAATATAGAATTAGTTCTTTAAATAATATTTCCTAGATAATAATCGTATTTTTAAAGTTATAACTATGGATACAAAAAGGATTAAAACAACGCAATTGCCATATTATGTTTAGGAAATTTATGCATTTTTGGAACTATAAAAATGTTTACCCCTCAACACATATTAGTTACTACTATGCAAGTTTCCTATTACAAAAATTAAATAAGGATCACTAGGATCAATAACACGAGCCATGTTCAGAAGTGAAAGAGCATTTTAAAAGTTATTTTTATTATATATTTAAGTACATCATTCAGACATTTTCCATATCGAGAAAAACTCGTTTATTTCCTTGTTAAAAAAAATTCCACCAATGGATCCCCAACACCGTTTTTTACATAGTCATAGATTTGTGAAAGACTTAAGAAAATTTTTGGCAAGACATTACAATGCAGTCTTATTTTTATAACCGTCGTTGAACAGCCGACTTAATTTTATGGCCTTACTACTACTAATGTTCAACTCCGTAGCCTTGTAGTTTTGGACCAAGTCCAGAAGACAGGGGAACTCCTGGATCGAGTATGGGGAGAAATTTGCCTTCTTGGAGGACTTTTGAGGGAGCTAACCCGCATTTACGTTACATGGAGACCACTGAGGTATTTCGCGTCAGCACTGTAGTCGGTGCAAGCCGGATGCGTAATTCGTATCGACTGGGTTTCGAACCCGGTTCGCCTCATTGGAAGGCGAACGCTCTATCCTCTGAGCCATCGCGGCTGTAAAATTTGCGAATTTTTACTTCTGTGACATTCCTTTTTTCTAACCAAGCCATTATTGACAACGGAATATTGGAGATTGAAGTAAGCATTATTGAATTGATGAATCTAATTTCTCACCATTCCATAACTAATTTTTGCTAGAAACTCTACAAGTTAGTGATAAATTTCAAATGTCCTGATTTTATTTGCCTTGTTTTGCAGAAAGCATGTCACAGTTGGCGAGATCAGCAAGCCTCTTTGACTTTTTGAACGCTCACTAACTTACGTAGTAGCAAGAAATTCCAGCTGTATTATTGTGGACAGTGGGCAGACTATCAATCAGAGACTTGTACGTTCATGCGCAAAGCTGTGACGGTACCGTTGCGATAGCAGTAGAATGAAACGGTGCTTACTTTCCAAACATGCCTCGTAGTTTGATGACTTTTATGTAGTTTTCAGGTTAAGAAAACTGAAAATAATTTTTGTGAATGATTAAAATTTTTTAGTTCATCAAGAAAGGTTTGTAAATTCTCTAACACTACTTTTCATTCATTATTTTAAAGATCAAAATATCTACTTCTCAACAACTGTTATCAAATCCATAAATTTTTGATACGTAAGAGGAAAATATCTAAACTATTTATAAAAAACTTTAAAAAATGACTAGTAAATAAAGAATTCCACTAAATAACTTCAATTAATTAGGGAGAAAAGTAGTTCCAAACATCTAAGACGTGATACTTTTGTAACGACTTAAATTAAAAATTCATCTAAAAAAGTCATTAAATAGAGAAGAAACTCAAGTGAAACTTATTCGAAAAACATACATAAGAAAGAGAAAATATGTAGTTATCCATTTTAATGTCCTAGCTCTCAATGTTGAATTCGATTTTAGTGATGCCTAATTGATGAATTTTAAGGGTTATTTTGCTGCCAGATGTAAACGCAATCTAGTACTTTTTCTTATATTATGTATATCAAAAGGAAACAACTTAAAAGACGAGGTCAGTGAAATGAACAGAACTTCCATTTACGCATAAAACCAAACAAAGAACGTTTGTTGATCTTATATGAAAATGGTTCTTTTACTGTGTCCACGTGCCGAAACTATTCCGTATCATTGGTCAATTCAGCATGCTAAACCTATGATACAATGACATATCTCACAGTACAAAGTCAAAAGAATGAACGAAATTTTCAATTTAATATTTTTTTCCTTTAAAAAATAGTTTCTCTCTCTATTATAAGCAAGTAGATACAGAAATTTTATATTTTTCCCGATCATATTTCTAGAACGATATAAATGCTGACATCCAAAAAATGTAAAAATTAGTATGAGTTACAATTAAAATAATTTTCAATTGTTCATCATGCATCAATTTGTTGTGTAACTACCACTACGAATATTAAACTTCAATTCACTGGTATGTAAGACATGCTAACTTGATTCAATCAGGAGGTACTTTTTGATAGATGAAGGTTGACATAGTCGGTAGCTCCGCCCCCACATTGGTGACACGGACGTCGTGGGGGAGTATTGTGGCGTAACTACCACTACGAATATTAAACATCAATTCACTGGTATATAAGACATGCTAACTTGATTCAATCAGGAGATACCTTTTGTGACTGCGATATAATCCACCTCCTCACGCTGTTGCTGCTCAGTTTCAGTCATTCACAACGTATACACTCGACTGCTAAAGGCTACAGAGGAGCAAACACGACAGTAAAGTTAATACACCTCTCACATTCAGCACTCAAGCGACTACGACAGTGAAGTTAATACACCTCTCACTTTCAGCACTTAAACAAAAAAAAAAAAAAAAAAAAAAAAAAAAAAAAAAAAAAAAAAAAAAAAAAAGACCCGTGACTCTCTCCCCCGGTCTTTCACAAGAACAGCAACTAGTGGTATCAGTTCATCGAATTCTATCCCTGATAAAATTCAGGCGGGGAAGTATTGTGGCGTAACTACCACTACGAATATTAAACATCAATTCACTGGTATATAAGACATGCTAACTTGATTCAATCAAAAGGTACCTTTTGATAGATGAAGGTTGACATAGTCGATAATAAAATCTCCCCACAAATTCATCATGCTCAGTAGCATAACTTCCAGAATAAAGTCAAACGAATGAAGCTTAATATATTTCCTTCATATTTTCAGCTTAATATTTTCTCCTTAAAAAAATAGTTTCTCTATCTATTATAAGTAAAAATATACACACAATTTATATTTTACACGATCATATTTTTTAAGAATATATAAATGCTGACATCCAAAAAAACGTCACATGGTGTTGCACAAAGTTACATATTTAAGATACTCGAAATAAACAATTATACCATAAAAGAGTCATCATTTCGTCCAAACATCTCAAGTGAATAAAATTTCATAAAAGAAACTAAAAATAAGTATATATAGATAATGTTTTTTACTCTTTGTTTTACGTTTTAAGTATCTTTTGTTTAAGATACTCCAAATGAACAATTATAACATAAAAGAGTCACCATTTCGCCGAAACATCTCAAGTGAATAAAATTTCGTAAAAGAAACTAAAAATGAGTATATTGTTTTTTATTCTTTGCTTTACTTTTTAAGTATCTTTTATTTAAGATACTCTAAATGAACAATTATAACATAAAAGAGTCACCATTTCATCGAAACATCTCAAGACAATAAAATTTCATAAAAAAAACTAAAAATGAGTATATATAGATATTGTTTTTTTATTCTTTGTTTTACGTTTTAAATATATTTTGTTTATGATACTCTAAATGAGCAATTATAACATAAAATAGTCATCACTTCGTCGAAACATCTCAAGTGAATAAAATTTCGTAAAAGAAACTAAAAATGAGTATATATAGATACTGTTTTTTACTCTTTGTTTTACGTTTTAAGTATCTTTTGTTTAAATGAACAATTATAACATAAAAGAGTCACCATTTCGTCGAAACATCTCAAGACAATAAAATTTCGTAAAAGAAACTAAAAATGTGTATATATAAATTTCGTTTTTTATTCTATGTTTTACGTTAACGACCTTAATCTGTTTTTAAACAATAAAATGCAAGCAACAAGAAAAAAAATTTCGATATTCGATTTTCTTTTAGTTGTTAAATCAGCTTTACTTGTGTAAAATCAATCGAATTTCGGCTGAATAAATAAAAGAAAAGAAGGAAACACGAACTCTTTCAATTGTTGAACATGTGTTTGAACCGGAACAGCTGAATGCACCCGATGTTTCTTCTTCCATCCTTCAGCAAATATGTTTGGTAGATTCCGGGGACATTTAAGGTGGTACTTTCTTTGCCGAAGTACCGCAGCCATTTCTTTAGAGGAAGAAACCTCGGGGGAGGCCTCAAACGAAAGAGCAAAGAAGGAAGGAAAAAAGGAAGAAAAAAATATTACAAGCTGCATGGCCATTGATGCATGGCACTGCAGGAAACCTCGATGTCCCATGGGAAAGTCTTTTACTTTCCAAGAAGATGCCGATTTTAAGAAGCTCGGTATCCTTTTTGGAAACTTGGTGCAAGATTGCTTTTTGTTTAGTGTTAGTTTTGTTAAGTTACGATGGGTAACAAAGTTTCGCTATTTCTTGGATTGATATATTTGATTCTTATAATAACTGAACATTTTTAAAGTGTATCAAAAATTTCTACTGGTTTCAATTTGTTAGCAACAGTACTATGTTAAGTTATAATTTAAAAAAAATTACAGTTCTTTAGAATATAATGCAACCTGAGCATTTTTTTATTACTTCAAGTCGAACTTTTTTAATGCGATTGATGATTTAAGAAGAATTTCCGAATAAACCATTTTTATTCAAATTTTGTCGTTTGTCATTTTATACTTTAAAATTATGTAAAAATTAAATTAATTTGAGTTAAAATTCAGATATTTTTTAATTGTTATTGAATAAAATAATTAAAAGCAATATTATCAAAAGTTATTATTTTGCACGGAGTTATTATTTTATACACATAACTTATTATTTAATCGTTGTGTTTTGATTCGCTTAACAAGATCTCGATACATAGCAAAATTTGAAAAATTATAAACTACGATTAAGTGATTCAAATTTTTAATCTGCTCTCCAGCATACATATTGGGACCGTACTTTCCAGGATCTATACCCGGCAATGAATAGCCAATCCAATTCTGAGTGTACGATTACCAATGTTGATTTCCGTATCTTTGTAATTTCGAACCTAATCTAGAAGAAAAGGTAACTTCTTGATCAAACATTGAGACGAGGTAGCCTTCGTAGACGAACTTATGTCGGAACTTACCCGCATTTGCTTCAAATTGAGAGGAAAACTACTCACGGTTAGCCAGACGCAAGGGGATTCTAACCCATGATCCGTCTATCACTGATGACATTTTACCTGGCTCGCACTATTGTCAGTGCGAGCCGGGAGCAAAATTCGAATCAACCAGCCACCAATGAGTTTCGAACCTCGTCACCACACTATGAGGCGAAAGTTCCACCCCTGAGTCACCGAGGCACAAACTTTCTGAATTGCTGCTACCCTCTCCCCTTATTTTGAAGGAAAATATTCCGGATCTGTCAAAAAAAAGTAAGTTCTTTCTAGAAAGTACGTTTTAGAGTCTGATTCCGTTCCTTAAAATACCGCCTGATATAAATGTATTTGAGGTTAAACTCTCAAGCCATAAAGAACAAGTCTTATTTCACGAGTCCTTTTTATTTTTCTCTTGAGTGTTGACAAGAGTCTTAGTTAGTAAAAATGTATTCATTTGGTCAAAATTATTCTAGGTTTTCACTTTTTCTTAAAATTTCGTACACTGAATATAAGCTTTGAAAACTAAAAAATGTGAGGTCACTCATTTGTTTAAGCATAAATCGCCAGGGGCTCTACTTTGGCTACTTCGAGCCATGGGGCTCCATTTTGGCAACATGGAATAACGATTATTACAGCGTCAGACTGATGATGCTTCGATTGAAAGGATTGAAAAAAACTTTACTTCCTAATGTTTGTGTGTCTATCTTTATGCACAAACCTGATTGCCAATTAAATTCATCAGACTATTTACTCGATACATTGTTGTCGCATGAATTTTATCTATCTATAGAAAAAATAATGCTTCGATCAATTGTGAAAATATGCAAATATTTAAATAACCACTTTTTATTATCCATTCGATGCAAATAGATAAAAAACAGTGTTACTCGGTTTTAAGCATTTATGTACGTCAAACATTTTGATGATTTTAGCCAACCCAGATTTAGAAAGCTACCCTTATCTAATGAACGAATCATCACAACACATATGTGTGTCCGTTATAATCGATTTCAAATCTACATAAGTTGAAAAAAATCTTTTTCCTCCATTTTCAATATAAATAATATCTAAACATATGAATTTGAAACTCATATTTTTGCAGAAATGACCATTTATCTAAAGCTATTGTAAACTATTAGAATATTTTTTTCAAAAGTTATATTATTGACTATTTCGAGTAATAGTTTTTAAAATTGAAAGTTTATAGCAGCATTTGTTTCTTCTCTATATTTATGTTTGCTTTATAAGATATCTTTGCTTTCCTTTGTAAGTTGACAAGCACTTACTTAAACACAAACACTATTTCAACCTGCACCTAAAGTTTGCACTCTACAATTTTTATCGCTTTTTGAACAAAGGTTTCACCGAAACATGCCGTAACCGTAACCATTGCATTTCAACAGGATGGCTTTATTTGCTTACTGTTGTTGAGTTTGCATTATGAAAGTAAAAAAAAATATCTTGATTACATAAAATTTTATTAAACAAGACCTAGTTTTGGAATGATTAATTTCCTAATCTGTAGGACGAATTATAAAAGAAAATTTTCACGACTACTTTTTTCAGAATTTTTGCTTAGGCTTCATCTTATATATCATTATAAACCAAAATAAAATAAAAAAATAAATAAACAAAAATAAAACTATTAAAAAATATATGTCAGATCAGATTTTGCATTACCTGTCGAAAACTAATAAAAGTTTATAAGCTTTAAGCTTGAGTAGATAATAATTCTTTATTGATATTCAGTCATCAATGAATTATTTTTAATGATAGCCATGTAATAATTAAAAATAGCTCATATCTCGAGGTCAAACATTCACTCGACACTTTTACCAAAAAGTTCTTGAAAGTCTCCTAAGTCGTGCAAGTCAGACCAAGATTCCAGAAAAATCAGATCCTGTATCACAGGACTTCTCCTTGTCACTCAGCAATTTCAATACCAGTATTTTGGTCAGTGTGTAGGAGACCACCCAGCACCGGGTTCGAGTCCTTGTTACTTTTCCCCTTTCCCGAGTTGAAAATCCAGGTTTATGGTCGTCATTTTGGGGTCACAGTAAAATGTTGTTCGATACGACGCTGTAATTGACCAGGTTAAGATATTCCAGTGTCGGATTTCCTGCATTTTTATGAGGAGTACAAAAACCATCCCCAACATTAAGTGGCTTCCCAATGGAATAGTTTTTTGGGAGACAAATAAAAATTATAAATCTGTTCGAGTAAAAGAATACAAAAACATTAGTCTCATTATTTAATTAAAACATCTCTAACTCCTGAGGATGGCTTGATGTCAAAAAGTTTGGCTCTATTTTGTACAATGCGGAATAAGTAATATTTTCATTACAGAAATTTCCTAAAATAAATTAAAATAAGTATAACCAATGAACATGTTTTAAATTATGTAATCATTTAGTTATGTAGTCTATTATGTAGTCTACTTTGATGCAGTTAGGAATGCTGTTCTATAATATTTTCGAAATCACATTTAATTAAAATCAATACAAAATACATCAAACTTATTATCAATATTACCAGATGACAGATAACTAAATACAGATTTGTTGAATGGTACTATCTTAGAAACACTAAAAATAACACACAAAAATAAATATTTATTCTTTGTGTAGCCAAACCACATTACACATATACTTCGGAATTCTACGGAGAAAAGTACATACTTTTTTTTTCTACTTTTCGCGAATCCAGACTCTCTTCAACCATTCTCCTCTATTCCTGAGGATGGCTTAATATCGAAAAGTGGGGGGCATCAATTAATCCCAGAGCCGAAGTTTGCTCAACGTTCTATCCATAAATCTTTTCTTGGATGTGGGCCTTCACTTAATTAGGTTCTAGGCGCAGTTGGTAATCTATCAATTTTAAAAGTGGAAAACCCTTCGACCCACCCATCGTCCTGTCTAATCACCCGCATTGTGTGAAAAATCTCCCCGAGCAATGCTTTTTTTAGTTCCTGCAAGAAAAATATCAGATGATTGCTTATGTGAGTCTTTCGTCAATCATGAGGAAAGGGAATGAAAAGATAAAAAATGAACGGGAATTCGACTTTTGTCTTAAATTAACTTTGTGGCAATGGATTTTACTTTATTACAGTTGATATTTGATTTATTTTTAATGACAAAGTAAGCACACGAGGACTTTTCTAATGATATGTTGTGGACTTAAAAGTTTTTCCTTTTCTTTGCGAGCATTTTTAAAAATCTTCTAGATATACATTTTTAAGGTAATTTGATATTATAAATTTTATAGAGGAAAAATTAAAGAATTTAATTTTTGCTAAACAAATGCATGTATAGATTTTTAATAAGAGTATTTTGTTAAAGTATTTTTTCAAATCTATATTTTATACTTCACTTCAGTTTGCTTGAGATTATGCTAAACAATCCTTGAATTTTGAAATCAATCCAAAACTTACATTTATGAAATCCTTAAGAGTTTTAAGGTTGCCATACTCGTTAAAGAAATAAATCGTTTACAGTTTGATTGAAATTGCAGATTCTGAATAGTTAAGATGGAGTGGTAAGTGGAGATAGCACGCTCTTCTGACTGTTCAACAATATATTTCTGAGAAAGCATCGTATGCATTTATTTATAGTTAGAATTAAAAAAAAATGAAAGAAATTTCTTTCAATTTTTATTTACTTATATTTTCACACCTGCCAACTTCTACTTTTTTCTGAAGAAGTATTGCCCAAGTGGTAGTGATAGACTCCTGAAATGCTATTGTAGAAAAAATTGACTTATCACAATTGCTATGGCTTACACTCACTTTCGTTTCTATAACTGTCACTTAAATGTAAGATTGATACATTTGTATTTAGTGGTAGTCAAAGTCATTTTAAATCAAATTTATAGATTCAAGAATTGAAAGGATATTTATAAGACTAATTACTACCTTATAAAAATAAAATACTACTGATAATCCGTAGTTGTTGACAGCTATATATTTCTCTTAAATATTATTTTGCTATAATTTTTTTTTTATTACATTAATTTTTGGTAAATATAAGAAATAAAATTTCACAATTGCTATGACTTACAGTCATTTTTATTTTTATAACTTGCTCTGAAATATAAGACTGGTTAAGTTGCATTGAGTGGTAGTCAAAGACTTATTAAATTAAATTTATAAACATAAGAATGGAAAGCAAATTTTTTAGATTTATTACCACTTTATAAGGATAATATACTACTGACAATCCGCAGATATTGGTAGCTATGTTGTTTTTCATAAATATTATTTTGTTATGAAAGCTTTTATACTACATTAATTTTTGGTAAACATGGATAAAATTACAGTCTTACAATGATTCTATACAATGGATTTATTTAGATTCCTTTTCCCTTAAAGCAGATAAATTGTAAGTAATTAGATCTTTCAACTTATTAATTTTCCTTTCCTTTTAATTATAAATCCAAGAATTGAAAGGAAATTTATAAGATTTATTACCACTTTATAAAAATAATATACTACAGACAATCCAAGGTTACTGGCAGCTATGTATTTTTCACAAATATAAATTTGTTATCAAAACTTTTATTGTACATTAATTTTTGGAAAACATAAAGGATAAAATTACAGTCTTACAATGATTCTATACAATGGATTTATTTAGATTCTTTTTCCCTTAAAGCAGATAAATTGTAACTAATTAGATCTGTCACCTTATTAATTTTCTCTAAATTGTAATATAAATATCTGTAATTTATGCAAAAATCTTTTATTCGTAAACAAAGAAGAACTTTAAAAAAATTATCATTTTACATTTACAATATTTTTCCTACAAAATTTTCTTTTTATTCTTTTAAATTAAAAAGAGGAAGCAGCTATTGATAGTTATCATTGCATATGACGCAATATTTTTGGTTTCTGAAATTTGGTACGGAAAATTGTAAAACAACGCAAGCTCTTATTAATATTTTCGAAAAGATAATTCATTTTAATTTTAATCAAAAACTTTTAAATGTCACAGTTCAGAAAGGAATATTTTTGGCGCAACTCGTTTAACTTCAACTACATGCGATTATCAAAAATATCAATCGAAGGAAATTCATATACTTTATGGTATCATCATTTGATTTTTCAAAATAGTTGATGTGAAATACTGCTCACAATGATTTCATAAAAAAATACTAACTAATATGGAATTTCTTTCTTAATTTTTCTAGTAATAATAATAATGCATTTCCTATAAAAAAAATTTGCAGGTATGAAATTTATAATCTGCAATCTCTCAAAGAACCAGAGCCACAGTAGTATATTTTTTAAATAAATAATCGTTATGTAACCATTTTACCTGAATTTCTTAAATTTCTAGGGTATAAAATTTTTGAAATGTTACATTAACAGAAAAAATTCTAATAATTTATACAGCAATTATTCATATACCAAATTTTTGTTAAAAAACATTGAAAAATTATACCGATTTTATTTAATTTACTAAATGTTTTATCTCTGTCGAGATAATTTTTTTAAAAATTAATAAATTTTTTATAAAACCTGATTATCTCTGTCATTTAAGAAATCAAGATCATCCTTTACTTTAGATTTTGACAACAAAACTAGATATTTGAAAGGGATTACCTGATACACGTAAATACAATTCACTGAAAAGTAAATAAATAAACCGAAATAAAATCATGGAAGCGTATACCAGCTAACAGTTTCGTCAAAAACGAAGAAAGTTACTTGAAATTTGAGCATTCATTTTTTTACAGTGCATAAGAATTTTTAATATTTTAATGCATTTAACATCTGTTTTTTTATGATATTCATTGCCAAATAAAAATAAATATATTTTCCTAAATATATATAAAAGTTATATATAATGAATTAATAAGTTGTTTAAAAATATTAATACTCAGCCATGGTTTTTCGAAGCTAGTTAAGGAGGATTCTAAATGCCGCTGAATTCTAAATATATAACTAGCTGTAAATTATGTAAACATTTTACAACTTCAAAGAGCTTAGCTGTTTTGATAATAAAAAGCTTAAGAGCTTGCTTTAAATAATAATAAATAGATTTATTTTTAAAGTGTTGTAAATATTCTCTTTATGTCAGAAAATAAACTGAAAGGAATTAACAATTCTTAAAGTTAAAAGTAAAATTCTAAGAGCTCTTGTCTTTTGCAGTTAAAACTTTCTTATCATGAATTCAAATTCTACTACACCAGAGTCCCAAGGGTAATGTAACTCCAGTTTTTAATTAGCTTCGGGCAAACTTAAGCTAATTTTCTTCGCCAAGACTTTTACAACGGCAACTATTCATGTAACGACCTTTGTGAATTGTAAATGGCAGCTAAAAATGGTGAATGTAGCTATCGCATGAATACATTGAAGAATCTTGGCAGTAATTTTTCGCCAAGTTCGAACGATCTAAAAACGTAATTATAAATTTCTTCATGAAAATAATTTAGGCTCGCGTTTACCTTAAAAATATCTGAGAAAAATTAATTTAATTGACTGTAAATGGTTTTCTTCTTTTGGCATCAGATTTCATATTAAATTTAATTCAATAAAGAGGAATTTGCTAGCATTGAGAGCAATTATATGCAATTGGCATTATCTTAGAAATGTTTTAAACTATGACCGAGATTGATTACGCTATGTGCCATCTTAACTTATGAAATTTTTCAAGCATTTTTATTTTTAAAAACATTTTAACTCTATCATATATAAGGCAAGTAATTTTTCTTAGTTTTAAAGCAACTAATTCCCCAATAAACTTTGCAAAAATACCACTCTTTTGTTTCATAATTGGCAATATTTTTGTTACTCCTACCAATTTTAAGAATAATCCATAAAAAAAATTCTTCTTAAGAGAAAAAAAGACACTGCCGCCGTTCATCATATGCTTTTTATTTTTCTTTTGTTGTAAAAACTTAAAAATGTTGTTTCACTGATCAAATTTGTTCTTAAATACAAAATACAGTGAATCAACAAAATTAGCTCTAGAACAAACTTAATCTAGTTTCGTCGCCAAGATTTTTACAACGGCAACTGTTGATGTAACGGCCTTTGTGAATTGTAAATGACAGCTGCAGTTGGAGAATTTAGCTATCGCAAGAATATATTGGAGGATCTTGGCAATAATTTTTTGCCTAGTTCGACCCATCTAAAATCGAAATAATAATTCAAATCAGGAAATTTACGTCTGTTAACCTTAAAAATGTATAACTGAGAAAAATGAATTTAATTGACCGTAAATGTTTTCCGTCTTTTGACATCAGATTTTAAATTAAATTTAATTCAATAAAGAGGAATTTACTGGCATTGGGAGCAATTATATGTAATTGGCTTGATCTTAGAAACATTTTCAACTATGAAGGAGATTAATTACGCTTTGTGTCGTCTTAAAGTTAGAAACTATTCGAAAATTTTCTATTTTGAAAACATTCTCGTGTGTAAAATTCTTTAAGAATTAATGCACGGCTTTCAAAGCTAACAAGGATTAAATTGTAATATACTCTTGCAAATTTTGTGGATTGACTGGGGAAGAATTTAAGATATTCTTAGAGTTTTAATTTCATCTTTATGAAATTGTGTAATTGCGTTCATTTAATTAGTTGAGTGATAAAATTTTTAAGGATATGCTTAAAATGATCTACGATTATTCATAAGTTTGTTTTGAGCTTAAATGGCAACTTTAAGGCATGTGTGTAGACGTTTTCTTCCTTGTGAATTTAATGAGCGTTAAAACTTTCTTATTGATGAATATTCGTAGCTTTTGTTATTTAATACGTAAGCTTCCAAGCATGACTATTTACTACTTAATACATAAATATCAAATTGCCCTTTTAGATCCAAAATTTAAAAAATTTAGTTTTCAAGATTCCGAAACGTTGCATGCTAGTTTTGAAGGCATGCTAGTTTTGAAGTTAAAATTATCTGGAATGAAAAACAAAAAAAATATATTTCGAATACTTCTTCAGCTATGGCGAATAATTATTGCATGTCCATTAATTTATCTAAAGAGAAAACAAAATAAAAATTTATTGCTTTACAGTACAATATGCTGGATCCAACTACTGCATAAAGTACCAATACTTTCAGTGCATCATCAGTAAAATTCATTTTACTATAAGATCCATCTATCATAAAATACAATACCATAATTTTTACCGTAATATTAATTTAATTCGAGTTGATTTAGTGATTTTGAGGTAATTTCTGTAAAAATTACCGTATATCAGATTTCGTGTTCTTTTACAAGTTCCAGTAAAAATTGGATCTTATGACAAAAAGGACCGTCATCCTAAGTGCTGATACTTTTTTTCGTAATTTGATGCTGAATTTTTTGCAGTGTTAAAAAAATAAAAGAACTGATAATCAAATTTGTGAATTACATTTTACTTACTGAAATCCAAAACATATTTAACAAATAAATAAATAGATAACTTTTCTTTATATTTTACTGCTGCTCTTCGTAATTTTATCAGTTTTAAAACTAAAATCCTTCTTAAAGCGCTGAAAAGATACAGCATATTCGCTATTTTTTTAGGATAAAATAATGTTCTCTATTTTAAGTAGATATTTTGTGAACTTTCAGCAAATATTAAGTAAAAGATTCTCTGCTTAAATGAAACAATTAATATTTAAATGCAAAAGAAACAATATAAAGGCCAGATGAATCATCGTATGTAATCATAAATAAAATCGAAGTTGTTTAAAAAAATTTTGTTGGAAATTCATACATCGATTAAGTTTATTCAAAAGAAAATAATACTAATTTTAGATCATTTTTATCCAAAATTTTTTTTACAAATATCTTTAAAATATTAAGATTTTAATAATGTTTTTTTCTGTATGCATTTTATTTTATTATTTTTTTTTATTTGAGGATTACTTTCTAACATTGATAATTTAAGTTCTATTCTTTTGATCTCTTAAAAGAATTCTAAAAACACATACTAAACATATATACTTAGTAATGAAATTTTAATTATTTACAGTATGTCAAAAATAAAACGTAATCCAAAAAAGCAAAACATGGACAAATCATAAAAGGAATATTAATTGAGCACAAATTACAAGAAATGTTTGGTTCTTGCAATCTGTCAATGGACATATTAAAAGCACGGTCTGCAAAATTATCGAAAACATGAGATAATAATCATGCGAAACCACGTTCGTCAATTTTCACCTTTTTTTTCAGCGTCAGATGAAAATCTTAAATATCTTCATACAGAATAGACCGCGGTCGACAAGTCCTGACTTTTTTTAATAACCGTTGTTGAACAGCCGACACAATTTTAGGTTTACGACTACCAATGTTCAACTCCGTAGCCTGGTAATTTTGAACCCAATCCGGAAGACAAGGGAACGCCTGGATTAAGTTTTGGCAGAAATTTGCCTTAGTAAAAGCCTTTTTTCGAGAACTTTCCCTAATTTACCCGAAAAACACGAAAACCTCCCATTGTTACCCTGATCGCAAGGGGACTCTTACGCATTATCTGTCTACCAATGCAAATATTTTATGGCTGCAATGTGGTCTGTGCGATTTCAAATCATCCAGCCATCGCTTGTATTCGAACCCAGTTCACCTCTTTGGAAAGCGAGCTCTCTATCCCCTGAGACACCACGGCTAAAGTCAAGACTTTGAGGAGGTCACAGTTCGTTGGAAATCAGACCAACCTCAAAAGAACTCTTTAAAGAAAGACATCCCAAAAGCATGAAATCTTACTGGAAACGCTGCATTTTCATTTTTTGGCATGGAAATGTTGATTCATTAATCTTTTTTTTTAACTTAAAAAGAAGAAACATTAGTTTACCCACCTGTTATTTTTTAAAGATCAAATAAAGGCATGCAAAACATTTTACGAAACTTATTTTCTTAGACTTTACTGTAAACCTTGCTTTTGTCTAGTCTGCAATATTTTTTTAGTGTTTTTTTAGTGTCGATGGTCATGAAATCTAAAATAAAACTTAAGTAGAAGCATTTATCCTTGGTTTGAAAACACTTTCTACTCTTGATTTGAGTTTGATTATTCTTCCTCAATTTTTGAAGGTGCGTCAAGCCTTGTTTCGCAAAGGCAGACATCTCAACATAAAAGGGTTGTTTATGCAAGCTTAATACGAACCACATAACGCGTAAACAAGCATAGTTAAATTTAACCTTGTTTCAAGATCGCATGTTTCGTTTGCTAATAAATTTTAAACCTGTTGTTGTTGCTTATCTCTTTGGTCTAGAGTCCTAGACCAAGTCCAGAAGATCATGTCGCATCAGCAAGTCATAGACAGTCTCTCCATCACTCATCAGTTCAATCATCAATGCAATCCAAAAGATGAGATGGAGAAGCGATGGCCGAGCAATGACAATAGGAATAAGTCTTTTCTTTCGCTCTGAAGGTCAAACACTTTATATGGCCGGTCCCAAGTCTTGACAAAGCTGTTTGAGCAAATCTAGGACAAGTGCACTTCAGGGATAATCCGAGGCATTTGGTGGCATACCAATCATGATCTGGAGGGTGCTTCCACGCTGAATTTACCTTAGCTAACTTCAGTGAGTGAACCTAAGACACTAGTAGTTTAAAGGAAGGGGGAGTAGCAAGTTCACTCCCCTCCTTGGCAAGCCGATCAGCAATCTCATTCCCATAAATACCCACATGGGAGGGAATCCACTGCAAGTGCACCGAGCTGATCTGAGACAAAGTAGTCAATTTGTAAACGATTTCCTGTCCCAAATTTTCCAAGATACTAGGCCAGTTCTTCAAACATTGAATTGAACTCTTGCTATCCGTTAATATCCATATGTCAGGTGCGCCAGAGATTTTGAACCTTGTTGGGCTTTGTGATAAAAGCCTATTGCTGATAATAAAAGCAACCTTACACTGCTCTCTTGGATGGTTGATTCCGATGTATGGACATTGTTTCTATTCTGCTGAAACCACCGGCATCTATCTGAACACATATTTATGGTACAAGCAATTGCTTATGCATTATTATGTATCTTATTGAACTCTGCACATTTAAATTTTTGAATTGATGTACTTGTTTATTGATTACAATTCTTAAACTAAATGTTACTTTTCTATGTTTTAAAATTTAGTAACATCTCTAGCAATGTATTTTTAATAACGTCTGCAGTAGAGCCTGAAATAGCTGGTTATTGATCGCCTATGACAAATTCTGTATAATTACCCTGCTTTGCAGATGCAATTTTTAAAACTTTTAGAAATGAAATTTTATATTTGAGGAAATCAATTGCAAAATAAATCATTTTCTACCAGGGTCAATTTCAACTGTTTCTGAATAAGCATTTTTTGACAGAATATTTTATTATAAATTAGCATTTATTCTGATATAAAGTTTATAGGTGATATATTTTTATAAAATATCACAAAGTACAAAAATAATTCCTTCAAAACGACTTTTCTAACTAGTTAATATAAACTTAGAAAAGATATTTCTAAAGCATGAAAAATATATTTTTTACTCAAAATTTAACTTTTTTTAATCAAAATCAGTTTCTTTGATTCAAAATCAGTTATTGTTTTCTAAATTACATTTATTCTTTATTTATATTTTTACCCTATCATAAATATACTAACAAAGTCATTTTTCTCAGATTTAACTAATTTCGCGATAAACATTGAAAAATATCAGTTCTTTATTTCCTTATTGGCAACATTTTTGTTACTTTTACCAATTATAAGAATAATTATTAAATTACGTTTTTTGAAAAACAAAAGCATTCATCGTACTCTTCTTATTTTTCTTTTGTTGTAAAAACTTAAAAAAATCGTTTCATTGATCTAATTTGTGCTTAAATACAAATAATCAACAAAATTAAAAACCGACAAAATATTTAGTAGTGAAAGCAATTACTCAATTATTTATGTTTAGCTACTTAGCAGTTAATTGGTTAAATGTTCTAGAAAATGGCAATAAAAAATTTAATCAAAATAAAAACTAACTTAATAAATAATCGTTTGATTAATGGTGTACACCGAAGAAAATAATTGAAAAATTATGATTACACTAAAAGGAGAGAAAATTGCTCTTCTACGCAGTCCTTAATGAAATTTTTCAAGAACATAAAATTTTAACGTCCTTTTAATATGTGAAATTACTGTCCCGATTGCCCCACTTCCCTGTTAGTCTTTTAAATTAAAGTATGAAGCCTGGAAATATTTTTTGGGCAAACAATTTCATTAAAAACTATTTACAATTTTTTCTCTTCATTTCATGCGTTAAATTTCCTTTTTTTTTCTCTTTCGGTTGGTAATTAGCTAAAAAAATAAATAAAAAATGTCTTTTTATTCTTTTTTTTTCATTTTATTTTTTTTAACTTTACCGTTGTTGCTTTAATAACAAACATTTAATGTGTGGTTTCTAGTTTATGAAAATTCTTAATGAATTTGTGTAAGGAAATATTTTTAACCAAGAAAGAGCAAATATTTCATTTTTGTGAACAAATTTCAGTTGGAAAAGATAGTTAAGCGATAGTTTACTTAAAGATATTCTTTGGCTTTGATTTTAAAATGTCATGCTCATTCACAGAATGTTTATTAGTAGTTTTAAATTATACCACTAGTAAAGTAATAAATTTATGTATTATTTTTAAGTGTTTCTGTTTTTCAACCTGATGAAACTCGAAATGGATGGGGAAACTTTACAGTAAATTTTCTTCCAGAAATATTTTTCTACATTATATATATTTTCTACAATATATCTAAAAAGTTGCACTTTCTACAAATGAAGCTACCTGTTAAAAACTTGTAGAATCAATATTTTGGTTGTTTTACTTTGTTTTGAGAGAATTTTTAAGACATGTTTAGATTTCATTCCTATGTTTTTTCTCAAATAAAAAAATAATAAAAAAAGATAATTTGGTTTTAAAATTAACATTTCTTTAATTTTCGTTAATCTTTAAAAGCAAAAGTTTGACAAGTTTTAAAATGAGTACATTTTCATAAAAGGTAAGTTGAATCGTTGTAATATTGAAGCATACTCCTTTCAGTAACATCAAAATTTCTAAACGTCAGTATTTTTGAAATTTCTGTTTTGAAAAGTTCATAAAAGACTAATAAGCAGTCTTCATTTACTTTTTGTAAGGTACAAACAGCAAAAAATATTCAAAGCAATTCATGTTTTTTTTTTAGAACAATGAAACTTTAAGAATATTTTTTGTAAAGCCCTACACATAATAGGGTTTTCAGACAAAAAATTAATGAAATTACATTTTGATTTAAATATATTTCATTTAACTTACATATCGAAAATAATCTATATTTCTTTGTGACTATTATATGACGATGATAACTAAATCGTAATTAAAAGGACGATACTTCTTAATTTAAGAGAAGATAAATAGCTGAGCGTGCTATGTCCTCACTAATAAAGGTAGAAAAGATTTAATCAATCATCTCCAACCAAATGTGAACTTCTCTGGGCAATTCCGCCAGAAATCTGCGTGTGCGTGCAAAGGAAGCAAGAGTCGATCAGCCATTTTGTATTAACTACAACCCCATACCTGAATTTAGTTTCAAATGCTCAGCTTCACAAACCAATACACCCATGACATATAATCAATCAAAGTAGGTGGCTAAACCTCATATGCCAAAACGTCACGTCTCTTATATTGCTATTACGCAAACTGTTAGATGGTTGGCAGAACTTTCCCAGGACGTCACGGTCAACAGTTCTTCGTCTTCCTTGTCTAACTTAACAGAGATTGATGGTAGGGAGAGACATTGGGATTGCGATCGGTGTGGGGAGGCGCTACTCGGCCAATAAAATCGCAATCTTTTAAGCTCTTGGATGGCCATGAAGGTCGCTAAATGAATTTTAGTTATTGAAATCCAAAAATAAAAAAAAATGGCAAAGAAGATGTGTTTTAGAATTATTTTTGACAAAAAAGTGTGTTTTAAAATGGTGGAGAAATATCGTGTACTGTTGCATTTCTATAGCATTTGTTAATATCTCAGCCGTTTTTCCTGTGTCATCAAAAAAAATCAGTTTTGCGTGGAAATCAAATTCATATTCGGAGAGGGGGTACCAATGTGATGTATTTATTGGCGCTAATAAGATATACGAACATTAAATTTAAACACATAATTACTTTTTTGTGGTGTGAACCCTTTTGTTTTGAGTTTGTAAGTAAGGATATTAATTTTTTCTGCCCATTGCTTATACGTTATTGGTATTTGATTTCATATCTACTTGAGTAGCAGAAATAGACTGTGAGCATCCTATCGAAAAATAAATAGCTCCCTAAATTTAAAAAGGTTGAGATACACTGTTTTTCAACATTACTAAGAATTTAAAATAGCAATAAATTAATTATAATGTTGCGAAAATAGCACATTCCGAAAAATTTCAAAAATACATTGAAGAAAAAAAAATATTAAGACGTTGAATCAGACGAAGTAGTTGGAAAAAAGAGCAATGGTTGGTAAAAAAAAATTTCAGCATAGTTCTCTTTTATTATAAAAAAAATAAGCATACTAAATTTTTTTTATTTCAAATCTGCAAAGGAATTATTTTATTCACAATCTGATTCCGAAACTGTTCACGACGATTCTCGTAAAAAGATAGCGTTTCGATCCCTGTCATGAAATTTATCCTTTACACACATAGTAAATGGGGAAAAAAATCTTTCAATATTTGAGAAGTAGAAAATATTACCAGTACCACGCATACACTTGAGATGGATCATAGCATTCAATATGTCTACTTCAATAACCCAATCACCTTCCCATATCTCCAATCCAGATTTGGCACAGCTATTTATTTGAAAATCAAGTGTACCAAATTTTAAAATCATCGCACCCCTTACGAAATGAGGTCAACTCCTTGAGGACATCTATTCGAACAGTACTGACTCTTTATCCTCATAACAAAATCCCCGACTGGGACTTCTGCATTTATCTTCATATTCCAGAAGGGTGCTCGAATCAATCTTAGTTTGTTCCACCAACCCCTGGAGTAAGAATGAGGGGAGGAGCCATCTTGCGTTACAATGTTCATCCAATGTTTCACTTTTTTTAGTTTCTTTTTTGACAAATCACGAAATGGGACCCGATGATGAAGGGGATAAAAGTTCTTTGTGTCAGCGGAAAGGGTTATCGATGTGGCGCCTTATCATTAGCGTTAACGAACATAAGTTTTGTTTTAATTTTTTAATGTAATCTGGTGGGAAAATATATATTATCCTTGAACTTAATATTTAGAGCATGAAAAATAACCGTTTTTTTTTAATTTTCTTCTTTTTTTATATAAAACTTTAAGAACCCGAGAGAGGCGATTCCTCACACTGTGAAAAACAAGTGTACCTTATAAGCTAATACCTTTTAAAGCTTACGTGTTATATTTTATACCAATATGCACATGTATGTAAACATATTTTTAATTAAATTTCATTGATATAATTTAACTATTTATTATGTGTCTTCTGAATATACTAAATGATAAATTATTATTTTATACCAGTATGTTAGATATTATCGCAAAAAATTAGCACTTCAGTGAAATACTTTACAAAAAATCCTAAAGTATACTTGTCAATCGAAATACTTGTCAAGAAAAAAGATCGAAATGTTTTGAGATCTCTAACATGATGTTCATTCTTTAGTCGTCAGCATGAGAATGACGCACTTTTGTCTTGAGATTAATTGTCGTGTTTGAGCACTCGAAACATGCGTATAACTTTTTTTACACATAATTGTGTAACTAATGAATTAACAATTATTGGAATAAATACTTACAGTGTTTTGAAGTGATTTAACTTTATACATTTATTGATACATTGGTTCAATTTTGAACAATAATATTGCTACTTTGTTACCATACTACCATGCAACCTCGTGAAGCTTACTTAGATAACTAAGCTAACTGTTCCAATTGATATTGAAACCATCATCAACAATTACTTCATAGTAAAATTATTCAAGTTGACATTATATAGTCATCCAGTGAAAATTTCTGAAGCATCTAAAGCTCTCACTTAGTTACAATGATAAGAAATTGTTTGATGAACATAATTTAATTTTTTAATGTTTTAAAATTAATAGAGGAAAATCAAATAATATAATTATAAAATATATTGTAACGTGTAATAAATATTAATTATTATAATGTTTATCATCCTTTTGATTACTTGCATTAATTTAATCATACAATGCAGGAAGTATCATCTTTAACAGATTTTTTTCATAATGCATTTAAATAGTTAAACTTAATATTACTTTAACGAAATGGTTTTTGTCACCCTTATATCACGTTAAAAGTTTGTATGAAATTCCTAAGTTGTATCATATTTGTACTACGAAAAGAATCAGTACTCAGTACACGCACCTACGAAGTGTACTGAGTACTTATTTACTCAGAACTGAATGCAAAAGCAATGGGTATGATTGAAACATATTATGACTCTAATATGAAATTTTCATAACTATTGAAGTCGAATAGAATTAAAAATTCAAAACAGCCATTTCAACGGAGATTATGATTATTTAACATTATAACGTGAAGTATAAGATTTATAAATTTATTCTCATACCTCTTAATTTCAAATTAAGCTTATTTTAATAAATTTCCAATTTCTAAAATTTTATTTTAATTGAATTTGACACAGATTTAAATACTTCAATTATCAAGAAATTAATGACATTAAAAATAAACGTGCCTTACATTATTATTTTCTGTTAAAGAATAAAAAATATCCTGCTTTCACAATAATCTTTCCGCTTAAGCTAATACGAATTTTTAAATTATTCTCTTACATTCTAATTTTTAATTATTTTTGATTCTAATATGTGCGTTATTTTGCTTGGTAAACAAGAAGTTATTATTTATCAAAAATTTATAAATTATGCTTCGAGACATTTATTTTAAATTATAGCTCCTCTCAAACTCGATGAATTCATTAGTCAAATTGAAATTGTTTTTTTTTACTGTACATAAATGAGAGTCCAAATGCATGCATCATAAATTATTTAAATACTCATTAATAATTCTTTATTTTGAAACTATTCGAATTAGTTAAGATTTCATTTTCTTTAGTCTATTTTAAAATTACTTATTTTGAATGTCATTATTTAAATTTTGAATGTTTTATTAAAATACATGATTTCTTGAGAATAATAACAAGATACTTTTTAATTAGTATTTACTCCTGAGAAGAGGTATATTTATGGTTTCTTTTCTCCCACTTTTAATCATTCAATTTTTCTGATTTTAAAGAATAGCAGTTTTACATTTCTGATATTATCAAACTAATTTTCACTCGCTATTTTATGATTTTTATTTTAAGAAAAAATTTAGTTTTTTCAAATTATCAGACATTATTGAAGCTATTAGACACTGCACTGTAAAAAATGGATTCTCAAATTTCACGAAACTTTCTTCAGTTTTCCCAAAACCATTTCCTGGTGTATGCTCCGAGCGAGCGCTTGGTTAAATTGACGAAATAACTATCGCCATTTCATAGGGGGAATTAATTTCGTCAAAAGAAAAGAAATCTTCCTTAATTTTATTCTTTTTTCGAAGAAAAAAATACAGGTAGTATTGTTGATCACTTTTTCGTTTGTTTCTTTTCACTGTTGATCAACTTTCACAAAACCATTTCCTGAAGTTTGTTCCGAGTGAACATTTTGCCAAAGTGACGAAATAACTATCGCCAATTCTTCGAGGGAGTAAATTTCGTCAAGAAAAGAAAATCTCCATCATTTTATTTTATTTTATTTGTTTTTAGAAATACAGGTAGCATTGTTGATCACTTGTTCGCTTATTTCTCTTCATTGTTGATCAGCTTTCACAAAACCATTTCCTGAAGAATGTTCCAAGCGAACATTTTGACAAAGTGACAAAATAACTATCGCCAATTCCTCGAGGGAGTAAATTTCGTCACAAGTAAAGAAATCCTCCGTCATTTTATTTTATTTTATTTGTTTTTAAAAATACAGGTAGCATTGTTGATCAGTTTTTCGTGAACACCATATAGGCGGATTAACGTCACCCCAACAACAAAAGAGAGATGGATAGAATGGAGAAATAAACTGCATCCATGCATGAAGCAGGTTTCGTACTCGAGAGGAAATCATAATTGCATGAGGCTTACCCCTTGACCACCAATCATATCTTATGGCTTATGTGGCTATTCTAGTTAGTCTAGTTTAGTCCTTATATTCTAATTTCATCATTCTAATTAACAATCTTCCACAATGCAGTGCGATGAGGTTCCAAGGAAAGGAAAGACTTTCGTCCTTTATTTGAGAGTTCGTGTTTCAACAAAATTCACATGATTCCGGGACGAAATGATTCACTTAATTTACGAAATACAACACAAGAATTGAAGAAACGTCAAAGTGAAAATTTTATTTCAAAAAAATTGTATTAACCATGAAATTTATAGTAAAAACAAAAATGCAGGCAGTTCTGCAGACTGCAAAACTGCAGCTGCAAAATTCAAACAAAACGTGAAAAAATTGATATTTTTGCTTATAAATATTTTTAAATTCAAATTTGTTTAAAAGATTATCTGCGCAAAAACAATAAGAGCTAGAAACTATATAATATAAAATATGCATGAATATGTGCGATTAGGATGGAATAAAAATATTATTAATTTGAGAATTATCAAGAAAGAAGAAATTTTACCTGAAATGCTACTAAAGGTGAAATTTGGAGTGCTGAAAAGGTCATTTTAAATTCTAAACCAAACGCCATTTTTTTTTAAATAACAACTTATTTAATGTTTATTATTACTGTCTTTATTCGAATTTTTTTAATTTTTCTTCTACTTTAAGTAATGTTTAAGTATTAATTGTAGCAGGTGAACTTATTTGCGTCTTTAGATATCTCCCCATCATAAGTTAGCAATTGAGTTTATTAAAGCAACCAAATAAAAGAATAAGTGTAAAAAATGGCAGAGAGTGACTATATGCTGCAATATTTAAATCTTAGTATTTATATGCAAGATAAATTTTAACTTTAACATTGAAGGTATTTTTAATCTTAACTTTTATATCGAAATTTTAAAACATATTAAAAACTTAATTCAGAAGAAATTAAACCGTACCCAGTTTTAACTCTTTTAATGATATAAAGTTATCATCGTACACTGTTAAGGAGAAAAATTACTTTAATTTACCTCTTCTTATCGTAACACACATTCCTTGTTTCTAAGTTGTTGTTTTTTTCTAGAACAGTTTATTATTTTTAGGATCTTTATTCGTCGTAACGATTATGTTAACAGCCTTTTCTAACATGACATTATAATAATTATATAGTTTGTAAGTGTGTGCTTTTTTGTGTTTCTCTTTCCGAAAATATTGATTTTGAAGGAAACAAAAATGATGATAAGCTGATGTTTTTGGTACTTTGAAAAATTGCACGCATTTATAAGCTGTAAGGAAAAAATGGAAAAAATATGCTTGGAAGTTTATTTATGAGAATCAACTTACGTCACACAATTGGCTTTAAACTAAATAAAGTCCTGTCCATATATCAGTAAACCATGCTACTTTAAGAACGTTTGGCAAAATTGGTGCTATAAACGCAACTGCCTGATTCAGCCCCTTCGAATGTTTCATGAAACAAAGTGAATTAATTAAATGAAATTTTCTAAAATATCAAGAGTAGCATATAGACTCAAAATTATGCGTTTTCTTATGGTAATGATTTTTTTCAGAGTATTTCCTTGCTTCTTTTTTTTATCTCGAATTAATTCTGGAATTTTTAAGGCTCTGTCTTACTGTAGTTGCGTATTTGTTACTATCAGTACGTAATTTACAATTGTCAAACTATTTATTTTAAAGGTCTGTTTTCTCGTGCAATTGGATAAGGAAAATACACTCAAACCATCTTCTTGATCTATTGTGAGGAACTGGAGTGACCAGGTCTTGAATCAAGGACTTCTTCCTAATTACAGTTTCATTCATTCCCTGAATATTTTTCAACTACTTTCCCTGAATATTTTTCTTCTTACTGTTATTGATGACAACTTGAGTGCCTCTATAATTCTCCGTAAATTCTGAACTCTCTCAAATTCTTTACCTTTATCATTGATAGGTTCAACTATTTTTCTTATTACCGTTCTTCACCAGATTAACAAACAAACCTCATCTTTTTCAACCAATGTCCGAGATTCACTTAATTTTTAAAGTATAGGCTTGAAAAGATAAACATTATACGAAAGAATAAACTTTTTAATACATCAAGGCTTATTTACTACAAATAATATGTCAGTTAAACTCATACGTCATTATTTAACGTGTTTTCTCATTACCTTTCTATACTAGATTTACAAACGATCCTGATATTTTGGCCAACATTCAAGATTCATCATTATCATCAGCATCAATGGCTTGACATCCCAGGGTGGGCCTTGGCCTTCTCACGAAGTTTTTTCCATGCTAACCTTTTTCCTGCTAGTGTTTTCCAGTTTTTAGTTTTTAAGACCAAAAGGGTTTTTTCTAGGTCATCTATACATCTGAAATTCGGCCCGCCTTTTTTACGTGTGCCAACTGGTCTGGCATTGAAAACTCTTTTTGTGGTACGGTCTTTCTCCATTCTGATAACGTGGCCTGCCCTTTTTATTCTTTGCCGTTAGATAAAGTTAATAATAATTCAGTTCAAGATTCACTGCCTAATAAAAGTACAGGCTTGAAAAGGAAAAAATTATAAGAAAGAATAAACTTTTGCTTTAACAATGCTTGAATACACTAATAAGACATATTTGCAACAAATAATCTGTTAGTTATTTAAACTGAGATATCATTATTTTAAGTAGTTTCTCATTACCTTCATTTACCAGATTAACAAACGATCCTGATATTTTTTTAACAATGTTCAAGATTCATTTTCTTTGGTGTAATTAATATGTTTGTTATTTCAACTGAGATGATTTCAATAGTTATCGACGAATTGCTTCACTTGCTAAACATCTTCTTCTCTAAATCTTACATTTTGTATTTTATTTTACACCTCTGCTAGCAATTAGATTTTTTCGCTTACTTTATATAAATATCTCATTTGAATTTTACTCAATTTGATTTAATTAACTTTCTTTACTTTCTCCAAAGACAATAATAAATTTAAAAATAATAAAGTAAAATATAAAGTTAAAATTAAATTTACACAAAGGTAATTTTCCTTTCAAAACATTTTTTAAATGTATAACAAAATTTTTGGCACGAAACAAAAGAAGCTTCTTTATTTTTCTGGAGAAAAAAAAATTATAACAGCAGTCCAAAGCTTAACATAAGACATTATTCATGATATGCACAAATTAATAATGTAAAAATTAAATTACTTATTTCATTGTCGAAATATTTCTGAAATAAACTGTGATTAAATTTTACTACGCCCACCTTAATTATACACTCTCTTAAAATCACTTTCTTTCGAAAGAATATGTTTTTTTTTTCTCTTCACATTTTAAATCGATGCCCAAAATGATTTGTTGTGTGTATTTGCGCGTTAGGAGGATTTAGGAGCTGTGGTTGGAAGATTAGGGTTATCGATGTTTACTGTGACAGGAAAGCACTATCATTGAAATTATGGGTTATCGCTAAAAGACCACCCTTTTTTATTTTAAGAAAAATAATAGCTCACACAGCGCATCTCTTGCTTTTTCAGTAAAAACTGGTGTAATTCCTATTCATAATGTAAGCATTATTCGAGCTTAAAGTTTTAAATATGTTTTCCTTTTTTCCGCTGATATTTTCTTTAGAACTAGTTAATAAGAATTTTTTTTTGCAGAGGTTGCATGCATTAGTGTTTAAAATATAATTTTGAATTTGCAAAAAGTTAAAGTTCAAAATGTATTTACTGAAAATGCAAGGCATAATTATCAACTTGAGCCATTGGAAATAAAGCTGAGTCTCGTAAATAGTTTATAATACATTATTAAATTCGCTAGTTTTAAATAGTTATTTAATATTATTTATTATCTGCAATGATACTAAATATTTTTTTTAACTTTTTATAACCGGTGTTGAATGGTCGACATAATTCTGAGTTTATGACTATCAATGTTCAACTCCTCAGCCTTGTAATTTTAAACCCAACCCAGAAGACAATAAAAAATTTTGGATTAAGCATCAGTACAAACTAGCTTTTTTTTAAAGATATTTAATGTAGCCAACTCTCCTTTTGCCTTACATTGTGAGGAAAACCACGAAAACTTCCAAGGTTGGCCCGGTGAAAAGGGTACTCTAACCTGTGATCCATCTGCCACTGAGGATATTTTGCTTTAACATTGTGGTGGGAGCGAGCCAGGAGAAGAATTCTTATCATAGCCACCACTGAGAATCGAAATTGGGTCTTTTATTTGGAAGGCGATCCCCTGTAATAAATTCATGCTAAGATAAATTCTGCCTGAACATTTTTTTTATTTTGAATTAGAAAGTCAAATAATTTGTAATGCATTGCAAAATGTCAACAAATTTCTAAATTTATGTAAGAATTATTAACAACAATTTCTAACAATTGTATTGTTTAAACTATTTCTTTTTTCTACAACGAAATAAAATACATGTAACAAAACTCAACAATTTTGTTCTAGACATTTGAAAATTACGATTCAATTTTTTTTGTTCATAAAACTACTTCACAAAAAGTGCATTTTATGCGTGTTAATATAATGTTTGAATTTTAATATCTAATTTTTTGTAAAGTGATATTTCATAGTAATATTTTTTTCATTAAGACTCACCCTCCTGTTTTAAGTTAATAGAGGCAAAAATTTGTCTTTAATTTTAGTTTTATTTATTTGAACATAAAATAGAGTACATAAGTAGCATCTAGTTAGTTTTAATCAGAATTTTTTTTTATTTCTTTTATTTGATCACATTGCTATTTTTCAACTTCATTTTAAATCATGTATTCATACCATTATCCTTTTGTAAAGCTGCATAAAACCAAATTACTTCAAAAGGGGATGTATAATAGTACAAGAAATGGATGCAACTAATCTGTGTTAAAATACTAGGATATTCTCAGCAAAAAGATTGCAATAATAAGTATCAAAAAATATATACATACATTATTATGAATTAACAGAAGGCGATGAGACTAACTTGTTTTCCATATTATATCTGGCTTAAAAGTAAAAGTCAGATGAAGAATTAAATTAAATAATCATAAATGGAAGAGAGTGAACTAAGACAACTGAGTTTTAATCATTTCAAAGAAGTTAAACTACTTTGAAAAATAACGAGAACATAATTCAGTAAGTGACTACCAATTTCAGTTTTGTTTTAAAAAAATAGTATGATGTAGGTATAATTACAGTACTTAACTAATTTAATGGCAACTGTGCAGGAATTTGTAATTTAATACCACAGAAAAAATTACCATTTCTAAATTGCAACCTGGTTGGAGTTAAGAAAATTCGTGATATGCAGTTACTCTTCAGAGCAATATTCTTGACAACAACATCTCTAACACGCTATTTTACCCATGTAAAAGTATACTTGCATCCAACAGAAGTAATTTTTATTTATCAAAAGATTTAAGATGCATTCAAAGTCATGTGTTCTTTATTTTATAAAGTACCCATAGGAAATTTCCTCTAATTAGCTGGATTCAGTTAGAATTAGAATTACGGGGGCTCGAATTTATCAGGAAACTGAGATTACAAAACGGAACTTAATTAGTGAAGGTATTAAGTATCAATTAGTTCTAATCCCGATTTTAGGAAGCTTATAAAATAAGTATCAAGTTGTATTCAACGCTTGCCCTTAAAAGGTAGTTTAATAAACTGATAATTATTAATGACGAGTAACACTATCTTCGGTAATATATATTTACTCTTAATTTAATAAATTTGGCCATTTGGTTACCGGCGTTAGAAAATTTTACTTCATAATTCCTGAAAGCTTTAAATTAATATCGATATAGTTCAGTATATAATTAAGCAGTGCCCATAACTAAATTAAACAGTGCCTATAACTAAATTTAAATTAAATATTACGTAAACTTATAACCTTGTGCTGTTAGAGTTAGGTTAGACTATTCCAGCTAAATAATCACAATGTATAATTGAATGGGTAGAGAAATAATGTACAAAAAATTATTTTTCCTCAATTTGTAAAATTTGATTTTTTTTTCTTACACTTAAACTTTATTTTAAATCTATATATATATTTCTCTTACACGGCGACAAAAAAAAGCCTCATTACAACTCCCCGAATGGCAACGCTAGAGAATCGAACAATGATTACCACTAAAAATGTCACATGCCAAATCTAGTTGAGATGGCTCAACATATAGCGCTTTTAAAAACAAAAACGGAAACGGAAATAACCCTAAGCTAGGCAGAAGTGAGCAGTCTTTGTCGATAGATCTCTATTTTAGTATTTTGTCGAAAGCGCTTTTTTTCACGAATTTATATATTACGAATTCATTTGACGATTTTTGATTTATATCACGAATTTATTTGTTTTATTATTGTTATTAGTTATTCATTGAAAAATGAGTCTCCGTCGTGCTGTTACGCTTTAAGATTTTATACTTCAGCACATTTCTAATTGGTTTAACAAATTGCATGTCATTTATTTGAATTCAAATTTATTTTAATGATTTAGTATTTATTAAAAAGATGTAATTTTTTTTAAAACAATTTTGTTATATGGATTTGAATGATTGTTTTGAATTCTTAGAATTTTGTGTATATGCAATGTACCTAAGTTAAATAGCGAGCAAAGCGCGCTTGGTTTGTGAAGCAAACTATATAAGATTGCGTAGCAATTTTCGGGGGTTGGCGAGCGTCAGCGAGCAGGGGGAGCAGCCCACTAGTTAAATATAAAGCCGTAGGTAATTTACCTTAACTTCATATAATTTTTTTGTCTGAATTTTAATAACTTGTAATATTTAATAAGTTTATAAAAACAATAAGTATATGACTTATTGTTTTTATAATGTGTATAGAAATGTTTTACATTGCTTTAATTTGATATTATTTTTTAAAATGCAAAACTGCATTTAAGAATTATTTCAGCTTTAATTAAGATGAAGATTATAATAAAGAAATTACATAAAGTGTTTTTATCAAAATAATTTTTTTAAGGATATACAGGATCCTTAAAAAAAACAGGGATCCTTAAAAAAAAAACAAAGAAAAATTATTTAGATAAAAACACTTTAAGTCACTTCTTTATTATAATCTTCACGTTAATTAAAGCTGAAATATTTCTTAAATGTAGTTTTGCATTTTTTTAAAAATAATGAGTTTGGTAAATTCAATAAGAATGATCATAACTTAGGTAGATCATAACCATAGCATATAGAAATGCATAAAGTTTGTGCAATGAGGTCAAGAGAAAAAGATTGATAAAATAATGGCATCAAACTTGGTTTAAATTATCAATCCCACAGAGAAGTTAAAAGGAAAATTGTCATCACATTATTTAGTGAGTTTGATGAATGTTTACGTGGTTGTAAAATGGTGTGCTTTATACTAATTTTCAAGTCAATCCATGCTGAAACAGTTCTTGCAAGAGAAAAATTTCAAGTAAAACTATCGAACTGTTTAGTAATGACATTTTTGGTAAAAAAGAAAATGAAAACATTTTGTGTTAAAAAAAATACAAAATATATGGTGCTTCAGATATTCATTTGGTAAATTTTTCGTTCCTATAGTAACGGTTTCACGGAAATTCCTATTTTAAAAATTACAGTTCTCATTACAACAGATTTAGTATGAAATACAAAACTGAAATGTAATTCAACCGAATAAGTGTTTTTCTTATGCCATGCTCTAAGGTAACAATGATAAAACACCAAGTTTTATCCCATAATTTGTATCACTCATATGTCTCTATGGAGTTCTCATAGAGCAAGAAACACAGTAAATATTACCATATTCTGGTAGTTTTAACCATCATTCTTTTCGCAAACTAAATATGCTTGAAATTCCTAGATGTTCGCATGCCTCTAGACCTCACAGAAAAGCTCGAGTTGACATAATTTTTTTTATATTATTATCGAGCAATTCAATTAATCTTCCAAATTATTTTCCCCGGCAGTGATTCCAACTTAATTTTTAGTAGTTATCATGTGCGATTTAAGAGCACTAGATCGCTAGTTACCTAGACAGTGGGGTCCCGCAGTGGACTGATCGTTAAGACACGGTTCCCAGCAGATCACCGAAGTCAAGCATCACTGGCTGCAGTCAGTTTGCGGGTGGGTGACCACTTGGATTAGTCTGCGTAGGGACCGAGGGTGTGCAGTATTGGTCCTCGTTAAACTGTTCTACCGTAAAGTGCTCGACTTCGCGTGCAGGTCATCGGGCTACCGAAGCGGATGTGCCATCCCCTCTGCAGAGGATCAAAATTGTGATAGCATGTCTTCGGATCATCCTCAGAGATGTTTCCCAGACCGTTGCCAACAACCCATTGTGCAGCTCTAGTGCGACGTAAATTAACTACAACTACAACAACCTAGACAGTGGGAACTTCTAAAATGAGATGCAGGATACTGTGGTCCAGTGGTGCAGAATTTGTTATTTAAAACTGATGGGAAACTTATGAACTCCATTAGTGTAGGTCCCCATTTCAGACTTCAGAGCCGATACTGGTGCCAATAGTCAAATAAGGTTAATTTCATAGATCAACCGGAAAAGGAAACATGAAGGAATTTTTCAAGATTTTTTGGTTGGCGTTAACAGTAAATTTAAGAAAAATACTGACAAAACGTGTATGGACGATAGCGTATCTTATAACATGTGAAAGTTATAATATATGAGACAAAACGGAACTGCCACGAAGCAATAAAAGATAATGAAACTCAGAAATTTAAATTGTTAGGTAATTGTTCAGTTAACAAAAAAAAATGCACCAGTAAGAAATTATGACATATAGTGTTCATTTCATTGCCACGTTTGCACTTAAATCACTGATTTTAATTAAGTTTTTGATTATAATTTTTTGAAAAATATCAGGACACTTATGATTTTAGTATAAACTGTTACGATACCATACTTGATAGATAGCAACTTAATTAATATTTTAAATTTTTTAAGATTATTAATAGCTACATTAATTCTAAGGATAGAGTTTGTTAAGATTTAGTTAAATTACGACTCTATCCAGCTTTTGTATAGCATCTAATTGGAGAATAACCCTTGCAAAAATTTTAGACGTTTTTGGTGAGGTTGTTCCGAGGTGTTAAAGGTTTATTTGAAGTTCACTCCAGAAACAACCTAAAAGAATCAACATCACAAGGTTTGTAATTAAGATGCATAAAGTTCTTTTTTTCATATTTTAGGTTGATAGAAATCTGCCAAAGAGAAACCAGCTTAGAAAGGCTGTTTTTGAGGAGTACAGGTTATTTTTCTACTCTTCAAGTAAGTATGCATATTTGTGGTGTGAATAATTTCACCCGATTGAAACTAAAAGTATTGCTGAGGTATGTATGAGGTTGATTTAATGAAGTGTAAATGAAACTGTAATTGATGTTTATTGATGAGATTATTTTTGATGCGGAACATAAATAAGCTCCTTACAAAAATAAGCTGCTTATTTTCTATCTCAGGGGTATTTTTACACCTATCAACCTTAAAAAACTTATTTTTTTGTAAATGAATTTACTAAATCTACATTTCCAACCGGATTTTTGAAGTGTTAAAAAATATGCCAATTTAGGGATTCGTACATTATTTTACCAGAAGTAAATATAAAAAGATTAAGGGGATTTGAGATCTCTTTTTTTACACTTTGAATGATATAGATATATATCTTTTTTAATATTTGAAAGATGTATTTACAATTAGCGTATTGATGATTAAATTGTAAATTTGGGAGCAAGTTTTAATGGCAATTATTCAAGGTAATTTCGAAAGTGATGAAAAATCAGGAAAAATTATAGTAAATGTTGCTTTTTTTAAAAAAATTATTTAATAAAAATAGAGGAAAGCGAGTGCGAATTTTAAAATAAGGAATGGTTGGTCAAAAAAGTATGAGATTCTGTGAAAAAAATTATAATTACCTCCACTTTCATTTTTTTTAATTGTAGGTTTTAATTCCTATTATTTTACTGAAAATAGGCCAGTTTTACTTCCTTTTAAATAACTGAAATTATATTGTGTTAAATAATTTGTTATTAACTTATGTTAAATTCATTCGGGTATTCTTTTATCCGTAGTTTCGTAACTACTAAATAATACTGCTAGCAACGACGCTACGTTACGACTAATTGCGTAGCGAAACATCAAATGTTGTGCCTTAAAACAAAAGAAAGAGTAATTAATACAAATAACTCCACACAAGTGCTCTATAAAATAAAATATCTTGAAGCAGAAATATTTCGATGCTTGTTAAATTTGCTAAAGATGTACATTTTATTTCTTATAAATGACAACAATCTCATTTATCGGAATCAGCTGCAAATAGATGCAATTTTTTTATTGCACTTATAAATCTTATTAAAATACACTTAAAATTCAATCAAGTGTAAAAAAACGTCCCGGAAACACAACAAATGGCAAATTCGCGGAATTCCAGCATTGCACCCGATAATCGTCTGACTCATTTGGCCCATCGATAAAAGACTAACCAAACGATAAATAGAGTTTTTAGCAGTTCGGATGGTCTAACTGTCCTTTTATTTATTTGCTTTCTTACTTTCCCTACACTTTTCCGATACTTTTCTTTCTTTATTTTTATATCTGGAAATGTCTCTGGCTTTATCTTCAGTGTTTTGTTTCCATTAAGCTCCATTTGCGTCGCAGCGCCATTTATCTCGAATTACTGACTTCGAACCTTTTTTTTTTTCGTTCTTTCTTTCAATTCGAAGCATTGTGTTGTAACTAAAAGAGGCCTTTCGTAAGCATTCTCAAGAGGATTGAAAGGATGCTCATCGGTTCCAAAGGGGAGGGAATACTTCATTACCTTTCACCCTTTTCACAGAATGAAACAAATTAATGTTATCTGTCACCAGGTGGCGTGTAAAACGCTGTGATAAGCTTAATACTACTTTGTGGCCATTGTTATGGATATGTATTTCTGTTTACATTAAATATGTAAAAGAATAGATTTATTAAAGCGTAAAGCAAAAATATGTAAATCTGAATTGTCAGCTCAGTAAATATATGGAAATTTCATTTATTTCAAGAAATGCAATTGATGAAGCATTTCATTTTATTATATTTTGTAAATAATTTTAAGAAAATTAATATTCGGAGTTAAATAGGTGTGAAAAGAGTTCATAATCAGTTGGCAAGGATCTAAGCAAGAAAGATTTAAATATACGTTTTCTTAAACGAAAATATGTACTGTGATGCTGTAATAGTTCCATTATAAATTAGTTATATATTACTAGATTTAACCATATCAACAACTGTCTGAGTAAAGTACTCGATAACATAAACAACGGTTTCAATTATTATTTTTTTCCTTTTTGTTACAGAGCATTAAACGGTGGATCTATTTTTTTCTTTTTGTTTTTTGCGAAAACCTAACTTTAAAAAAGAGCGTATTAACAGCTGTGAATGATTTAGACGGGAAAAAATGGAAACATTTAAAAAAACGAATAATTTTTTTAATTATTTAATCACTAATCAGTATTAAAATTAGGTTTTATATTAGGCAGTTCAATTCATTGGTCTTTGGCGGATTTTTGTTTGGTAGTTTTTGGCGTACGCGTAGATCAAATTTAATGAAATAAGCTGAATTATGGCTCTTTGAAAAAGACTTCTCTTAAACTGTTAGAATGGTTATCGTAGAAAAATAATTCTTTATTCTTGAATTCACTAATTTTATTTTCAAATCTAACGTTCAATGAGAAATACTTATGCAAGAATAAGATGAGAAAATATTATCTAAAATATTTTTTAAACTATATCACTTTTTCTTTCATTAAACATTTTAATAAAAAATAAGCAAAGCATTCAATAAATTAATATGGTCTATTGAACGTTTCAAGAATTATTTGTGGGTAAGTAGAAAGTCCAACTAATGGAATCCCTGTTAATTTTCACGGAACCCTAGGGTGCCCACGGCACACCTTTTGAGAACAGCTGTCATACAACGGTAAAACAGTAAAAAAACTCAAGTTTATCAAAAAGACAAAGTTCCTTACGAAAGTAATTGCATTTTTAATTAATTAAAATAAAAAAAAAATTTTAAAAATAGTCTTTTATTTTGAAGACTCGATCTTTTGATTAAATCTATTTTCCTATTTTAAACAAAAGTGTCACTTAGCCTTATTTTGCCATATACAGTTATATTTTTATGGTTATAATCATTATTTTAATAGTTGAATCATAAGTTGGCTTAAATGGTAGATTTAACAGTATGAACAATCAGCAGAATGCGTCATGGTATATGAAAATGTTTGGATGATACAGCAAGAGCCAATTGAATAATGCAAGTCGAAGACAATTTATATTTTTTTTATGAAATAAATATAATTTTTATTATACGAAATTACAAAATGGCATCATTAATTTTATTTGTATTCTCTTATGGATGGCATTTAGCAATTCTGCTAAATCCTCTCACTTAATTTTATCTCTTTTAATTTTTGGAACCACCTCTACCGATAGTTTTGTTTTAACCAATAACAGTTAGAAACTCTAAGCAAAAAACTCTTGTAATATTGTAATTGTAACATAGTAATCAAATGAGCTTATATAGTAATAGGTTTTAAAATAAACTTGCAAAAAAGCAGAGAATAGAACAACACTGTAAGAAATTTCGGATCAAATTATATTAAAAAGTACCGGCACTCAGGCTGCCGGTACATTTTGTAGCAACATTCAACTATACATGTTACGGAAAAAACTGTTATACCTTAAGTTTTATAGTAAATATAACGGTAAAATCGCCCTAATTAAATAAATAATACTGCAGTACGCGCTGTATATTATTTTAAGGTAAATTGGGTAACGGATGATGCACCAAAATTGCCGTTACTTTTTGCCGCAATTTTGATTCGGAATTTTCTACAGAAAAGAAAACTATTTGGGGAAGTCTAGTTTTCACTAACAAATTATATTTTTAAATTTCATTAAGAACAGCAATGAAATTTTCGGTAATTTAATAAATTTACAAAATGCCCTAATTTATTTTGATTCTGCTCTCGCATGAGTGGCACTTGATGTTTGCATTGAATCCTCTTAACTTGTATTTCTTCATCTTAGATAGTGATGTCACCAATACCGATAACTTTGTTCTAACAATAGTTATAATATTTATGGATTAAAGAACACAATACAAACAATATTGGTAGTATTTCAATGCTTGCATTGAAAATAAGTTTATAAAGTATTGGATTTAATAGTTTGAGAAATATCTTGAAAAGCCAATGAAAAGGCATACTGAATGCAACCTATTCAGGCACGTAACTTTCAAGTCTTATAATGTTTTTTTCCTGGAAAAAATTATTAATAAAGATTATAAAATGACAGCATTTATTTTAACTGTACTCTTTCATTCTTTGGACTCATTATTTTGATTGAATCATCCAATCAGATTTTTTCCCTTATCTTCAATTCTGACAGCGATGCGTTCTGGATAGTGGAAAAGGCGTGTAATAGACTTCTTCATGAGTGAAGAATGAAGAAGAGTTTTCCCTGCATAGAAGGTACAATGGTTGAGAAATATATGTACAGGGGAGAAAAGTAAAAAAACTGTGGCATGTTTAGTAATTTGTGGAAAGTTAAAACAAATAAAATTGATAAAAACTATAAACTTATAAAGTAATTCATTTTTATGAAATTATTTAATAATTCCTTTAATAACTTTTAACTAGCTAATAACTGTTTGACATCAAAATTTTGTTCTCATATGGTTAGAAACTAAGAACTATTTACCTTAGTTTTGTTCAAGTTAGGAATGAAATCTGACATTGTAATATCCATATTTTTTTTTTTTAAATTTTTTTTTACTTATACGCACTGCATTTTAATTGAAGTTTTTAATATATTACATTAAAGCAATAAGTTTTCATCCTCAAAAATTGTTGCAATATTTTAGTTATTTTTATATCGAAATGAGAGTTATAAATGTTCCGCTTGTTGTATTATTTCTAATTTTAAATCTTCTATTGTTATTTCTTAATGATTATAATGAAATTATTTATAATTAAACTTTGAAAAAGCATCAAACAAATTATCAGACTCTTTTTTTTTTACTTGATTTTTTATATATCCTGTGTTAGACAAAAACAGGTGGTTCGACTATGTCCAATGTATAGACGACCCCCTTTTTTTGGCATAACAAAAGCTTGTACAAGCATCCTTAAAAGAAGCAATTTAATAAAACAAAGAACAGCAACATGGTGCAACATTATTAGTTATTTGTTGTTTCATCATCGGCTTAGTCCATTTTATTTATCATTTATTCTGTATTGCACAATTTAATAAAATACCGAACAACAATATAGTGCACCATTATTAGTTCATTGGTGCTTCATCATAGGCCCATTCTATTTCATTTATCTTTTGTTCAGTATTATTCAGTTTAATACAATACTGAACTACTACATAGTACAACATTATTAGTTCATTGGTGCTTCATCATAGGCCCATTCTATTTCATTTATCTTTGTTCAGTATTATTCAGTTTAATACAGTACTGAACTACTCCATAGTATAACATTATTAGTTCGTTGTTGTTTCATCATATGCTCATTCTATTTCATTTATCTTTTGTTCAGTACTATAGATTTTAATATAATACTGAACAGCAACATAATACAACATGTATTTGTTGCTTCATCTTTGAACTTTGTTGCTTTGAACTTTGTTTGAACTTTGAACTTTGTTGAAAGTCACCACCCCTTTGAATTTGTTGCTTTGAACTTTGGTGATTCATCTTGGGCTCAGTCTAAATCATGGCTCATCTTTTGCTCAGCGTTATACAATTTAATAAAATACTGAACAGCAGCTTAGTACAACATTATTAGTTCTTTGTTTTATCATCGGCTCAGACTATTTTATTAATCTTAACCTCCCCCACTGGTATTGAAACATAAGAGACAATTGTTAATCAGCAAACATATTTGGTGATTAACAATAGTTCATAGTGTTAATCAGCAACTACCCTTGTTATTGATCAACACATAACCAAAACTTATCTCAAAACTACTATTCATAGTGCAATATTATTGATTATTTTGACGTATAAAACGTTCATTATATTAGGAATCTGAAAGTTAAATTTGTCTAGCGTATCTATTACAATACAGTAAATATGTACTTCTAAAAAGATTTGAAAAAGTTTAATTCTGTCAGAAAAGGAAACACAATCAAATGCCAACTTTGATGGGTAAAGAAGTCAAACTTATCATAAAAATATTACATCTGTTCATAACCTAGTTCTGGAACTATTATCCTGATTTTTGCTATCATTCAAAGCCATTTAGCTTCAAAAACTTGAGTGTTCTAAAGTCACCACCCCTTTCAGAAAGTCACCAAATTTTACGGTTCTTTAAAGGTATGACTTCATCAAGATTTAGAAATGAAGTAACTGTTCCATCAGTCCTTAAATATATTCTAAGAAAACTAAATTATTTTTTTCCGTGGCAGCTCTTCCTTGCCACTACTTTAATAATGTTATGAAAGTATATTACACCAAATCTGATAAAATTCTTTTATATGAAAATTATGATTAGAATTATAATAGAATTCTTCAATTCTTCATAGTTCAATTTATTTTATAATGACATAATGTATATTAATTTGCAAATGAAATGTGTGTTCTTACACATTTTCTCTTGTTAAAGGAAAGTGAATCTTCGTACCTAAATTAAGGGGATGCTTCCTACTATGCATTCAATTTTGTTCAGGTCAGTAAAGAAGGTGGTTTTACATATTTTATTTTTATCTGAACCCAATTCGTTTAAATTTCAACCTGTTATGGTACAGGGGGTGGACAAAATAATGAAAACACAGCAGATAATGAAACACTGTAGATCATCTTTTGCAAACGGCACCATTGCATAACTATCCATTTTGGAAATACGATCAATTACAATTGGTAAATTCTTAATATTATTACCTTGTTAGCAGCACTTTTATTACGTATTTGAAAATTATGGATGTAACTTGAAATTGTATTCCACTAAAATTTGAGAGAGAAAATTTAAGCTTTCAGCGAATCTATACCAGAATTGCTTTCAACTGCATTAATAAGTCAAGTTAAAAGTATGCAAAACAAAATGTTGTTAGAATCGAGAGTAAACAATAAGTTTTCGATTGCTAAAATGTTTCTTTTTCATTTTTAAAAAAATACTAAAAGTTAAAATACAAATAAATTATGGAATTTTTACGGGGGATCTTACAGTAAGGAAGTAGTCATAGATGCTGTTAAAATGGGTTTACAACATTTCTTCTAAAGGGATTAATGCAGAAGTAAATCATGGTGGCTGTGGAAAATGTTTGGCTATCATGAGTTACAGCATCATGTCAAATTATTCTGAATACAGTCACTCTTTATTTTGATGAAATGAACATCTAAAAACGTGTTTTGCTTAATCTAACTACGCAAATCCACTGGGAGAGACAACATATAATTACAAATTTAAAGAATGAAATTATTTTAGCTTTATTTATTGCGTCGTTATATGTTTTAAAGTTTTGTTCAGGATTTTGTCGCTTTGTTCATTACTGACACATTGATGACCAGCTTTTCACACGCATGCTAAGAACGGGTACTCAGATGGTATATAAATGTTTTTAAAATAAATAGATAATGTGAAGTTACTGACCACAGCATTAATTAAATCTCAATCGCATTCTGCATTGCCTTCAAACTTACTCAAGCTTTAAAATCAATCCTTGAATTTACTGTGAGAAATATTTGTATTACCATTAAAAACTTGTATATTTCCTTTTCAAAAATTTAAAACGAGTTTTCCTTAGATCCCTATGAATTTCCTTAACAAATCCTTAAAATGTGTATTAGTGAAAAGTTTTTGTTTTGATTACTTTGCCCAGAGAAAGCATCAAACTTTTCGAGGCATTCTATTTTATATGAAAAATCTATATTCGCTGAGAAAGGAGCTTAATTAACCGTAAATAAAATAGTTTTCATAATTTATGTTTTTCAAAAAGTAGACCTCTTAAAATGATAAGAGAAAAAACTTTTATAGTTTTTTTTCGTTTATAATTTCCTCGGTAATAAATCATCATTTTGGAAAATTAAATTTCAACTTACGATTTTTGAAAAAAAAAATATCTGACACTTAAAATAAATGTAATTACAAAACTTTAGTTCATAAGTTTCTTAATAATTTAAAAGAAAAAACTTATTTTTCTAATTACTTTTCAAGAAATAAAAACATAAAATTCAATCATTACTTAAAAGGCTTTTTTCGTAAATTTATTTTTACTTATAGAAACAAATAAGGAAGCACTTATTTTATTTCTTGCAGGAATTTTAGAAGTAAAAGTAAAAATATAATTCAATCAAACTTTAACTCGCGAAAATAAAATGCCAATTTAACATCTGGAATCGTAAAAGCGAAGTATAGAAGAAAAAAAAAGTAAAAAAAAGCAGTTTTTTTTTGCTGAATCATTTACCTTTTGCTGTTTTTGTTTATTTATTTTTTGTTCTATGTTGGTTCCTTTAGTTTGAAAGGAAAAAAAAAACTTTGCTTCATGCCCAAGATCCATAAAATTAATTCCCCGCCCTCAAAAGTCTGTATCTTTAGTTTTATGTAATCAGATTACGTCTTAACCTTTTCTCTGTACCAGGACATTTTGTTTTGTTTCCGTTTTTTGCTACAGCTTTTTCCCTCGACTGCTTTTAAATCTACTCTTTAAGTAAAAGGAATTGTAGAACGTCAAGTAAGATAATAAAAAAAAGTAGGAAAAAAAACACATTTACAGACTGGATTGTTGAAAATGAAAGAAGAATTGTTGAGGTTTGAAAGTAAATGAAAGCTACTAACTTCAAGTAAGCTTTAAAAGAGATCGAATATTTATAAGAGATTTAATATTGAAATTATTTGATTAAAAATTTTTTGACAGACACATTTCCTCCTGTTTGAGATTTCATACTGTTGGCTTTCATCGCCATCTAGTGACTTTTATTTACACTTCTTATCAAAATCATTTTAATTTCTAGAATTACGCAAAGGTTAAAAAGGTCAAAGCAAAATTGAATCCTATTCAGTTTATGTTTGTGATTTATACTGTACAATATATTCTTAAACTCTTCATATAAGTATAGCTTTAATTTTTCATATCTGTTTAAACACAAGTAAATGTTCAAAATTAAAATTTGAGATTTCTTAATGATGCAAGTTTAGTTCTATAGTTTCAAATTTATTTGCGAATATGTTCATGCACTAAAAAAACAATTAATACTAAAATTTTTATTTACTAATTTTCAAAATATAAAAGAATCTGCTGGATTCATATTTATCAATTTAATTGTCTTGAATTTTTTTGACTAATGAAAAATATTTTGTTATTAGAAATTTTGAGACTCACGACCAAATATATCAACTTTAATAAAACTACACACCACATTATAATAGCCTATTTGCGTTTTTATTTATACATAAAAATATTTCATGAAACCAGCGAAGTGAAAGTTTACTGATGCAAAAGCTTGGATTTATGTTACAAATACGTTATTTATACAAGTATAAATAACTTTTAAACCAATGAATTACGAGTATTTTGCAACTAATTTCAATTCATGTACTAATTATATAATATTTTTTAACCCTTAATAACCAGCTACACATGTTTGTTTACCTTTTAAGATTTTTTTCTTTCGTATTATTTCCTTAATTTAAAAGGTGACCATTTTATGTAAAAGTATTAAAATCTATATTTCCATAATAACAAGTTTAAATCTAATTAAACTTTAGTTTTCAAATTATAAAATATAATTGTTTATTCATCTCTATTGGTCTAAATGGTTTAAACTTGTTTTCATTCAAAATTGTCCCGCAGTGAACTGATCGTTAAGACACTGTTCCCAGCAGATCACCGAAGTCAAGCATCACTGGCTACGGTCAGTGTGCGGGTGGGTGACCACTTGGATCAGCCTGCGTAGGNTTTAAAAGAGATCGAATATTTATAAGAGATTTAATATTGAAATTATTTGATTAAAAATTTTTTGACAGACACATTTCCTCCTGTTTGAGATTTCATACTGTTGGCTTTCATCGCCATCTAGTGACTTTTATTTACACTTCTTATCAAAATCATTTTAATTTCTAGAATTACGCAAAGGTTAAAAAGGTCAAAGCAAAATTGAATCCTATTCAGTTTATGTTTGTGATTTATACTGTACAATATATTCTTAAACTCTTCATATAAGTATAGCTTTAATTTTTCATATCTGTTTAAACACAAGTAAATGTTCAAAATTAAAATTTGAGATTTCTTAATGATGCAAGTTTAGTTCTATAGTTTCAAATTTATTTGCGAATATGTTCATGCACTAAAAAAACAATTAATACTAAAATTTTTATTTACTAATTTTCAAAATATAAAAGAATCTGCTGGATTCATATTTATCAATTTAATTGTCTTGAATTTTTTTGACTAATGAAAAATATTTTGTTATTAGAAATTTTGAGACTCACGACCAAATATATCAACTTTAATAAAACTACACACCACATTATAATAGCCTATTTGCGTTTTTATTTATACATAAAAATATTTCATGAAACCTGCGAAGTGAAAGTTTACTGATGCAAAAGCTTGGATTTATGTTACAAATACGTTATTCATACAAGTATAAATAACTTTTAAACCAATGAATTACGAGTATTTCGCAGCTAATTTCAATTCATGTACTAATTATATAATATTTTTTAACCCTTAATAACCAACTACACATGTTTGTTTACCTTTTAAGATTTTTTTCTTTCATATTATTTCCTTAATTTAAAAGGTGACCATTTTATGTAAAAGTATTAAAATCTATATTTTCATAATAACAAGTTTAAATCTAATTAAACTTAAGTTTTCAAATTATAAAATATAGTTGTTTATTCATCTCTATTGGTCTAAATGGTTTGACCTTGTTTTCATTCAAAATTGTCCCGCAGTGAACTGATCGTTAAGACACGGTTCCCAGCAGATCACCGAAGTCAAGCATCACTGGCTACGGTCAGTGTGCGGGTGGGTGACCACTTGGATCAGCCTGCGTAGGGACTGAGGGTGTGTGGTATTGGTCCTCGTTAAACTCTTCTACCGTAAAATGCTCGACTTCGCGTGCAGGTCGTTAGGTTACCGAAGCGGGGGTGCCATCCCCTCTGCAGAGGATCAAAATTGTGATGGCATGTCTTCGGATCATCCTCAGAGTTGTTTCCCAGACCGTCGCCAATAGCCCATTGTGCAGCTCTAGTGCGACGTAAATGAACAACAACAACATCATTCAAAATTAGTTAGAGTACTATCTTATAACCGAGATATGTTGTGTTTTGATTAAAATTATCAATTACCCACTAATTACCACGCTTCTTTCTTACAAAGAAACATACCATAGATTAACCCCTTCCTTTTCGCTCCCGAGAAAATTATTGGGCTAGATTTCATCCTCTATTTCTCGCTCCCGTGAAATTTCCGGGCCGGAGTGTTCAGTAATAACGCGCCTATAAGAATAAAACTGATTCATTTTTTCGCCTGGAAATCATTTTATTTCTCATTTTACACACCAGAAGGCAGTGCCAGGATATTTTTAAGGTAATTATAGATAGTTAGTTTATTTTTAACTAGATGTCAGCACTAATCAAATACATGTATTTGGCAAAATAGGCACTATTTTGACCATTTTCTTGAAAATTTACCGATCGCTAAGGGGTTAATCGAAGGTAAAACTAATTGATTTCAATAATTTACCATATTAAAAGCATATAAAATTGAAAAAAAAACGTAACACTCATCACACATTTAAGAAAATCTTAAGAGTTTGAATACTAATTGTGCTGACTCATTACATAAGCGCACTGGACAAAAAACTAATCATCCTTAGAGAAATTATGAAAAACATCATATAATAACGTATAACACCGCCTTTGAATTTGATAACCGTAGTGATTTGGTTAGAAATTGTGTCTACAAGATTCTACAGGTACGTCGAATCCAGTTTAAGTCACTCGCCGAGGATTTGATTGCGTAAATTCATCAAATTGTGAGGATGCGAATTTCGGCGTTTTGCCCGTTGTGCCAACATGTCCCACAAGTTTTCGATGGGATTCAAATCAGGTGATTTCGCAGGCCAGTCGAGATGTAATTCAGTATCTGAATGTTCATACAACCATTCAGATATTCTTCCAGCCCAATGAACTTCACTGTTATCATCTTGTAAAATACGGGTATCAAAAGCATACTCCTCATGAAGATGTTGACTGAAAGGCGACACATGATCATCCAAAATGTTCAAATAAACATGTTGGTTCAAGTAAGTGGCCACTTCAGAGAGGAGGCCCAATCCATTATAAGAAAAACATCACTAAATATCACCCACATCCGGCCTGACTTTGCACGCAGTCAGGTTGAAATGCTTCATCTGGTCTTTGGCGCCCTCGAAGACGTGAGTCATTTGAATAAAGGCAAAAACGTGATTCATCATACCATATTACATTCCGTCAGTCAGCAACTAACCACATTCGGTGACTTCTAATCCAAGGAAGTCGCGCAGCTTTATGTGCCTGTGTGAGCAAGGGCCTCTTGCGATATGTTCGACTTAAAATGTTCATTGCATGAAGATTCCGCCGCAATGTTCCTTCACTAACAGGTTGGAATGAACCTTCATTCACTAACTGAAGCAATTACTGTCGGGTTTGGAAGCAATTTTGATTGTAAGGTCGTGAAACACGTCTCCAGTCCCTTGCATACAGGATCTTTTTCCAACCACAATTCTGACGTCGTCTTTCTTGACCTCCTGTATTACACCACTGCTTGTAGACACGTTGAACAGTCCGAATCGAAGCACCAAGAAATCTGAAAACTTCTATCATCGTATGACCATGGGTACGGCCTAACACAATTGCCCCTTTCACCACTCTGCCACATTCTTGCACTTACCCATATTTACATACAAGTTTCGCTTAAAACAAAAATATCTCAGTGGTGGCTACTTGCCTTTGATCACTTTGAGGCAATGTGCCCGCAGTGTCTCTTGACCACTGCGTCATCTAACGAAACCTAACGATTCATCGGTGCTTGCTCACTAGGTTGACTATTTTTTTGTCGGGTGAGCTTATGTACTCCCCATAACACTGTAAAAATCAAAGAGGATTGCTTATGTTTTAGAATGTTATAAGAAATATATATTTTAGAATTGTTTGAATATATGTTTTAGAATTGTTATAAGAAATAACTGATGTAAAAAAGTATATATTGTACTTTTAATTTATTTATTGAAGTCTTTTCGCTGTGTATTCAAAAAACATCTGGGTTAAATTACGGTTAAAAGTACCGGAACTCTGGGTAACTGTATTTTTTTCCGTAAACCAGCTATCTTTTATACCGTGTATGTTACGTAACAAAAAATCTGATATACCGTAATATTTACCGAAATAATTACAGAAAAATCTCTGAACTATTCGAATTAAATATGTATACCGTTATTTCTAATGCAATATAACTCTATAAAATAAATATTACTGCAAAAATTACTGTCTTATATTTTACAGTAAAAATTGACTTTACGGTAAATTTGATGATGTATAGTCCTAGTACTTTCATACCGTAATTTGATCTTGAATTTTTTGCAGTGTAGTATCAAAATAATTGCAAATCATGCTATTATTATAAATACCATGTCTAATTGATTTAGACTTCTCTGCTATTGTAACTAATTATTTTGAAATTTCTCGTTGTTTTGTCTAAATACTCTGTGTTCCCTGTTGGTTTATCGACTCGTGAAATATACCTCCATCCATTTCAGGATTTAGATTATTGTTCATCGTCATATTTACACAATGATGAAATTTAATGGAACTGCAATGAAGTTTATAAATTCACTTGTTTACGCGCCGAAATGCATCTGTATTCTCGGGTTAATTTCATAACAGGATAGACAAGCTGTTTCCATTTAAGCAACTGTTAATGTCACTGATAATGCGAATGTTTGTCTGTGAGGTCGTTAATTTTCACAAAAGCACCCTGCAGTTGATGTAAGTAGATTACCAGAAAACTATTAGACCGGCTAGTTAATTAGTGCGAGCTCTTAACAATAATGCTTGTATTGATTGTTTCAGTGATCGTATTACCGTCTCTATACAGGAAATTGTTTTTCTGAGAAAGGAGTGAAAAGAACTTGGAAAGTTATATTCACCGGAAAACGGGTATGTTTCCTTTAATTTTAACGTAAGAAAACTAATATAATAGCACCATGAATGGGGAAAAAGGCTCCTGTTTAGGCAGAAAACATATCTGATAAAGAAAATCTCTGTTCAATACAAACTGCAAACCATTTCAGTAAAAGTATTGAGAAAAAAATGACTTTACTAAATTATACAAGCACTTGTTGAGATACATAGGAACGATTTTCTCAATAACACATTTCATTTAATTTTAAAACCAGCGTAGAACAGCCGACCCCCATATCGGGTTTAAAACTGTCCATGTTCTACTCTTTAGGCTTGTAAACAACCTAACCAAAAAGACTCCTAAAATTAGTATTAAAAACAAAATAGCCTTTGTGGAGAACTCTTTTGATTGAAGAAAAACACATTTGTTTTAATGGAAAGAAAAACTACGAAAACCAATCGCGTTTAGCTGTGACAAAGAGAATCTAACCCATGACTCTGTCTACCACTGATGATAGTTGTGTATCATTCAAAATAAAGATTAAAGTTCAAATTTTAATGGAAAAAATACCAGCTATGCTTAAACTGTTATTTTTTATTTGACAAATTTACAAAGATTGTCAACACTAGCGCCCTCTTTTCTCCTAAAGAAAAATTATTTTAATAATCAATGAAACCTTTTTGAAGTTCATAAAATATTTAATTGTAGTAATAGCTATAGGAAATTTAGTTTAAAGTATTGATTTTTAGATATTTATTTTAAACTAAGTTTCCTCATCTTTTAAACAAAAAATTATTTTTAAGCGTTTGTTTAAACAAATTGCTTTACAAATATTTGCTAAAAGACTCTGTTATAACTCAGTCTAAAAAAAGTATTTTAAATCCCTTCTATTTCTGAATACTTTGTTGTTCAAAAAAAAAGGGAAATGCATAGCAAAATATGATTAACCTTTCAAAGTACGAGAAAAAGAATTACATAATAAGAATTTTCGCTGAAATGGAAGAAGGTAAATAATTGCTATCATTAGGTGTTCTTCAAAATTGTGGTGTTAGCCTAATTAAGGAAAATAATGCATTAACTTGACGGTAATTTAAGACAGGTTTTTTTCCTGTTCTAATAGTTACTTTTGAATTATTCATTTTATAAAAGAACGCAAAATTTTAGAAAATGCCATGCTTATTAACTTAAGGTATTATTTTTCATCATTACCCTTTCATAAAGACTTTCAAAATGAACTCGTTAACTTTGCATATTAATTCATTTTTCAAGATTCTTAATGGAATATAATGAATGAATTAAGTTCTAAAATTTGCTAAATATGTGTGAATTACATCATTATTTGGAGAAATGTAACATAATAGCTGCATTTTGCTTTCAATATTTTAATTTAAAAGAAACCATTTTCTGTATAAATATTTCCTTTTATAACTTTAAAGCTCAAACTTTGTTTTCTTGCAAGGTACTCTCAAAACATGTTAAATTTTTTAAAATTCAAGTAATTAAATATTTACCTCCGACCATTATATTAAGCTTAAAGCATTAATTGATTTTACTCCAAAATAAATTTAACACGACAACAAATTAGCACATTTACATTCATTACAAATTAGTACAGTTGTTCACAATATAAACAAGATAATACGATTTTACTCTGTTAAAAAAGATACTATCAAAAATTAGTAAGTGGGCGTTTTCATTTAGAAAAGAATAAATTTGTTAAAAAAAAGAAAGAAAAAAAAACATGCCGATCTCAATTCTGAAATTTCATATTGTATTAAAAACTGATAATTTTACCTCTACACAAATTTTTTATGTTAATTATGTTTATTTATGTTAATTAATTTATGTTAATCTGGACAAATTAGCGACGTTTTTTTAATACTGTTTCTTTCTATTTATATAGAAATTCAAAATTAATACGTATTTTTTTCCGACTGTTATTTTAAGCTCAAAGCATTCATCGACTTTTCTGAAAAGTGATACGACAACAAATGAACATATTTAAATTATATGTTTACAAGAGTCCTTAAATTGAATTTTTTAAATCTAGCAGTTTTAAATTCATCATCAAGTGTATAGTTATATGGGCGTTTAAGGGAATCAGAATATGAATCCCATAGAACTGAGATAATGAATAAAATTTGACTGAATAAAATTTCAAGATTTATGATTGTTTTAAATGCCTTAAAAATATACAAATATAATCTTTTTCACAATAGTTTCGATACGGAATACTTGTTGAAATACCCTTTCTTATTAATTTTATTTTCATCATAAATTTTCCGAAACATTAATTGCGTAGCTTTGGAAATTAGTTTATTTATAATTCAATGCTTTTTGTTAAGAATTAATTTTCATTTACTACAATTTATTAATAATTATTTTATTTTTTAATTTTTAAATTAAGTAATAAATAATTAATTATTTACTTTTTGATTACAGTCTTGTGTACTTATAGTAATATACGATTCTACAAAGTATTATTTTCATGAGTGGCAAAAAAGATGAAAAGATGGAGAATAATATCATTTTGCAAAGCATATAGATGCAGTATTAAAGGTGCAGAGGAATATAAAGATAACTTAGATCAGAGAATAAAGCGATTTGAAATGTGGGTAAATTCAAAATGAAGCTTAAAGTGTAGTGTCATAAAGATATCAACCATGTTAATGTATTTAATATCGCAAGAATTAGGAATAAAATCGAGAAAAAAATTGAGTAAGATTTTAAAAAATTAATTTTTTTTTAAAAAAATTATATGAATACAGATTAATAAAAAACTCATACTTTATTAATTATTTAAAAAAAAAAAAAAAAAAACAGATGGTTCTACTCTATACATATAAGTGATATCTACTTTATGTTTAACTTTTTTTTTAAATTTTTAAAAATTTCATTTCTCCTTTTTTGAATAAATTATGCCATTATGAAATGACAGCTACTATTCCCAATCATAACACAATAAAATTGATATTTCATAGCAGTTATATTGTTAACTTTTCTTTCTCTTTATTCGAAACCAGATGGATCTTCAACAGTCACGAATATGAAGGAAATCGTACGAAAAATAGTAATTTAAATTAAATAATGAAAAGCCCAGTAATTAAATTAAATAATATTTTGCCCAGAGTACAAAATACACTACACTAAAAAAATATATTTTTCAAAATATTCTAGATAAAAATACACTAAATTGTATAATTTGCTGAAAAAAATATTTTCGTTACATTAAAAAGAGGAAGAAATACAGCTACATAAATAATAAAAACAAATTGTTTATTTATTTATTTTTTGTGCATATTACGGATAAAAAGATTATATGTTTTGTAAAATGACTTATTTAGATTTTGAAACCTTTAATATTAAGAAATAATCACAAAATTTAGTTGGAGAATGGAATACTATATTATATTTTTAAATATTAAAATCTTGAGAAAAAAATTAAATTAGTTAAATTAATATTAAATGAACGACTGTTGAAAAATAATTAATTTCTCATATATTTTATTATTGTTTATTCATATAGTGAGATTTTTAAACTTATTTCCAATAATAGCCTATAGATAGCGCCACTATACGCTTTCAAATTTTTAAACCTTTACGATCTGTGATAAAAAAAAAAGTATTTTAAATATTTTGCTTTAAAAATATCTTATATGATAAAGCGAATTGATAATACGGTACTTTATGCTTTGGTGGCAAAATAAATAAATAAATAAATTTTGATATTTGCAAAAATTTGTTGCAAACTTCGGAAATATTTTTTATTTTATTTCATTCTATTTATCAAAACAGGATATTTAATTATTTATGTATAAGTACAAAAAAAAATCATTTTAGATGGTATTAAAATTTTCAGAATAACAATGTTTTAAATAAACTTAAATTGTCTAAAAATGTTATAATATAAATATTAATCAAGAATTAATAGTTATAGTGATCTGTAGATGGCAGCATTATTTAAAAGTTATTGCAGTGTGCAAATACATTTCTGAAAGACTAATTTGAGGTTCGTTTTTATTAGTAAAATTTTCAAACTTGATTCCATATGAGTATCACGTCTCAAAAGTAAATCAACATAATTTTAGCAATTTATAAATGTTATATTGGTCTTTTTTTAATAAAACTAATTTACTACGTCCACCAACTAAATACCTTATCAAGCAATGTTTTAAAAGATTTTATTACAACTTTCTTTAATAGCCTGTACTGTAGTTACCACTTTATTTTTAACATAGTGGTATGTGATTGAGTGATATTGAGTTATGCCTTGTAAACTTTCAGTGGTTACATCCACTTTCTGTACTGTGCAGCATAATCATTACAGATTATATCAGTACTGATGTTCATAATGTTATATATCAATGAGATGATCTTTGCTGCCTGCAAATAATTATTAATGAATTTTCTTAAAAATAAGAAAAAAATTTAAGCATATTTCTGTGAGTCTCTTGTTTTCCTGTGTCACAATTCTTACTTTTTTTTCTACACAACTGCATATTCCAGCGGCTCCTGATTTTTTTTTAATAATATGGAACCCTAAAAGATCAACCATCTCTCGGCGGTACCTGAACATTTTTAAAGAAAGTTTATAAAAACATCTGTGAATGTATTCACCAATAAAAAAAAATATTAAATTAAACTCTTAAAGATTTTCCAAGAGGAATGAAAATTTTTTCATCATTTATCTTCATAATAATCTTCAATCAGGTATAATGTCAGACAGTTGAATTCATGGTCCTGTAGCTGCATTTAGTCTAGCTATGAATTTTTTTTTTTTTAGTAAGAACTAAGAAATGAAATAAGCCAAATTGTGTTTTATATTGAAATGAAAACAAAAGGAACTGCTATAAATGTTAAAGAAAAAAGAGTCTCAAGGATGGGTCTTTTTATTAGTGAATATATTCTAGTTATTTCATTTTAATTTGAAAAGCGCAATGGGAAATAATACTACAATTTTTACGGATGCGTAAGATTTTCAATTTAATATATTATTAGAAAAATTATTTTAAAAAATGTCTTTTCTTTTTTATTGGCATTAAACTTTAAATAATTGAAAAAAAGCATCTGCAATATTAAGTAATCGATTATTGTTGGGGCTAAATATGATAGCAGGTGTTAAAAATGTTTTTTATTTTTAGACTGCTTGAATTCCTATCACTTGGATCTCTTTCATTCTTCTAGGGTTCTGCAGAACAATGTTTAGGAACTGCTGGTATTTTTAATAAGAACAAGTTAATTATCAATTCTGATAAATAATTTGCTGGATAAATTTCGGTGAATGAAAGTGGCAAATCACTGAATAATCGCTTTCCCCCAAAAATACCACTTTTTTGTAAAAAAGAAATTCTACTGCAATATTTGTAACAAATTTGTTTTGTTTTCCTAATCATAACATATTTTTAATACAGTTCTTTGAATAATGTTGGCAACAGGGCAAATTGTTAGGAATGAGCATGTTATTGAATGGAAAGTAGTGTAGTAGTTTTCTGCGTCAATGTTAAATTTGCTATATTGAGTACCAGCTTTTATTCTTTAGTCAGTCAGGTGCCTGGGAAATTGTATACCCTTTGCTACTCCTGGATTATATGGGTTTAGTTTAAATCTTTGTTTTTGAATCTTTATCAAAATCAAGATAATAATGTTAATAAGAAATGTCAAACATTACATGCAAATTCCGTTGCAGCATATTTCATGCAGCAGCCTTTTTTGCTAACATTTTAGATTTTCTATGATTGTATATAAAATCATGTCTTTTTTAAATTCATGTCTTTTCTTACCAATACAAATGCATAAAAATGTAACCAGACAATCAGGTTTGTTTAATATGTAAGGAAATATGTGATGCTATCTTATAAAAAATATTACTTTGATTTAATTTTGTGCAAAACAAGTAAATATATTCAACTTTATTTTATAAAAAGTAGTAAGTTTAATTCTGCAGTCTTATATGATTTTGTGATTTAATATTGCTTAAATTTTATTTATTTTTTTAAGGTGCAGCAAAGCTTTATTATAAGGAGGCCATAACGGCGGAAATGTAGATATTGAAAATGAGGAAGAAAAAATATTGTATTATTAGTTGCATTGTATTTTTCTAAATAAATGTCTTTTTTTTATCTTTGTATTTTTATTTTTAAATAAATATTTTACATTTTGTTTGGGAAAGCAGCAACAGAAAGACCTTTAATTAATAAGCTTGACATTTAAAATTAGTTCGTTTACAGTTACAATATTTAGTTGTAAAATTGTTCAATTTAAATTTGAAATTCCATTTTCTTATTTCCTCCCTTTTTATGTAGAATTATACCAAAAGCAAGCTTTACCCCTTTATGTGAAATTAGACTTTAAGTAAAATTATAATGATAACCAATAAATTATATTGCATCATAATGGATTTATTTTTTGTTAGCCCATTTTAAAAATCCATCATACAATATTGAATATGCTACGTTGGCCCAACATGAAAAAGTGCCAATTCCTAACTTTGGATGTTGGGCCCCAACATAAAGCATGATGGTTTGTGATGGAAAATTATAATGGTAACCTGTAAATTATATTGGATCATTATGAAAATCCATCATAGTACTATGTTGGGTATTCTATGCTAACCCAACATAAAATTCCATTATGCTATTTTGGCCCAACATAAAAATCCATCATACACTGTTTGGTATGCTTTGTTGGCCCTACTTAAAAGGTGTGAATTCCTAAATGTGATACAGGGAATCTCATCAAGCTATATGTTGATCTTTGATGAGAATTCAAGATGGTAACCATCAAATTTATGTTGGTTCATCAAGGTTTTTTTTGCCTTGGAATGGTGGTAGAGAAATAATCTAAAAATAGCAAAATTTAAAAGCAACTGATGGTAATATTCTTATGCTAGAATAGCAAAAATTAAAAGCAACGGGACGTAGAATTTTAACAACTGAAAAGCATAATTTAAAAGCAACTGATAGAATTCATGCTGGAATAGAAAAAAATCCTAGCAACCGATGGTAGAATTACCATACTGGAATAGCAAAAATTCCTAGCAACCGATGGTAGAATTCTCTTGCTGGAAAAGCAAGAATTCCTAGCAACCGATGCTAGAATTCTCTTGCTGGAAAAGCAAAAATTCCTAGCAACCGATGCTAGAATTCTCTTGCTGGAAAAGCAAAAATTCCTAGCAACCGATGCTAGAATTCTCCTGCTGGAAAAGCAAAAAATCCTAGCAACCGATGGTCGTGATTGTTGCTAGACTCGCAAGATAATCCAGCAACACAAGCTGGTATCTGCATGCTAGACAAGCAACAAAGTGTGCCAATACACACCATGGCAAGCTAGTTTTTTTGCTGGTACCAGCAAACATTTTTGCTAGTTCAAGCTGGTTTTTTTGCTAGTACATAGCATCTCATGCTTGTCTAGCAAACAAATACCAGCAAAAATTTTAACCTGGGACTAAATTGCAAAGTGTTAACTTGCATCAAAATCTGTGTAGAAATTTTTTTTTATTTTGAAAATTTCGAATCTTTTATTAACTGAATTAATTTTTAAACGTAAAAAAAAGCAAATTTGGAGTCATTTATTGTCATTCAAAGTCCATTATGAAAAATTTCCTTATCCTTAAATGTTCATATTGACAATAATATTTATCGTTATTTTTTACAATGATTGAATCAGCGAATTATATTTACTTACACATAATCATGCAAAAAAAAATTTCATTTAATATTATGCTTTTCAGGCAGTTTTTGCAATCTCAATTTAGCCCATTACTGCTCTGAGTAACTTTTCAAAGACAGTCATACAAGAATAAACACTACAGGTTAATCATTATAATTTAAATTAATTGCATCATAGAAAATATTAATTCATCATTAACCAATTACTTTTATGTACTAATTTCTTTAAACCTTTATTAATATCACGATTCAAATATTAAGTTAATGGAGCAGATTTTTTTTATTACCACGAAGTATTTCGCAATATCTGTTATTAAACTCGTTTTTTTCCCTCTAAGTATTTTATAATTTTCAGAAGATAAATATCTAAAAATGTTTTTTTGGCCTTGAATTTCTTATGACTTTAGGCATATATTGTTCTTCGTTCTTTTGATATCATTGATTTAATATTTTGATTTTATGCTAGCTTTCTTTTAATATGAAATAAAACATTTTCCTACTTTTTTTATTGTAATTTTTCAGTTGGCCTCATGATGTGTTATAATATTAAACCACAAAACTTTATTGAAAGTTTTCTTTTTGTGACTTACTGGGTAAGTTCAGCTTTTACCTTTCACAATTTGCTTAAGGGAAGCAAGGATGTCGAACAAATGATTTTTTCAACCATATCGACAAGCCATTTTTTTAAAATATTAAATACATTTTAAAACTTTAAACTTTACATTTATGACAACTACATATTAATATCATTAAATAACAATAAAAAGGAATTTAAAATGTTTATAAATTTAATTTTTATAAATATTTGAAAATTTAATGTATATAAAAAATTTTTTTTACCAGACACAACTTTCGGTACGCTCGTACAAAAAACAAGTCATTGTAAAGTTATGAAAATTTCTATGCTTGTACATATACCTTATTTACATTTAATTAACTATTTAAAGTTTATTTTTTTAATTATAATTTTGTTATACAGGGGAAGTTTTTTAAAATTTGAACGAATTTTTGCATTTTTTTCAGAAATACTACATTTATTTTGCTTATATATAATATATTCTGTACATATTATAAAACAAAATATTTCACCTGATTTTTCAAACATATTTACATGAGTGTATGCCAATTTTTTGTTGATATTTCATGTAGAAAATTTTTTGAGCGTACCGAAAGCTATGTCTGGTTAAAAAAAAATTATATATACATTAAATTTTCAAATATTTATAAAAATTAAATTTATAAACATTTTAAATTCCTTTTTATTGTTATTGAATGATATTAATATGTAGTTTTCATAAATGTAAAGTTTAAAGTTTTAAAATGTATTTAATATTAAGAAAAAATGGCTTGTCGATAAGGTTGAAAAAATCATTTTTTCGACATCGAAAACGTCTTGCTTCCCTTAAATACACTTTCCTCTCTTTATATCGGCTTTCATTTCTTCAATCAAAAACTTTTTATAACTGAGCTTGTTATTTCTACCGAACCTTAAAATGATGCAAAGGATTAACATTAATTAAAATTGATGCAAAGGATATCACTTATACTCGGGAGGCACTCACGGAAATGCTCACGGTTTCGGCACCGCTTGGCATTCTTGGCGGAAACTTTTAAGTCAAACCTGCTCCGTCGCAAAATTGCTTTTGCGTAGCGTTTATAAACAAGGGATAGAATTGTTTTCACTATTTTATTACAATTTTTTTCATTGTTTTTGTGTTTTCATAAGATCATGTAACTCAAATATTAAAACACAAAATTCTATTTGCAATATATAGTAATAATTTTAATTAAATCTTTCAAATTTAGTTTTAATCTGAACTTCTAAGCTGGAAATTAATTTTAAAATTTTATGACTGTTAAGGGCATTGACCTGATGACGTATTCTGATACATTGATTGTATTGACTTGTTTGGAGTTTTCTCAGAAGTGTTTTTTATTTTCAATTTCTTAGTTAAAAAAAA
>NC_092208.1:18989449-19008521 GCF_043381705.1 Parasteatoda tepidariorum
GTCCCGCAGTGGACTGATCGTTAAGACACGGTTCCCAGCAGATCACCGAAGTCAAGCATCACTGGCTGCGGTCAGTGTGCGGGTGGGTGACCACTTGGATCAGTCTGCGTAGGGACCGAGGGTGTGCGGTATTGGTCCTCGTTAAACTGTGCTACCGTAAAGTGCTCGACTTCGCGCGCAGGTCGTCGGGCTACCGAAGCGGGGGTGCCATCTCCTCCGCAGAGGATCAAAATTGTGATGGCATGTCTTCGGATCATCCTCCGGGGTGTTTTCCCAGACCGTCGCCAATAGCCCATTGTGCAGCTCTAGTGCGACGTAAATTAACAACAACAACAAAGAATGGTAAACTGCCTTAGCAAGTAAAATAAAATTAAAAAAAAAACAATAGATTTTACACTTTCAAGAACAATAATAAAAAAAAGAATTTGAAAAGTAAAATATTTACAAGAACCTATTTTTAAATAAAATTCTGAGACACAAACATTAAATTAAGTATGAATTTTTCATTCAAAACGAAAACCGCTTATAAAAAATACAAGAGCTGTGTGAAGATAGAAGTGAATAAGAAAGAAATTTTTAACTAGAATAGAACCATCATTTTCCTACTCAATCAACGTAATAGGGTTGCACGCTGTAGCAAGATGTGACGCATAGATCGGTTGGGTTACCATATTCTTAATTTTGCGGTTTTCAGAGAGCTTATTCTCGACCGCGCCAAGCGGTGCCGAATCCGTGAGCATTTCCATGAGTGCACTCGGGAGCCCGAATGCACTACGCAGTACAATTGTTGGATATGCAATAGAAAAAAGTTTTTCGATTAAATACCAAAATTTAAAGAAATACATTAATATATACTCTTTATAAATGCCGTTAGTTCATCAGTTAACTTAAAATTATAATACAAGAGTGTTATTTACGTTGATGTATCGTCATCCGGATTTAATTCGGTTACCAGGTTAACTTAAGCCACTTTCGCTCCGTAAACACCTGATTTCGATTATTAGTAGCATTGTTTCGAATTACATTGTTTCCTGCCGTTTGTTTCACAGTTACTTTTGTTCCTAGTTTCTGTTACTTTGGTTACCAGGTTAACTTAAGCCACTTTCACTCGGTAAACACCTGATTTCGGTTTTAGTAGCATTGTTTCGAATTACATTGTTTCCTGCCGTTTGTTTCACAGTTACTTTTGTTCCTAGTTTCCGTTACTTTAGTTACCTGGTTAACTTAAGCCACTTTTACTCAGTAAACTCGTGATTTTGGTTTTAGCAGTATTGTTTTGAGTAAGATTGTTCCTTGTCTTCTAGTTACCTTAGTTCCTTGTTTCCGTTACTTTGGTTATATGGTTGACTTAAACCACGTTCACTTAGTAAACTCCTGATTTTGGTTTTAGCTGCATTATTTTGAGAAAGATTGTTTCTTGTTTTATAGTTAGTTCTGTTCCTTGTTTCCGTTATTTGGTAACCAGGTTAGATTCAGCTGTTTTTGCTCAATAAACTCTTGATTTTTGTTTTAGCATCATTGTTTCGAGTTACACTGTTTCTTGTTCCTTATTTCATTGTTGCTTTTGTTCTTTGTTTACGTTACTTGGCTACCAGATTAGCTTTTCTACTTTATCACAGTAAACTCCAGGTTTTGGTTTTAGCAGCATTGTTTTGAGTAAGATTATTACTTTTGTATTATAATACTTCTGTTTTGTGTTTCCTTTACTTTGGTTACCAGGTTAGCTTAAGCCGCTTTACTCAGTAACTCCTGATTTTAATTTTCGCAGCAGTGTTTCGAGTTACATTGTTTCTTATTGCTTGTTTCATAGTTACTTTCGTTCCTTATATCCATTACTTTGATTACCAGTTTAGCTTAAATCGCTTTTGCTCAGTAAACTCCTGATTCTGGTTTTGGATACATTATTTTGAGTCACACTGTTTCTTGTTTTATAGTTACTTTTATTTCCTGTTTCCGTTACTTTGGTTCACCAAGTCACTTTGCATCAGTTAACTCATGATTCTTGTTTCAGGAACATTCTTTTGGGGTAGATGTTTCATGTTCCTCGTCTCTACGTTTTTTTTTCTTCAATAGAGGTTTTAATTGTTTAATTTAATACATTGCGTGTTTTTAAAGTAAATTATAAAATTTTTATTTATGTTTACAATAAATCTGAAATAAATGTAAGATTTTCATAATTTTCATGAACAAACTCTTATTTATTTAATTTTTACACCAAATAAACATTTAAAAAAAATCTTAAACATTTCTTTTATGGCTAGTTACTTAGTTGTTTATAGTTCTATTTGAATTTTTTTCACATTTATTTAATTCATTTCTGTTTTCTGTTCTGTTCGGATTAAAAAATAAGCCAAACAAACCTCGTCTTACAAAACAAGATTAATATCCTCATTTTCAGACTAGGAACGTTGAGCCCAAAGTAGCATTTCAGTAAGATACTTTTAAGATAATGAACTGTTTCAAATTTTGACGATTTATTAACAAAACTGCCGTAGATTTCATTATTCTGTAACCTAGTTTGCATAACTTTTAATAAATTGTAAATAATCTTTATTAAGCTAAATGCATTTTATTTGCTTTTTAACACTGAATATTTTTTCAACTAAATATTCTTCACCCATGTAACTTATATCATTTTAATCCATAAAACACTTGAAAGGAAATAGGTTTCAATAAATTCATTTCAATAACAATATTTTTTTTTAACTCTTAATGATTGAACCAATTTTACATTTCGTTTAATTTAATGTAATCATTCAAACATCACATCGTGTTTAGGGTTTGATTTTACTTTGTATCTAAACTTCTTTAAATAATACGAAGAAAAATATTTTTTTTTCTTACTTATAATTGTTTTCAACTTTAAATTTACATTAACTTTTGAGTTTTTTTACCTTATCACCAATTCCCTCTGTACAAATATTCTCAGACTCTAAAGAATCTGAAACAACCATATTTCTTTAATCTTAAACGTACATATTTCAGAAGGCTTTCGGATATGTGAGCATAGAGTGTAACTAGCAAGTTTTAAAATTTAAGCAATTAATTTATTTCTACAGAAAATGCTCTTAAATTTCAGAAGCATGATATTATCTACGTTAAATACCTTTATCTATAAACTCATATCTACAAACTCATATCTATAAATTATGACTATTAATATCAAGTAAAATGACATGCAATTTTCGTAACATATAATTAATCTCGGTAAATATTTATTAAACGATTTCTCGCTCTTTACTATATTTATTTAAACTCTAAATAATTATCAGTTTCCTAGATATTTATAAATTAATTTTTACCAATAAAGACAAGCCTACTATATCTTTAGAAAATCTAAAAATAAAATGTTTTGAATTTTTCTACAATGAAGGAAACGTTTTTCTGCTGTTTTTTACTACTATTGAGCAAAAGAAATGTTTTCAGTTAATATCAAAACAACTTTTTTTTTGTAAATATAGAAATCTCTCGCAATTTATTTTAGTTAAACTTACTATGTTGACTATAATATAGTATAACATAATGTACGCAAAATACATATTTCTACAAAATCATATCAATAAACTATATCTTTTAAAATCAAAAAAAGACTTTTCCCGTTTAACTTATCTTGGCAAATATCTGCCCTATAAACAATTCAGCGCTCTTTAATATATTTACTTTTATTGATAATTATCAGTTTCTTGAACATAGTTAAATTACATTTTTACCGATAAAGAAAAACCTACGATAACTTCTAGAAATCTAAAAAATAAAATGTTTCGTATTTTTCTATCCAAAGATTGAAGTAAAATCTTTTTCTGTGCAATTTTTTTCCTATTATTGAGAAAAAGCAATGTCTTTAGTTAATGTCAAAACATGTAATTATCTTTTATAAGAATAGAAATCCCCTGCTATTCATTGTTGTTAGACTTTCTGAGTCGAGTAAGTCATAGTATGGAACAGCAGGGCTCCACCTTCGGCATGTCAGTATCTAATAAAAACTAACTAAATTTTGATCAATACTCTTTTATGTTGCGTTGCTCTACTCTCAAAATACTTCTGTGCCCACGGAAGAAACTATTAGTTTTGGTAGAAACTATTTTATAAGAAAATATATTTTGTAAGAGAATATTATGTAATTTTTTGTTTTAAACCATAATTATTATACATGTAAGACCTTGTTTTTTACGAGATATAAGAATGATTTGTAAAACAATTTGTAAACAATTTTGTGAGTGATTTTTTTATCGTACAAATTTTCTATATTTGCTTTACAATTATAAATTTTCTAAACTGTGCATTATACTTATAACTATTCTGAATATAACTTTTAGGAAGATATCGTATGCATTTTAACAAATAACTTTATAAATTAATTTCTTATTGTACTTAGAAATTACCGGTTCTAAGCTTATAACGTAAATCCTGTTGAGAAAAGATCCAGTTTTCAGACAGAAAAATCTAAAATTTGAATTAAGAACCATGTATATTAATATAATATAATACAGATATCAATACCTAGCCCAACTGGATCCACATATTTGCTGCTGGCGTGGTATCATTCACCTAATTAGTGCCCACAAAAGTCAAAAATGACCTCTGTTAGTTACCATGAGGCATTACAGAATTTGCATTTTGGTATTTTTTTAAAATAAAATTGAGTGACGAAAGATATTATGTTTTACTTTTGACGAAATCCATTTCCTTGACGAATTGGCGATGGTTATTTCACCACTTTGACAAAATATTCGCTCGCAGCGTATAGCAGGAAATGGTTTCGTCTTAAACGAAGACAATTTCATTAAATTTGAGTACCTATTTTCTACAGTGTTGATTAGGACAAAAACCGGATAAAACAGTAGAAAACGGCGAATCCTAAGCTTAATTCCGTAAAAATACTATTACTATACAACGGCAGATCTGTTCGTAAATATTTCGTCGTAAAATATTTGCATCCATTTGCCACTAAATCTATCAATCAATGCATCTATTTGCCACTATTTGCATCTTAACGTTATCTTTAGTTCTCAACGTTTTTAGGCTCGTGTTTCAGGACAGCAAGAAAGTTGCATAAAAAAAAAATCCCCATTGCAGAGCTAGAGGGCGAGAGTGCTGGCTTTTTGCATAACTGGGGATCAAACAAACAATTTTTGGAAATGTAGCAGGAGGTCACGACTGCCATGGGAAAGAGAGTACACACGAAAGTTCTTTTAGTGACTACCGCAATATAAGTAGTTTTATACCCGACTTATAACGAAAGCAATTTATTTCAGTCAGACAAATTTTTATTTTTAGATCCAGCAATTATTTTAAAATCATTTTTGCTCAGTATTGAATCATATAAAAATAGCATTACTTTTATTAATTTAAGCTTTATTTTAACATATATCATAACTTTGTGCAAATGTAATTTCGGTAAGTTAATTATAAACTACAATTGTTAAAATATATTTGATTTGGGAATTGCTAAATTCAGAATTATTTACCTGCATAATTTCAAGTGAAATTTGAAATAATTAAAATATGAAAAAAAAACTTCTTGAAATCTAATTACAATATTGACAAATATGTAACTTACGCGTTTTTCTATTATTATTATTATTATTGAAATTGATGCAGGATGTAATTAACCCTCGTTCTTAACAAAAATGAAAAAAAAGTACTCTTATTGTCAAAAATTAACATGTATTCAAGGATAAAATACAATAACGTTAAAAGAAACAAGAGAAATTATTGATGAAAAAAGTTTAATCACCACCTACTTAATTGCAAGATGGGCTTTTTATGTGTTTTAGAAAGGATAGTACCTTAATTTACAGGTCCGTTTAACCCCTTCTCTGCCAGTTGAATTTCCGAGCCGAAAAATTTTTTTTATTGCCGAAAATTTGTATAAATATGATCGATTCTAAATTTGAAAATGCAAAATGTTTTTGTCATCATGCAGCTTTTTGCTTGACCTTTTGGTGGTGAAATATGCGATGTCACGTCCACTGATCTCCAGTTTTCCCTCTGCCATGCTTCTAAATTTTATTTCTGAAAAATACACTGTGATAACATATTTATTAACTCTATTTCTTTAAGGTGTTAAAGGTAAATATCTGCATAAAATAATTCTTAAAATGTTTTAAAAAAATTCTGGAATATCTAGAATTTGGATAATTTTTTCCGAGAATTTTCTAACACTGTATTTCATAACTAAAATGCTGAATATAATATTTTCCCTTATTTTTACCTAAATTAATACAAACTTGTGAAAAAAGTTAGAAAAATATGATTAACAAAAGTTTTGCGTCAAAAGGTTAATAGGTAATTTTTTTAATGGATTGATTTATTAATCTCTAAAAGGGTTAATTTCCTCTAGCAATGTTATATACAGGGTGTCCCAAAAGGTCGTTTACAAACTTAACATGCTGGTCTGTCATATCATGATATAGGTAGTTTGAGAGTTTTATTTGTAAAGTTTTCGCTCTCACCTGTAAACAATTATAAATGCAACCTAATTTATTCTTGACCCGAAAAGTTCTCCTCAGAGAAATTTATTTCATTGTCAGTAGGTAATTATTTTCTAAGTTGAATATGAAAGCACAAAAAGTAAGGAGGCTAACGTCTATCTATCATAGAAAACTAGAAATTTTTTTTTCATGAAATTTATGTTTTGAAGCGAGAAATGAAGATGATTGCCAAAAAAATAATGGGAGTTGGGAAGTAATAGAAAAATAGTATCAAGAAATAAATGAATGCATGCATTAAAAATATTGAACATCTAACAAATACGAAAATTAATTCTTCTTGAGGATCTCTTTTTAACTGCCTGTGAAATGATTTTTCAAATTTTCCATTATTGATACGTATCATTCTAAAAAATGCATTATACTTTGATATAAATTTGACAAAATCGCATTATATTAGAAAACTGATCATTTATTAGATTAGACGGTATTATTTTATGAACAGTAACATAAAGAACATAAAAGAGAAACCGCTCTTTTGATATAATATTTAGCATGGTAATGATTTTTTTTTGTAACACATACACATCTCTTGGTACACGTACACATCACGACGCCGTTTGCTTGATAGCTCAATTTTCCGACAGGTTTGTTTGTCTGACAACTCAGCAAGAACTCCGGTCAACAAAAATTATAGAAAATCTTGACTGATTGTCAAGTATAGTTTCTCTCAAGATTGCATAATAATATGACTGAATAACTGAGAAGTTATCATAATCAAGTAGCGAAAAGTGAAATAAAAAAATATTTGAAAAACACAAAATAAATACGTAAATAAATGTATAAATAAAATAGAAAAATTAAAAAATAAATTTAAAAAAGTTTAAAAAAATGAATGGAATAAAATAAAAAATTCAAAAAAAGGAATTTTAAAAAGAAAAAGAATAAAAAATTAAACCATAAAATAGAGAAGAAAAAAAAAACATTTAATGCTGCTATGAATCTTGCAATCTTTGAATCTTTTACTAGAAAACAGAGGGAAATGTTACTATCCCCATAAACAGTCAATAAATTGCCCTTTAATTTTTTTGCCATAAGNTCAGCATGATATGACAGACCAGCATGTTAAGTTTGTAAACGACCTTTTGGGACAGCCTGTATAATGCTGATATTTTACTTACGATTAAACATTTGTCATTAAATCTCTCTTCTGAAAGCCTTTTTATTTGTATAGATGAAACACAATTAAATATTTTTTTAAGTAGTGTTTCATCCTTCAGTAGTGTTGACCTAAGTATGTAAACCTAAATAATTTTCTTTCTTTTTTTCTTTTCCTAAATATTCATCTGAATTTTATTTAATATTAAATCGACAGACAATATTTCTATTGACTATTTGACAGAAGCACTACTTTGACAGAAATTGCGAATACTAAATGCATTTTCTTTAAAAAAAAAGTCATTGCAGTATTTTTTTAAAATTGTATGGTCGAATATTAATTCAGCTTTCGAAATCGTAAGAATGTATTTTCATTGAAAGGAGAGTAGAACGACTTGTTCGTGCTTAATATTTCAATGCATGCAAAGATGATGGAAACTTACTTTTTTGTTCTATTTATACATTAAGATAAAAGGCAGGGTCAAAACTAACAGAATGCGGTAAGATTTAAAGCGTTTTTGACCTTACGGGGAAGTCAAACAGCTTAGCAATTTTCACCGAAGACCTTCAGTTGTGATTTTTGTGAAATAGCCAAGAGAAAAAAGGTTTTATAATATGTGACAAAATTTGGTAATTTAATCATGATACTTTAGTAAGTAGAATTGATTCAGTTATATTTACTTTTAAAATTTTCACTTGTTACTAAATTTGTGATTATAAGAAATATAATTTTTAAAACTAGAACTTCCGGTAAACCATTACCAATTGATAGGAAAAATCGCCCAATGACTAGTTCAAATTGCGTACATCTTGATTTTATAAAACAGAATTATGGTTTTTGTTACTAAATATTTACCATGTAGTAAAGTAATTTTATTAGAGTTTTTTCCCCGTGCACTTATACGCATAAACTATACATTGTGTAGTAATTTTCTCACTATATTGAGGAATCATAATTAGTGCTGTACGCTGTTGTGGGTTTTTCACTTTACGTTACATTTTGTTTTTTTGCACATAATTTGTAAGACTTAGAAATCTGAAATTAAATGAGGGGTGCAGAAAAATGCAGAAGAAGTAATGTGGAATAATTTTTTTTCGTTAATATAAGGATTATTAAGTCTTAAACTTATAACACAAGGAAAAAAAACTGCAGAAATATGAGCACAAAGTGAACGTTCTTTGACTCTCTGAAAGTGCCATTTTTTTTTATGCATTCATCTTGAGTTTTTTCAAATTTACTACTTGTTCGAAAGCTATTACAATTTTCAGTTTTTTCCCCTCTATTTTTTTGTTTTACATAATTTTACGTTACACTTCATTTTAAAGGGTAGAGGCCATAAGACTTAAAATCTTGAAATTATAGAGGATGTAGAAAAATGTAGTGGAAGTATAATGCATTAAGAAAAAAAATAAACATTTGATAATTTGTTCCAAGATTACTGACCGTTAATCTTGTTTCTTGTTATAAACTTCACTACAGCCTGCAAGAATGTAACTACAGAGTTAAAGAGCCATTTTTATTTGCAAACATATCGTAGCTTCTCGATTTCTTCTTTTTAATAGCTGGTGCTTCAGTTAATGTCATAAATAACAAAGAATAAGGAATATATATATTATAAAACAGATCTTGAATTATTGTTCAAAATTTTGTGGCATTTTTTGTTATTAAATTATTGACAGAATTGTTAATTTACTATTATTTTAAACATACACTTTTGAAAACATTTTACGTAACATTTATTGTTCTTCCAATATTTTTTATAAAATCTTTTTCAGAAAAATGAATCATATGAGTCTTTTTTAATAAGTTGTAATTAAGAACAGTTTTCAGTTATTATATTTTATTTCTCAGTATTTTGTTTCGGAATTTGATATAACTATTATAGTATATTAAGTTTCCGATATTTTTGGCATTAAAAGAAAAGCATTGTTTTTGTATAAAGTAAAATAATAAACCTTGTTTTTAAAACACTTTTTATTTAATTTATTTTATTGTAAATCTTCTAGCTATTATTTAGAAAATATTTGGTATATTAACTGAGATTATAAGAATATGAAACTGTGTATAAAAAATAGATTTCTGGATAAAATGTTTATCAATAGATGGCGACACAAATAACAATTCTCGTTCAAGCTTTCCAAGGAAATGTTATAATTCATCCTTTCGAAATAACAATGAATATGCCAACAATCAAAAATATGCACAGAGATTCATATAAGTGTTTGCATTTAGCATTCTTTAAATATTGTTTATGACTAAATATCCAATTGTAATTAGAATTAGATTAGATAACTGAATATTTTAAGTACCGTATATCATAAATTTATTAACATAATGTGTATATTCTGTGATCATCCTAGAAATATATTATTAAATTTAAAAACGGAAAATTCGATTCCATAAGTATATCATGCTAAACAAGTTTAAAAGACCGCTGAACGTATATATAAAGACATTTATTTATATTCACTTTATAAAAAAAAAGGTGACGCTTTTAAAAAATCATTTTTTTCCTTTATTGTAGTTGACTTCTTTATAATACTCCTTTTTCTTTCTTATAAGATGTAGATTTTTTTTCGTTAAAATTAATATTATATGTAAGAATATTTTTTATTTTTATAGTGAATGAATATTTTATTTTCTCAATTTAAAACTCTGTATTCTCATTTTTTTTAAAAAATTGCTGAAATCTTTTATTTTTTCAAAAAGAAAAAAAAGAAAAAAAAAGCTGATGGATTACAATCAAGACGTGTTATATGATTTAAAGAATAGGAGGAAAAGCCTCCTTAGTAAAAAAAAAAATGAAATTCAATGTTTTCAGGAATCAAATATGGGCATGTAAGGAATCAAATATTTACGTGTTATATGATTTTAAGAATATAAAGTAAAGCATCATCTTACGTGAAAAAATATATTTCAATGTTTTAAGGAATTAAATATGTACATAGAATCTTTTTCTTTCTGCTTTTCTATTTTTTTTCTCACTTTTTTTTAAAATTGTTTTCTTTTGCACATCTTATTTAATAATAAAAGAATTCTATCAATATCAATATATCAATATATCAATATATCAATATATCAATATATCAATATATCAATATATCAATATATCAATATCAATATATCAATATCAATATATCAATATCAATATACCAATATAATTGTCAGAAATTTGAAAATTGTTGAGCCACTCAGAAGAGAGAAGCGTGATTAAATAAATAACAAATAATATCGTTCAACTTTGTGCTGATTTATCTATGGAAATAATTTAGACGCGATTTTTTTTTTGTAATATGTGAAAGATAAAGTTTATCGATGTCTTAACGCTGCAAGACAACAACCTTATGGCATATAACATCATTTTCGTCCATTTTTCTTTTTTGTCAAGATATCGAAATTAGCAATAAACAAAGCAGTGGTTTTCAACTTATCAATTATGATCATCCTTCATTTTTCTATTACTAGAAGCACATTTTTCTCGGTCTAAACTTCAAAGCATTTATAAAATATTCATTCAGATTTTTATTATTTTTTAACATGCTTTCACAACTAAACAGCAAAAACATTTAAAATATTTATATAAATGACTCGCTAGAATTTTTTTTTAATTTTTTTATCCATTTTTTTAGATTAAACTGTTTATTAAAACAAAATTAATTAACACTTCTGTCTATTAAACAAATATTAATAGTATAGAAAACCGCAGCATCATAGGTTAGTTTTAAATGGTATGTATTCCCATGATTCTTTTTCTTCGCTAATTCTTGGATATACTGAATTGTGCTTTCTATGTCTGAATCTTATACTGAATTGCGCTAGCTGAGCTTCGATCTTATGCTGAAATGTACTTACTGCACAGGAGTCTTGTACTGAATTTCGTTTATAAATGTAGACCACAGTCTTTTTCAACTTCCAACGTATTTTGTTTAAGTTTTTTTTTCATTTGTAGCATAATTGAAAAGCCTTCTCTCCATGATAAGTCTACACAAATTGGATCAATGTAATGACAGCTCTTACTCTCTCTCTTACATCTTTGCATTAATTGAAAAACAAATTTCGGTAATTGATTGATCTTCAAACAAGTCTCTTGTTCGAGGACCATTTTTAAGTTTCAGAAATTTATTTTAATTCAAGAACTCTTTCAATGGCAAACAAAATTCATTTCGATCTAAATTTAGATTTCAAAATTTTTTGAATCTATGCATGAAAAGGAGATATGGCAAATTACATGTTTCATCGCCTAATTCCTATTCTTGACATATACCTTTAACATTAATAAATGTAAGGTTTAAGGCACTAACTCACACACAAAAATTCAAATAGAACATTTTCTGGTTAACGTAAATAAATGTTAAATTCGTGACCTATATTTGAAAGTTTCGCATAAAAATGATCTCAAATTATTACTATAACTTTTTCATAAACTTTCGAAAGATTTCGATTTAAAAATGTAATATGATTCGTAAGAAATTTTAGTTCCGAAAAGTTGAGTTTATATTGAAAACTTTCGATTTCACAATCATGTTTCTAGCGAAATATAGTAGCTAAAAATAACTGACTATCAAAACATAGTCGACAATAAACTGCTTCGCTTACTTTGATTGCAATACATCCGAAACATGACGTTATTATTTGACTTTCGAAATTAAAGTTCGCCTTTATACATCCAGTTGTAAAGTGAGTTTTATTCATGGTTTTTAAGGATTGCTAACCTTTTTTTATACAAAGCATTTTTAATATTATAAGTTTACTTTTATAAAAAGGATTAAAAATCATGGAGGATATATTTTTCCCTTTTACTCTTTGGCAATTTAGCAGCAGAAATTAAAAATATTCCATTTGTCCTATTTGCAACTTTGATAACATGGAAATCAGTGTAGAAGGTTAGCACAGTAGTATGAACATAATTGAATATGTTGTTTTTTTTAAACTTATTTACTCTTATTGCAAGAACCCTCTGTTAAATTTTATATTTCAAAAGCAGTAGTATATATTCAAAGAATATGATCAAAACTTTCAAATATTTCAAAATTTATGATAAAAATTTGTTTTCATACAAATCTTGCGCTAACCTCATTAATTATAAGATATTTTTGAATATAGGTTTGATTGAAAAAATAATAATTTAATTATCGATTTCCAGATAAATGTGTAAAAAGAGATAGCATAATATGCATATTGATTTGATTTTATAACCGTCGTTGAACAGCCGATCAAATTCTGAGTTTATGACTACCAATTTTCAACTCCATAGCCACGTGATTTTGAATCCAATCCAGAAGACAACGGAACTCTAAGATCAAGTATTGCAATAAATTTTACCTTCTCGAAGAACTTTTGGATAGAACTTATCCGCATGTGAATTATATTTAGAGGAAAACCACGAAAACTTTTCCCCTTTAATCTGACAACGAGGAGACTCTAACCTCGTGATCCGTCTACCACTGAGGATATTTAACGTCAGCACTATAGTCGGTGCCATTCGGGTGCGGATTTTGTTTCAACCAGACACTGCAGTGATTCGAACCTGGTTCTCCGGGAGGACAGTGCTCTATCCGCTTAGTCACCACGGTTCATGCATATTGATTAATGGAAATATAGTTTGTAAGCAAAAAAAATAAAATAAATAAAAATAAAAATTTATGAAATTTCTGTTTTGGAAGAAAAAAAAAGCAGCAAACTTACGTACAGAAATACAAATTTGGAAAACTTGAAAAAAAAATCCTATTAGGTTTCCAAAATGGCAATTCTGACTTCTGCAATTTAAACATTGTGCTCAGAACTTCCCAAAAAAGGAACTTTTTCTCATATGCTGCAAAAAGTTGTCATGTAATTCTATGCTGATACAGGGCTAAAGAGAATAGAAGGGCTGGTTCACTCCTTTGAAGTATCTCTCGCCGCGCCGATCCTCTTACGTCACTCTAGTGACGACACTTTGGCGCAAAGCTCGCACTTTTACTTCAAGAACGGAGCGTTTGGCCTTACTAGCTCTAACTAATATTGGATCATTTCTTTTTGCGAGATATTCTAAGACATTTGTTATTTTCTATAATGACTTTCCTCAGTTTTTGCAGTGAATTTACAAGAATTTAAAACTATTATCGAAATGCCAGTTTGCGCGATTGCAACTTGCAAAAATTCTGATATAAAAACAAAAGGAAAAAGTATAATTTTTCGCGTGTTCCCTAAAGTAAATGAACAACTATGTAAAGAATGGATTCCGAAATGACACAGTTAATATAAAACAGCAATACGTTTATTCTGTCGTAAAGAACTTTTATAAAAATTCATTATCTAAATAGAAACCGCCTCGTTACTTCATAAAGAAAGGCAGGTGAAAAGAATTAAAAAATAGATAAAGTCAAAGAAAATTAAAATGTAAGTAAAAAGTATAAATAAAATATATAGTATATAGTTGAAATTCTCCTAATTTCATAACATATTTTTTAATGTAGTTATTCTAAATATTTATGATTTTTTTTAAAAATTATATTCTCTTCAATTTAAATATCTATAAATTATATCATCGTAAATTTAAATGTCTATAAACAATTGTAAAATTTCTAATGTCATTATGAACCTAAATTATTATTTTGTTTCAGTAATTAGCGTTTAAGGTTGATGTTTCCTAATGATTAAGTATGAACAAATTGCTATTAACGACATATTTTAAAATCAGGGATTCTAAATTTAACTTAACTTATCTTTATAAAAGAATATGTAGATAAAAAAAGTGTCGATATATGCCTTCATTTTTCTTAATAGTTAAAGTTAAAACTGAACTTTTTAAAATAAAGTATTTATCGTGTCATTTTCACCAACTAGCAAAACATTTTTATAAGTTTAAAATGGTATTTTTTTAATATAATAACCAAGAAAGTTTTTTTTGAACTATGTTTATGAACGGAAATAATGTGTTAATTACGTAAAGTTTGAAGGCTAATAACCAGAAAAAGTCTAACTTATTTTTACAAAGAGAAAGATGCAAAGTTATCATATCTTTGCTTGCGATCTCCGAGATCTGTGGACACAGTGACGTCATGAGGAGGGAAATCGTTGCTTCAGCTCTAAGAGCGGAGTGAACTAGCCCTTGTATTCTCCTTAGCCCTGATGCTGATATTCATTTTTCAGAACCTTATATTTCTGTACTGTAGTAGCCCAGTGGTTCGAGCATTGGACCGGAGAGGTTGAGGTTAAATCTTCGACTCCCCTTACGTGCTGTTAAAATTTGTGGAATCAAAAGTCCTGTACTCGGTTGTTTAGAAATAATGTGGTTACAGGCATCTGGGGAAAATTTCCTCCCCTTTCTGATCTATGTCGAAATTGGGGAAGCGGTTTTATGATTGAGTCGTGTTGATATCCATCCAAGGGGTTCTGAGCTAAGATGTACTCTCACACTTGCGGTGCTCTTTTGTCAAATGACAGGCGCCCGTTTCTGACTTAATTCTCAAAAAGCGGGTGGCTAATGAGCTTGACTTATCCAAGTGTCATTAGAAGCAAAATATTTATATTTTCTAAGTGTAGTAAAGAATTAGTTCATTTTATAACATTTGCGAATGTTTTTTGATGTCTTGTTCATTTTTTTTTAAATTGAGAATTGAGGTGCCATTGTTTTATTAGTTATAGATTAGTAATAATTAGAGTTTACCTTAATAAGACAAAGGTATTTTTTTAACATCATTTTAACTATAATGGCTATATAGAAATCAGGATCGATTGCAAAGTGCTTGCATCTCATTTGGAAAAACCATCGTTTTTATTTCTGAAGAATATGCGTTTCACTTTATTCAAAATTCAATTTAGAATTTCCAATAATCAAGCGTCGTTGCAACTTTCAATTTTTTTGAGTTTAGTTCATCTTGAGTGGAAATCTTTCTTTTCTTTTGATAAGACGAATCAAAGATGTCTGAAACTTTCATGTACTTTTTCTCAAAGTTGAAATTGATTTATCAATATGCATTGAGAAACAATAAGAAATCTGTATGATTTCTTTTCGCAATATTGGACATATTTTTATTTATTTATTTATTTTTTGGAGTGGAGCACTTATAAAATCTACAGCGAGCAATCTTATTTCAGGCAAAGTAAGATAAAACAATGCAATGAACTTCAAACATTTTCTTTCAAAGTAGTTAATGTTCAATAAACGTTGGATGATTAAATTAATTTATTATTGTTTAAATACCCAATCGACTCCGAGAAATTCAGAGAGTTTTCAAAAAAATTCAATTTCCAAAAAATTCAGAGAGTTGACAGTTACTTTAAACGACCTGAGACTTGACCGTTACTTATTTATTTATTTTTTGAAAAAAAAGCGCAATACTCGTACACAGTAAAAATAGTGAAGCAATTTATGGTAAAAAGTTCCCTGAGTGTCAGTAGTTTTCACCGTAAGATCTACTTTTACAGGACACTTGTATGTATGAAAGAAGCAGTCTGATATACCATAAAATCCCTGAATTACTCTAAATAAATCAAAATTACTGTACATATTACTGTATAATATTTCAAGGGAAAATGGATTTTATGCATGATGAGCCTAAGTGTCATTATATTATACCGTAATACGATCCGGAGTTTTTTGCACTGCAATAGTAACGAAATTCAGTAAACATAGCAGAGTTGATCTTTAATTTATGCGATCATTATGTCAAGCTCTCTAAATCAATTCGGGTCTGTGCAGGGTGCAAAAAACGAAACTCCCTGAATATTTTTGATCTATTGATCGGATTTTCACTTAATAGGACCCAATCTTAATGGTTTGAGAGTGTGGTCTGAAATAACCCCTTAACAAAATTTAAGGTGTTTTTGAGATTTATTTGAGCTTGTTTTGAGGTTGATTTAAGGTTTATTTGAAAATTATTTCAAAAACAACCATAAATTATCAACCTTTCAATGCGAATAATCAAGGTGTAGGAAGTGGTTTTACTCACACTTGAGGCTGTTTTGAGTTTGATGGAAATATTCTTCAGAGCAACCAGCACAAAGAGGTTATTTTTGAGTAGTACAGGTTATTTTTCTACTCTTCAAGCAAATATGTATATTTGAGGCTATAATAATTTCACCCAATCTCAACTAAAGGTTTTGATGAGGATAGGATGATTTAATGAGGTATAAATGAGGCTGAAATTGAGGTTCTTATTCTCATTTTCTACCTCAGGCGTATTTTTCTACATCTGTCAACCTCAAAACAACTTCAGAAACAACTTACATTTTTATGAGGGATGCTAAAATATTATCTGTAACTGCATCAGACCTTCATTTTTAAACTAAGAAAAATGGTTATAAATTACTATTTATTTTATGGATTAATCTTTGGAAAAGCAAATTGAATTATTGTGTGCAAAAAATATTTTATTTGCCCAATTAGTTTCGAAGATATATCTAAATAGGCAAAAAAGTAAAATTAATTTTAAGGGAACTGAACTTTCGATTCACTTTCCTGACTAAACTATTGATAGCATATTTTCCAAAGTGTGACTCCACCTGAGTCCTAGCGATTGAAAATCTTAATATGAGATGAAAGTAATTCAGGAATGTTAAGTTTTTCTGCATATTGTACAGCTTTTTCAATGATCGATACAGCACTAGTTTATGAATACAATGGTCTCACATGTGCCAAAGAACATTTCTCTGACACTTCCACTTTATTGGTAATTGGAAACAGCAAGCACAATTCTCGATTATTTCTCGAACATGACAGCACTAAACAATTTCGCCTTCTTCCACGGTTCACCTTGATTTGATTTGACAAAAAAAAAATCGCTCGAATCTCAAACTGCCTTAATTTTGGAACTGAAGATAACTCTTATGAGCGTATACCTTAATTTAAGGTCAGCTGCTTTACATTTCAAGCGAAAAAAGTTACGGACATACCTCTATTTTTTTGGTCTTAATAGCTTTACGGGCATGTACTTTTTTTACAATCAGAGACTAGATCAGTTTTAACTGATAACTCACCGGTCTATATTCTAGAAATGAATTCTCTTAGAGTGTTTTGATACGCATTTGATTTTAAATTATATTTTAATATATTATTGATAATAAAGTAAAGGGAAGAAAATTACTATAAATTATGAGGAATTCATGATTTTTTAATGAAATGGTAGTTCAGAACATTAACCCATATTAATGAATTCCATAAGATTTAGCTAATTAACTCTCTTTTTTGGATTTCGAAAACTTGTCCGCAATGACCAAAATTAAAAAAGACTTTGTACTACCGTACAGCAACAGTTTCAAGAGTATTTTATTGATTTAAATATTCTGCACATTTTACCACACATCAACGAGAAAATAATTGCATTCTTTCCTCAAAGTAAGAATCAGCTACTACTGAATTTAAGTATGTGTATTTTTAACAATATATTATTAAAATGATACATATTTAAGAAGATAATAAAAGTAATCTTTAGATTTGTAATATTACATCACATTGACTTTATGTGCCTTTTGATAGATTTCATGTATCATTCACTTTCAAAATATCTTAAAACATAGTTCCCTAAAAATATTTTCTGCATGCAGAAATTTCAAACAAAATGTGCGCCAAACACGCTGAACTAATTGCAACCCATGTATTAATTATCATTTCGGTTGGGAACTGTCAAACAAAGAAGGGAACTGACAGCATTTCTTGGCGAAACTTCTGAAAATTTCCAAATATCGAAGATCTCGCAATTAATTGTCTCCCGATTTTGAAATGCCTTAAAGAAATACGTCTTGTTTTCTTAAGCAAAGGTTTTGAAAGGTATTGGTTTGAAAGTATAATTGGGGTGGGACGTCTTACTGTTGTTGACAACTTCGAAGAAGTTAAAACTCGTACTACCTTCATAATTATTTTTCCATCTGTATTACTTTTTCAAAGAAAGTTTTTTAATTGAGGAAACAGCTAATTGAAAATTTTCAAATAATACGGAGAAAAGTTGATTTTATCTGCTTTCTAAATTACAGTTTTTTTATGCAGCTTTTGAGGACTTATTTGTTAACTTTGAATTCATTGCTTGAGAAAAAAAAGGAATTCTAGGTTATTAATAAAAATTTTATATTTCGTCAAAACTAAAATGTGTATTTTTGTGGGATGAAAAGCGCGTAAATATGTCTTTCACTAATTATTTCTTATACACGATTAAAAGGTTGTTTCACCGATATATCTTTGAATAGTTTGACTTGCTTGATTATTTCACTATAAAAAAATTACAAATTATTTTATGATAAAGAGTTGTCTTCTGATTGTTTATTTTCTAATCAGTATAGAGCAGTATTTTGCAACTAAGAGTTCTCTCATTATTTATTTTATAATAAGTGACGAGCTATTAAAATTTATTACAGTATATCTAGAAATATTTTAGGTAAACTGAAAAGAAAATATCAGCTTATATGTTCACGTGTATCTTCAAAAACAGAGAAAGATTAGGAGAAAAAAAACCTGAAACGATGCTTTTAATGTAAACACTTCAAACTTAACACTTATATATATATA
>NC_092208.1:19009155-19031966 GCF_043381705.1 Parasteatoda tepidariorum
TTCCCTTTTGAATATCTGTTTCTTTCAGAACGAAACTGCAAAAAATAAGAGCAAATTTTATAAATTCTTGTTTGGAAGTGAGCAGTGTTCTCGAAATTTTACTTTAATGAAATTATGGAATGCCTGATTTTGAAACTAATATTTGAAGGATTTTAATTTTATTTATTTACTATGAAATAAAGCCTCATATGACTTTAAAATGAGCACATATATTAAAAGCAAATTATATAAATTAGCCTAAACTTGATTTTAAATATATTTTTTCTACCCCACTTAAAACGTTTCTTTTCTTCTTATTATTACAGTTAAATCAAAGACACAATGGAACATTTTAGAGCGTTTTAAAACTAATTATAGAATGATGCATGCAATAATAAGGTAAGTGATAGTATATGCTTAGGAAGCGATATTTAGATGCTTTATTACTAACCAAAAAGGCTGCATTTGAATAAATTAAAATATTTGAAAAGCAGAATAATAGACCAAATCTATCTAAAAGCACGCAAAAAACCATTCCACTTTCCAAAATGCCCGAAAATTAAACCAATTTTAAGAATTAATGACTATTTTTATTTTCCATACATAAGCCGCAAAAAATAGCTGAGAAAAAAATAAAAGAGTATATCTAATAGTTTTTTCTAAATGATGTTATTTTAGTTAAATTTCATACCAAAAAATGAAGAAAAAAAACTTTAATCTTGAACAGCTAAGGAAAAATTAAGAGCCGTCTTAATTAAGCACTCTAAATCAAACTTAATTTTTTATAATTTCGATTATTTTGTTTAGTAAAAAAAGTGAAACATGTATACATTTTCTAATTTAAGTGCTGTTTTGCTCTAACCATATGTGCATTTCTCAGTTGATTTCTGTTCCTTTAGCATAGTTAATTAAAATAATTATTCATCTGTTCAAAATGTCCCAGCTCATTTAAACCTTGCACTTTTGAACAAAAACCTCACATTCTTTTCTTATTTTTATTCATAATAATTTTTATATGCTATGTCAGGAAGTTAGATATAAATAATTAGCAGAGACAATTAATTCTAAGCGTACTTTAAGCAATAAATGAGTATTGTATAGAAATTTTAATGCAGAGTTTTGTAGTGTATTAAAGTATTTGTATTGTAATATTGTACTGTATTAAAGTATTTGTATTGTATTATTGTATTGTATTAAAGTATTTGCATTGTATTAAAATATTTGTATTTTATTATTGTATTGTATTATTGTATAATATTATTCTACTTATTAATGAATGTATTTTTAAATACAACAAAACAATTTCAATTTTTATATAATGCGCTATAGGTAATACTACATAAATACTTTAACATTAAGTATATGTGTTAAGTAGTCAGTTTCCTTCTTATGCATTTGTATCTTACGTATTATATATTTGCCATTGAAGTGAAAGGGATAAGTGAAATAATTCTACAGAAGCGATTTTAAAGCCAATTTTTCTGTTTTTTTTTTAACTGTAAATTTTCTGTTCGTAGTTCAGTTTTTGAAATTTATTACATTTACTTAATCTCATAGTATATGTAGCAGGTTTAATGACGGAAAATTCAAAATCATTCATATGACAAAATCATTCTAAGAGAATTATTAATTTAACTAATCTTAAATTATTCCACACCATTACCATTTGGACGGATTAGATCATTGCTTAGAATGGGTTCGTCGTTTCATATTGTTATAATGACAGTTAGTAAATTACATTTAAAACGTTTTTATGCAGATGAACAAAATTTATGGTATTGCACGTGAAATGAACTTTTAATTATAGTTTTCAGTGAACAATAAAAAAAATAAGAAGACATAAAAAAATATTTCAAGTACTCCTATTCATTCTGCAGTTATTTGTCTTCTTTTTTCAGAAAGATTTAAAAAGTGCCACGAAAATTTTTAGGTTGAAAAAAAATGTAAAATAATTCTTATAATAGTGCGTCAAATGTTATTATTTAACCAGTGAAAAAAATCATATCGAAACCTTACATAAAGAAAATGTCTGTGCAAATATTATAAACCTGGCTGATTGTCGGTTGAAATTAGAATGTGTTTGTAATAATCGTCTTTTTTCAACCCCACTCTGGGAGAAGTTTCTAATATGATATACTCTTGTTATGAAATTAAGATTAGAACAGAAAGAAAAATTATGTCGTTCATCATTTTTATGTACAGTGTAAGAGCTATAGCGTAATACTAATTCTGTGTTAAGCTCTAAAAATTGCGAGTTATTTTAAGTAAAAACCATATTATGAGTCGATACAGAGGTCCTTACAAAAGTGTGTAACTAATTCTGAACTCAAATAAATGATTAAGTTTTCACCAAGATCTGATGAATTTTTTCCTTCAGGAATTACTTTTGCCATTCTTGGCGAATATTTCTTAAACTCTCAAACAATCGATAATTATTTTTTTCACAATAGAGCAATAAAGGACATTTTTTTTCAGTCTTAAAATATGCTGAATATTCTCCGGAAACAGAAGCAAATTGTTCTAAAAAGGTAGCATGTTTTCACTTGTATGAAAAATTAAGTATCTTCTCATTAGACAATGTACATAAATCTGCTAACTGTTATTAAAAATCTTATACAGTTTCATTTCTTTTCCTTTTGGTTTAGTTAAGCCTTGTTCGAAGTTATATAAATATTCCTCCTGTGCTGAGTGCATGTTTTATTAACTAACTAATTTCCCTTAAAAATTATTAAATGTATGCCTCTAAATTGATTATTCTCACTTTATATCATAAAATTAACTTTAGTGACAATTACATGAATTTTTTTCTTATTGTAGTTATAAATCTTAGTATTACGAAAAACCATAAGTGGTGGCAGCTACTTTGCAAATAGCTATAAGAAATCATTCTTAAAGTTTAACGGCATCAGGAATTATCTTTAATTCTTGATATATTTGAACCCTTCGTGGAAAACTACCGTATCTTGTCTAAATCTGATTGGTGTAAATCGTTAGGGATCGACCGAACTGACAGCATTCAAAAGTACCACATATTTGTAAAAATCAAATGTATAAACATGTTCGGAAACATGGAAAGGTACGAAATGACACGGTGGGTACAAATACAGACTTTATTCAAAATATACACCATAGGCCTGAGCACAACGATCCCTCTGATGAGCAAGCCGCAGGATTCCTTGTTCCCAGAATTCCTGTGGCCGTGAAGAGACCCAGTCCTTCACAGCGTCCTTGAGTACGTCGTCCGAGTTGAAGCGCTTCCCTTTCAGGTGTTTCTTTAGTGAACCAAACACATGGAAATCGCAGGGCGACATGTCCGAACTGTAGGGCGGATGGTAAAACGACTCCCACTTGAACTTGGCCAGTTCCATGTGTGTGAATCTGGAGACGTGTGGACGCGTGTTATCATGGAGCAGAACCACACCCTCCTTGAGCAGTCCCGGTCTTTTGATCTTGATGAACCTGCGTAGACGTCGGAGTGCCTCACAGTATACATAAGAGTTAATGGTTTTTCGGTGCTCGAGTTTTTGTTCCTCATACGGATTGCGGCATCATTTGGGCGCCACTTTTGATAAAAGCCTCCGCTCTCTCCTGCGCATGAGAGCGCCCGCGCATGCTCCGATCCCAGTCAGAGACTCCAATCGCATCCCGAGATGTCTCACGTTCTTCCATGGCAGAATATGCAAATATTTAACTGTATACGTTTTTACGTCATTTCGTACATTTTCATTTGATCACTCCTTGTATATGTGTGTGTGTTATAAGACGCACTATGATATTCTATATAAAATCTTAAATATCAAGTGATACTATACAGTTTTATTGTTTTTAAGCGGCTGAAACAGGTTTGCACTTGTTTACGTTCGTGCATCAATTAAATAAGTAAGACGATATGTAATATAAATTCCATGGTTGGATAAATTCGACGATATGTTAGATATTTATAGAATATTTATTATATCATTTATTATATTAGTATGTTATAACAATTAGAAAAAATTATCAGACGTACTGCAGTGCTTTAACAATTGCATGTTTTGCATAAATTTATATACAATACTTTTATATTTTAGCAGACATGTGATGGATTCTTATTCTGGAAATTTTTTATAAATTTCTTATTTTTAATTAATTTTTAACGTATTACATTACAATGTTAGCCAATGTAGTTGATACACGAACATAAACAAGTGTAAGTGTATTTCAGCAGCGTAAAATCAATATTGCTGTACAGTATCCCCTGATAATTAAGACTTTACATAAAATCTTACAGTGCGTCTTATAATTTGTAGAGGGACTGTAATAACGCATAAAAACGAATTATGATTCAATTTTTCGATTTCATCTCGTTTTATGCACTTAAATAATAATTTGCAGTCATAAATGTGAATATTTTTCATGTTTATTTATATTTAGCAATATAATATAAATAATAAGAAAAAATATTCACATTTATGACTACAAATTATTATACTTAGAAATATAATATATGACATAAAAAAGTGACCTTTTGGCAGTAAAAATTTTTTGTGCTCTATTGTAAACATACATCGCGCATTATTTATATCTGTACATTTTCTTTACTGTTCCATCAAAAAATTTTATTATTGTATAAATTAATACGAGTTATTGTGTAGAATTTTCAGTAGTAAGCTTCGAATAGGAGAAATTGTATAATGGAATTTTCAGTAGTAAATATCTAATATTTTAAACTATATGAAATTTTGCATTTTTGAAACATTGCAATTGTTTGCAAAGAAGATGGTGATCCCAAAGCAATTTTTACAAATTTATTCCTTTTATACAAAATTGATTTTCCAATATAAAGCATTGTGTTGTTAAATTTAAGAGAAAATTATTAAATTTTCACAAAATCTATTAAAAAACTATATAAAATCGATTCATAAACTTTGAGCTCTTATCAACCCATTTTGGAACGCATTTTGTTTAAATCTATTAAATTTTGTCAGAAAATATTAACTGAGAATATTACTAACTGAGAGTATTATTAACAGTACAAACTTTTTTCAAAATAACCGCAATAAAGTACAGATTTTGGTTGAATAAAATAAAAAAAATAAAAAAAAATCTTTTACAATAGCTAAGTCTCTTTTTGGTGTACAGTAGCAACTGTCTCATCGAAAGTTCAATGGTTTAAATAAACGTCGTACTTCATATATCATTAATAAAAACAAATTTATAAGTTTTAGTTTTTTTTGTTGCTATAGCAAAAAATCTTGTGTATTTATTAAAAAAATGATAGTTGTGCATTCAAAATAAAAAAACAAGAAAAATTTAGTTAAATATTTACTTTTGCTACAATATTAATACTAATGCGTATAAAAATGTTTAACTAAAATGGGCTTAATTTTAATTGCTAATTATAAACATACAACCTAAAAAAATACAATAATCAGAAAAAACTCTGCAATGTTGAATTCATTTTGTTTTGAATAAAAAAATATAAGAAAAAACAATTACCATCATGCTGACTCAAATTGTAAGAGAAAAACATTTTAATTAAAAAAATGTAGTAATTCGTAGCTAAGAAGAATAGTTTTCTTTTATTTTTAAAAAAAGCTGCATAAAAAGGACATTTTATTCAAAAAAAAAAGTTTTTAAATGTTTCACTGCTTTAAATTTTTAAAATAGTGGCTTAAAAAATAAATAAATTACATATGTTTAGCTACTTTATGAAAGTACTATAATAATTTTTTTTTAAAAAAAGTTAAGAAGATACTTTTTTTTCTGAGTTGATTGTGAATAGATTTTCTTTTTGGATTTCTTCTTTTTTGTGCTTAGATTTACTCTTCGTTCAAGCATGCAACAAGAAAAATAATATTCTTATTTTTTGGAAAGTTATAATTTATCTACGCATTTTTATCTTTTCTTATCTTGCAAAAGTTTAAATTATGGATTGATCCCGAGAAATTTCTTAATAAACAATTTTTTTTTCTGTACATGGAATTTTAATTTTGTTCTTTGACGTAATCACGCATTATTTTTTATGAAATTCCATCAAGTGTAAAATGAAAAAAAAGTGCTTAGCCGAAATTCTATCAAAAAGCACTTTATTAAAACATAATTAGGTCATTTATCAGTTTCAAAGATGATACGATATCCAATAATTGCTATATATATTTATTTTTTTAGTTTTCAAGATAAAAGAAGATCACTGATTAAAAGTAACTAGAGGTTGAAATTTATTACAAAATAATTTAAAGCATGGTTTTCTAGTTATTTGATGCTACACTGTTTACAAATCAGTTCCATGTCCTATTTGCTATGAAAACATTTTAAACGAAAAAAAAATAAATTATGGTACATTAAAGCCTGTGCGAGTTAACAGTTTTCTGCACACTGTAAAAAATTTCGGATCAAATTACTTTAAAAAGTTCATTTTTACGTTAAAATATTGGGTCGGGATAGCCGGGTTGACAGGGAGCTGGACTCGCGTTCGTGAAAACGGGAGTTGAATCCTCGCCAAACGAAGATTCCCCGTGTAATAAATGGTGACTGGTGCACGTTAAATTGGTGGGGCACAAAGTCCTCCACGCTCCCGTATCAAATTATGCTTCTCGGCATACTGAATTGGAGATTGATCTTTTTCTGATTCAGGTCAAAATTACGGGATGTGGGTATGGGCCCTACCTCCGGGTGTGACGTATGGGAGTGGCAGAAGTCGAACTTTTGGCCATAGATGGCGCTACTGACAAACGAGAACAATCGCACCCTCTCTTCCTTAATGGCCGACGTAGCAACAATCGTAAAATATTATACCGTAATTTTTACTGGAATACTTATTTATTTCGAGAGAATCAGTGAGTTTGCTCTTATTATTATTACTGTAAAAATTATGGTATATCAGATGTTTTTTCGTAGCATGTTCAGATAAAAAGGTATTTTACAGTAAAAAGTACCGGCATCCTAAGTACCTGCACTTTTTATCGTAATTTGATTCGGAATTCTTTCGAGTGTTATTTCTTTAGTATCCCACTTAGACAAAGGAACTTAAAAAGGGGGATGAGACAGTGATTATTTTTGCTTTTCCTCATATTAAGTCAATCTTAGACAAACCATGTTAATCACACACTTTTTTTTTGTATCGTCAGTGTTTGAAATGCATAGTTATGAAAATGCTCACAGCTCAGCTCCGAATACGAGTTTAAGAAAATGGTCTCTCCTCAGAATGTGTGCATCAGAAAATGGACGCAGCTCGAAACGCGTGTTTACAAAAAGGGCATATCCAAAACCTTAGAAAATGGGCATAGCTATTTAAAAATTGAACATAGCTTTTTTTTACGTTTTACAAGCATCTTGTTTTAGTATTGCTTTTTTTTAAAAAATAAATAAATATCCATAATTTATCAGTGTGTATACTTCGGTAATAAGCCCTGCCACCCGGATTCCGAAGTTTAGGACTTTATATGTTTTAAATAAACGTACATTTCGTCATTTAGTAAATAAACGTACATTTCGTCATTTAGTTGTCAAATTTGTGTTGATAGCTGAGAAAGCGCACTTTTTGCGTATTCTATTTTCATAAATACGCATTTCGAACTGTGTTCATTTATGTAAAAACGCGTTATGAGCTGTATCCGGTTTTGACTAACCGATGTACCATTAAGTCTTACTTATAAAATTCACAATAAATGTTATTGATTTTCTTAACATTATCAGAATTGACAAGATTTGCTCTTATAAATTCAAAAAAAAAAAGAGAATTAGAAAATCTTTTACATTTTAAAATTTTAGGAATATTATCAATGCTATTAATAGTTTCGGTTTAAACATATTCAAGATCAAAATAAACTTGAATGATTTTCCAAATAAAAATTTATAGCTCATCATCATCCATTTAAATAGACTAAAATATTTTAAATGACTTGATTTAAGGGGAATTTAATCAGATTACTTTAAGATTTAAAATGGACTTTAAAGCAATTGAAAAATATCGAAACTTTTGAAAAAGATTGAAATCACATGACTCTTTTTTCTTGAAATATTTTTAATTGCTCTTATTGTTTCAAATTATTGAAATTTCTGCACATTCATTTTAAAATTTACTCAAAATTTAGAATGAAAATTATTTTTAATGTTTTTTTGTCCTTTTATTGATAAATATCTATTGTTGAAAATATAAATTAAGACTTTATATCACACGAGGGAAACAATGATCAAAACTTCCGCAATATTGTAAAATTTACCAAACATTTGGCTCCATGGGAACATCCGAAATTTTCCAATTCTTACCGAGGTGCTTCGGTAATAGGAATTATAAAATTTACAATAAAATATGGTTTTGTAATCTGCGAAAACTTTGGGTAAATGTTGTAAAATTTGGTAACTTTATCATGATACCTTTGAGCATGGAGGTTATGATGAAAAGGGTATGATTATTAAGGGTATGATGAAAAGAACTGTAACTGTGAAAACCAAAATTATCTTTAAATTGTTTATTTTACGTAAAATGTCTTTTCAATACAGTTCAGTAACTGTCGCCGAATTTTTTTCTCCATGGATAATGTGTTCTGTTGGTTCATGCCATGTCGTATAAATATCTTAAAAAAAATAATTTTAACATTCCTTCCTTGATTTAGACTTAATACGACCTTATAATTATGAACTCATATTTATGACCTTATAATATGTAATAGTAATAAATGAAAATTTTCGAAAATGTTAAATCTTATTTAAGATACCGTTTACATAATCCATTTAATGTGTAGTAAAAGCTGTCTTTTTATAGTAATTATTAACTTTGTTTAGTAACTTTGTTTAAAGTTAATAAAAAAAATTTTGTTTGTCTAAATTTCAAATAATGAAAGAGCAAAAAAAATTTTTTTCTTTTTTCTACAACTGATTGACGGTTGTTTATTTATTAATTATAATTTTAAATAAAATATTTGAAATTATTTCAATTTTGCGAACAAGAACTCGTTGTTTTCGCACCATAACACGGAATGTATTTCTTAACTCCCCTAATGGCTTGTCATTTCTTCGAAATTCCTTGTCATCGACTTTAAAAAACAAATAAATAAAGCTTAAAAAGACAAAACCAAGCATACGAAGCACTTTGTCTTCAAGCACTATGTAAGTGACAAGAAGGAATTTTTTAGTACCTTTTTTCGCCCTTTTTCAGCCGATGATAAATGGATGAGAAAGTTACAAAGCGTCCTCCGATAAGATTATTATTATTTATATAGATGTATTTTTTGTTATTCAAGAAAAACTTGGCTGTTTCAGATAGAAGGGAGGATGCATCATTCATCTATCATTTTGTTATGACTTACGATACATGTTATTGTAATCTGAGCCATACCTGTCTTGCTTTTGTCTAGAAGTTCGATGTTTTTATGTAACATTGCTATTTCTAAAGCATTTTCCGTGGTATTACCTAAATTCGTTTTGGCAATTTGCCTTTCCTTTTTGGTTTGCCCATATTGATTAACGATGAACACAATTTGAAATAGACTGTATTATATTATAACAAATTGTAATAATGTAATCTTAAAATTGTTATCAGTTGTTCTGATTCGAGAACAAAAAAATATTTTTGGTATTACGAAAATTCTTCATTCGAGATACTTGGGTGACTTGTAAACAGAATAATATTTAAATAAATTGTTATAAGTTTAATGATACTATAACAAGTTATTTGCTATTTACGTTATTATTAATGTAATTATAAAAATAAACGAGAGAAAAATGATTTGTGTTAAATGAATGAGATAAATTAAGAAGGCTTGACTACCCTCAAAAAATTATTCCTGAAAGAAGTTGTAAGAATCTTACAGTTATTATTTTTATTATTAATATTATTAAGTAATTCTCAATTGTAATGAAAATCAATACGTTGAGCGAATGAGGTTTATTAAGAAAGCTTTGATTTATGATTATTTAAACCAAATTATTTATTTTTGAAAGAAATTGTGAGAAGTTTATTATTACTATCAAACACACACATTCATTATTCATTTGCGACACGAGAAAAAAAAAACATTTTCGGTAATTGAATGAGATTCATTGATTACGTTTGATTGCTCATGAATCAAATATATTTTTTTAAAAAAAATTACAGAGAGTTTAATAATATTATTAGTTGATACTTATCTGCTGATGTAATAAGAGAAAAAATATAATTGTATCTATCCAAATGTGGTTTCTTCAATAACAATCCTTGAGTCAGCAGACCTTGAGCTATATTTAATTAATTTTGAGAATCATTTCGTCATAAAATCATGTGATTTGGGACAAAATGCGAATTCTCAAATATATGATGGAAATGCTTGAACTCGGAACCTGTACGCAGAGCATAATGGGATACTGCTAACTAGAATGACGAAACTGAAATGAAGATAAGATGATTGAAAATGTAATGAGAAAACAAGCCAACCCTCAGGCCTGGTGAGAGACCAAGGAGTTGGCCTCATACCAGGAGGACTCGGAATTCAAATCCCGTTTAGGGCATGTGTGTAATTTAATTTTCTGTTCTATCCGTCCTTCTTGTGTTGTTTGGGTGACATTGATCCTGCTATGTGGTGCCCATGATAAAGTGGTTATTAGAAAAACCCAATGATTTATGAACAATGAGATTTTTATTTATTCATAAAATAGAAAATATTTCTTTAATTTTGACAAAAGTGCCAATAGTCATTTCGTCACTTAGATAAGATTTTTGCTCAGAACATATGCCAGGAAATGGTTCGGTAAAAAATGGAAATTTCAAGAAATTTGAGCCTCCGTTTTTTACAGTGTTTAATCTCTCACAAATATAAAAAAACATTTAAGTTAATATTGTTGTAACAAGATATGAGTTTCTTGTGCTTTGTGAAAAAAGTGCAAAACGAATAAGTTTCATTTATAACATGTACAACAGCAAAAAATGTTACCATGTACTCTTTCCCTTCATTATAACATGGAAAAATTGATTTTTGTATGTGGTCTACAGGTTAAAATACGACTACAGATTAAAATATGCCTTTTCACGTGCAGTACAGTCAGTGGGTTAAACTTATTTAATTTGGTACGTGAATCTGCCTCTCATTCAGGATATGAAAGAATTCGTGAAATTCCAGATGGTTAGTAAAAATGTTTTAAAAACAAATAACACTTCAATCAGATCTAATCTAATTGATCCAATACAACTATGTTATTCAATAAGCTCTTGAATTAAATTACTGGCAAAATCTTGGTAAAATTTTAAAAATTATACTTGATATACGGAGTAGATTAGTTTTAAATTCTGAATATCTTGTTTATTTATTAATTTCTAAGTGCTTATTTATTTTTTTTAAAAATAATTCGTTACAAAATACTCTGTTCTTAATATTATTATTCAACCGAATTATTATGATACGCTAGTACAGCTTCAAATTATGTCTATCTCTTCTGTCGATAATATTGTATTGTCTAAAAATGAGGAAAATATTGTGTGTTCGGAAAAGTTTCATAGAGGCAAGTCATTATACGCTGAATTACAATTAATCTTTTTTTTTTTAATATTTTTATTTAAGTTCAAGTGCAACATAATATTTACTACGAAACTTCTTTCAATGTATTTCAATAATATCTAACATGAGAAATAAGAGAAAAAATTACTCTAGAGAATTAGTAAGAAAAGCTAAATTAATATATTGAGGCATATTTAATCAACAGCACTCAATGATTTTGAAACAATTGGAAAAGCAGTAATGACGATAAAATAAAATTTCCATTTTAAAATATGTTAGACTTTTTTCTATTTCTCTTGATTGGATAGAAAATTCTTTTCTCATAAAGAGTAATTTTTGTGACATTAGTAATTATCTCGTAATTCAACTACATTTCAATTTATTTCCTAGAATGAAATCCTTCAAATGACATTTAAGGTAACCCGAATCAATATAATTTTCCCAGATTCAACACTAGATGGCAGCACTTGTATTAGATTGTAACAAATTATTTACTAGGGCTATCTATGACTTTGGCTTTAAATCTGTTCCGGAAATCCTTTTTAGTAATCTATTTGAACATAAAGAAATCTTTTCTGCAATTGTAAAGTAAAACTTTTTCAAATTATTTTTCAATATGATTCTAAAACAAAATTATTGTTATTTTATAAAATTTGTTACGTCAAATTGCTATCGATATTTTTTTCGCATACTATTCATATTTTGTTTTATTGTAAGCTATTTGTCATACTTTATAAGCAGTTATAGATCTAAAGCACTTTGTAGTTTAAAAAAAAAAAAATAACAATTTCTTTAATTAATGCTTTTTTCTTTTGATTTCATTACAAAGATAAATTATAACATTAGAGCACGAGAATTGTATCTTTCATATAAACTGGTGTAGGTTTATTATGAACATCTTTGTGATTTTATGGCATGATGAATGCAACATACACACTATTCATATTCTGTTATATTGTAAGCTATTTGTTTTACTTTATATCAGTTACAGATCTGAAGCACTTTGTGGGTTTAAAAAAAAACAATTTCTTTAATTAATGCTTTTTTCTTTTGATTTCACTACAAAGATAAATTATAACATTAGAGCACAAGAATTGTATCTTTTATATAAACTGGTGTAGGTTTATTATGTACATCTTTGTGACTATGATGAATGCAACATACACACTATTCATATTTTGTTATATTGTAAACTATTTGTTTTACTTTATATCAGTTACAGATCTGAAGCACTTTGTAGGTTTCTAAAAAAAACAATTTCTTTAATTAATGCTTTTTTCTTTTGATTTCATTACGAAGCTAAATTATAACATTAGAGCACAAGTATTGTTTCTTTCATATAAACTGGTGTAGGTTTACTATGAAAATCTTTGTGATATAATGAATGCAACATACACACTATTCATATTTTGTTCTATTGTGAGCTATTTGTTTTACTTCATAGCAGTTATAGATCTGAAGCACTTTGTAGGGCTTTTTTTGAAAAAAAAAACAAACAATTTCTTTAATTAATGCTTTTTTCTTTTGATTTCATTACGAAGCTAAATTATAACATTAGAGCAGAAGAATTGAATCTTTCATATAAACTAATGTAGGTTTATTAAGAACATCTTTGTGACTTTGTGGTATGAGGAATGCAACATACACATTATTCATATTTTGTTCTATTGTAAGCTATTTGCTTTACTTCATAGCAGTTATAGATCTGAAGCACTTTGTAGGACTTTTTTTGAAAAAAACAAACAATTTCTTTAATTAATGCTTTTTTCTTTTGATTTCATTACGAAGATAAATTATAACATTAGAGCACAAGTATTGTTTCTTTCATATAAACTGGTATAGGTTTATTATGAAAATCATTGAAGCGCTTGATATTTGGAACTCATTCTAATGCTAGATGTATAATCATGTGCTGCTATCTACATAGTGCAGATGATCCCATCAACATAACTAATACCTTATAACACCAACTTAGAAAATCAGTAGCGTGATACATAGTAAAACATTTTGGATAATGCTGTACTATATGGTCCATATAGCAGCCCATTTCCGTCCATATCGTGATGGGAGAAGCCGGGTATATTAAAATTAAATTTGCCTCTGGAGATTGAAATGCTTAATGAATTTCAAGTAGAACAAAAGTATTATATCCTAGTAAATTAGACTACGTGATACTATGGTTTAGCTGAAACTATCTTGCTGTGTTTTATGGATTAAAATACTAACATAAAAGTTGAAAGTTGAACAGATTTTTCTAAGAAATGCACTGAGAAAAAAATATTGTCAAAAATACCACAAATCGATCAAATTTACTTATTATAAATTCTTCCGGTTCCATAGGGATACGAAACCCTCAGTTAATTTTACGGAAACGCTTGGAAAATTATTTTGGTAAAAATAACAATAAAATATGGCTTTACAATATATGTGATAAAATTAGGCAAACGTGGTGAACATGGTAAATTTTTCATGATATCTTTGATCATGACATAAAAAGCATTTATTCACTTAAATATACTTTTCAGTTTTGTATTTGTTTTACTAAATATGCGGTAATAAAATCTTTGATTTTAAATATCGGAATTTCCGATAAACCGATACCACATGAACAGAAATATTACCAAATTAATAGTTTAAATATAATATACTTCGTTTTCATTAAAAAGAATTATGTTTTTTTCCCTTTTTACACAAAATAATATTATACAGTACAGTAACTTCACCAGAATTTCTTTTCTCCGTATATCTATAATGAAGTCACAAATTCATAGATCTCCATTATTAAATGTCAAAGGAATTATAGATTGATTTGGGTAGATGATGAACATAAATTACCATTTCCTTAAAATATTTTATTTGCAATGGCCTATCTAAACGTAGCATAGAACAATATTAAACAGAACACTAGAGTGAAGAACAATAAATCTTAAAAGAAGACCAGCGTCATTGCCCAAAGAGCATTTTTGCTTCCAAATGTCCTCACACTTTTGTAGCTCCACGCAGAGCCGCGATGAAGATGTTTTCTTAAAAGGTAACAAAATAAAAATAAAAGCAACCACTAAATCTGCCTAGATGATGACATTCATTTTGATAACAATTAATGATAACAATTAGAAAAAAATGGGATATAAAGGCTTTTATTAAGATTTGTCATTAATGAAAGTCATTTTTGAAGGTTATGAAAATGAGGAAGGTGAACACTATATGGGAAAATAAACATGGTGTGCGTAGTAGATATGTAATCACTTACACACAAAAAACAAAAACCCTCTTTTATAGTCCCTGACCAAATTAATAGACGCACTATAAGATTCTAAGCAAAATCTTAATTATCAGGTGATACTATGCAGCATTATTGTTTTTAAGCAACAGAAACCGGTTTGCACTTGCTTACGTTGGAGTATCAATTGGTTATTGGATAAATGCTTATTGGATTATTATAATATGCTTATTGGATAAATTAGACGATATATTATATAAATATAGAATATTTATTAAATCAGGTATTATATAAGTACAGTATCCGGAAATCAGAAAACCGGAAAACCAAAAAACCGGATCAAAATTCGGTAAATTTTCCCGCAATTTTTAAAAAAAAAATTTTTTTTTCCTCATAAGATTTTAGGATTTTTCTTTCTTTTTTGAAAGATGTTTACCTAACCATCATTTCAGAAATAATCATTAGTGTATTACCTCATCGTCTTTTCTTATTTTTAAGATTATTTCCATTTAATTTATTTTTAGTTGGGTTTAACACAAAAAAACGGCTTTTTGTAGCGATTCAGAAAACCGGAAAAATCAGTTATCCGGAATAGCGATAGTCCCGATCGTTCCGGATAATCGGTTCTCTACTGTATATTATAATAATTAGGCCAAATTATTAGAGGCACTGTTGACTTTTACCTATTACATGTTTTGCACGAGTTTATACGCATTACTTTTATATATAAACATGCATGTAATGGGTTTTTATTTAGGAGATTTTTTATGAACTTCCGATTTTTATTTATTTTTAACGTATTGAATTACAATGTTAACCAATTAATACACGAACGTAAACGAGTGCAAAGCGGTTTCAGCTGCGTTAAAACAATAAAGCTGTATAGTAACACCTGATAATTAAGATTATACAGTGAGCCTAATAATTTGACCAAGGACTGTAAATACTTGGGTTCTAGGTACAGAATTCAGGAACCAATAAATATTACAAATTTGAATGCTAATAAACTTTCTTATTGTTTTTGAGTATAAGTAGATTTTTTTCTCATATTTCAGTACCAAGAAAAATATTAAGCAGAACTCTGATTTTGTTCATATTTTATCACATGCATCCTTTCGTATTCTTTTAATGAGAAGGATAGTTAATTTATTTTCCAAATGCCAAGGTTTAGACCTGTAAGGAGAAATATGCTTGAATCAGTTGCCTCACTAGGTCAAAAAATCAAGTCCATTGCCAGAGCCTTTCCTTTTAGAAAAAAAATCGAGGTTAGCTGCAAAAAATGAATTTTACAGTAGTAATTAGAAAAGTAACAAAATTCTTCAACCTGTAAATGCTATTGTTGATTTGAACAAAGTTAAAAGCTAATTTTAAAAACTTCATTCTAACTAATTTTCAAGCATGCTAATTCAGTTTTTTACCGTTGATTATTCCTTGAATTTAAAATGAAAAGGAGAAGTGAATATATTTTCTCTACCATAATAACCATGTATACATTCTAACTCTTTCACATAAGTTGGGAGAAAAAAGCACAAACGTAATTAACTATACATCCAATTTTTAAAACAATAATTATCACTATTTTATTGATATCAATAACACCAGTTATACAACCAATAACGAAGAGGATGATTTTTATTAAATAATCACTTTTGTAGGGTATATCTTAAAGAAATAAACAATTTCTGACATATTTTTTATTTCTTATAATTACATTAGATATGACAAGATATCTATAATACGGTGTTTAACTCCGGAACTATTCTCCTCTATTATAGGGATCATATTGTTTTAGTGTCATCCCACCAAAGAACTCTGTATAAGACAGGAGAGATTCATCTTCAGAATATCTAAACAAATAAGATATTATCAATGTTGGTAAAGAAAAAAGAAGGAAAAGAAATATATTTATCAAAATAAATGTTCCTCGAACCTATTACTGATAAAAACATTTAATTTAATGAAAACATCTTGCAATATGACACACAACACTGTAAAACTCCCAAACTCTTATGTAACAACGCTCAATAACCATTCTTTACACAAATTCGTTTAACATATGGTTAGAGTTACAAAAAATCATGAATTATGTTTTTTTTTCTAAAATCTCCCTTTTTTTGAATAAATATATATTCCTTATATTTACGTATATTTCCAGAATAGGTATCACCGAAAATAGCAATGTATGTAACCAGAATCTTTCTCTTAGAATTTCTACTTTAAAGTTACGAAATTTTCCATCGTGTTGCAAGTTATCTTATGGATAAACATGCCCGTCTTACATTTATTTTAACGTCTCATATTCAAATCACTGTTCGTCCATAAAGATAAGCTTGGATTGAGATCAAACAAACTGGGAGCATTTATTGAGATGAAAATCATATGAGAATCTTTAGACGTACCGTTACAGAGGTGATGACTTATCTTTCAATATGGAAGGGGCTCATATTCGCTCGGAGATTAGACCGAGAAAATTGAACGAAAGTGGAATTTTATGCTTTCAGTAAAAGAAAGTGCTCAGAATGTGGGTAATGTTTCTGAATTTATTATTGGCTCATTCATGTTAAAGGAGATGCCTTATCAAATGAATTTCAATTTTCGTAAGTGTTTTAGGATAGAATGGCAAAAATGTGAATATTTTGTGCTAAAGTTAAAAGATTTATATTTGCTATTAAAGTTACTGATACCACTTTCGGTTTATTTGTCTGTAAAAAAATCAATATGTTTATAGCTACATTTCAATGAATTTGTGTTTTTATTCCAGATACACAAGTAGGGGAGTGTCGGGTACCCCCGCCCACTGTCAGATTCATATGTATAGATTATTTCTTCAAGTCAATGGGCTATCGGACTTTAACTGTTATGTTAAAAAAATATTATTTTGAAAGTTTCAAGTATTTATGATAAAATATTTGTGATATATTCAAGTATTTGATATACTCAAGTAATGCTCAAGTATTTGTGATAAAAATGATAAATGAGGTTTATCTATTGTCAATACATTGGTCATTTTCATTTACACCTGAAAAAACAGTCAAAAAACATAATTTTTGTAACTGGGAGGGGCTACCCAACAAATTTTGAAACGAGCTGAAAAACATGTTTTTTTAAATTTCTATTTTTTTAAGTTAAACTATTCTTTTTTTGGTTTATTCTTTTTGCATTATTTAGTTAGATGATAAAACAATAGAAACATACAAAAATATTGATTATTTCTCAATATTATACCGAAATATAAGCAATACTCCCTAAGTAGGCGGGGCTACCCGACTCTCCCCTACGTTTAAATAATTCTAAAGACACTTATATCAGAGAAAATTTTTTTTTTATCATGATGAATAAAACGTTAAAAATGAAGATAAAACAAAGAAGAATTATAGACATATGAAAAAAAGGGGGGGGGAATAATAAGTAAAATAATAACAAACAACATATATATATATATATATATATATATGCAGAGATAGATAGATAATTTTGGTAATAAAAAAGAACTAAAATATGCAGTATTTAAATCTTGCATTATCCGAAAAACCGGAAAGAATTCTTTTTTCTTTACCAAAAGAAATTCTGGCAAAGTTACCGTAGTGTATAATAATGAAATTTTGTGTAAAAAAGGAAAAAAACATAATTCTATTTAATTAAAGCGAAGTAAATGATATTTAAACCTTTGATTTTATAATATTTCTGTTCATATGGTAACGGTTTACCAAAAATTTTGATCTTCAAAATTTTAGTTCTTATTACCTAGCCTCTGGCAAAAAAATAACTAATTGAAAAGTAAACTTAAACGAATAAATCCTTTTCCTGCTGCGCTCTAAAGAACGCTAAGATTTCATTTCGAGGTACTATATTAATTTTACCAAATTTTGCCGAAGCTATAAGAAACGACATTTTAAAAAAACTATATTTCACTGTTATTTTTTTCCGTATTCTGGTAGTTTAAGCGATGCTTTCTTTCTCAGTGCAGCATTTATATACGTTCTAAAAATTAACTTAAAATGTTTTTCGAAGCAAAATAAATATTAAGTTTTTATTGAGATGTTTAATATCGGGAATGTTAATCTTTTTTATCAATTTCTCAACACTAAACTTCTCAACACTTATGAACAGGTAATAAAAGGAGAGGCATATAGGAATTAAATTCATATTTGCTTTCATTTCTAAAGAACATTATTTTTTAAGTGAGGCAAAATTAAATTAATTATCCTACTGAATTTTGTGATTTAAATATTATCAGCAAACACCAGTATGCAATGGAAACAAGTATAAGTAATATCATATTCTTATACCTCTTGGTAATGATACAGTTCTTATATTTTCAAGTAATTTAACTGTAAATTATTACGGTAAAAAGTAGTGACAACCTAAGCGCCGAAACCTTTTACAATAAAATTTACATTACAGTTGTGGTGTAAAGTTTTACGTTAAAAATAGATTATACGTTACAATTTATTACACGGTTTCTTCATTCATGATTGCAGTTCGTTACACCGTATTTTAATCCAGATTTACTTACCATTGTCAAAAGCAATTGTAGATGAATAGTTATTTTTTTCTAACTGGTGTTTTAAATAAACATCTGAAACTTGAATTAAAAAAGCGAAAGTCTGAAATCATTGTAAATAAATAAATATACCAGAAAAAGTTAAGGCATAAAATTTTACTTCAAAAACGAATTTTGTGTTACAATGGATTTCACTGACACTTCATTCAGGTTGCCAGTTCGTTTTACCACAATTTAATCCGTTTTTTTTCCTTTTACAATTGTCAAAACCGAGAGTAGAAGAATTGCAATTTTTTTCTAACTTGTACTTTAAACAAACCTCTAAAGCTGAAACAAAGCAGAAACCCGAAAGTCTAAAAAAATAGAATCTAGTTTTAGTTGAATCCCGAGAGTTTATTGATTAAAGTTTCGATATTTCTGGATAATCTAACTCCAAATAAATTGCCGGATTTTCCGCGGTAGGACACTGACTCATCCTGTTCTTTAAGCCAAGGACTTACAGCGAAATCTCCGGATAGTGCTACTTTCCAACATTTTATTTTTTGGTAAATTTTAGTCCTCGCCGACTCTTTAGAAATGATCGAGCTCTAAGTAAAAGCGATGGGGAGGAGGTAGGCTAGAATACAGGAGCGAGAACGTGTAATTAATCTTAGTTGGTGATTTTTTGTTAAGGACAAGGACAGTTTCTCGTGTACAAAAAATCGGTAAAGAAAATTGCGCCCAATCAATTTATTGTTCATTATTTTTTTACAAAAACATTGTTTCTGGAAATAAAAAAAAATTAAAACTTTCGGAAGTGTTTAGAAAATAATAAATCATATTTTCGTTTGAAATTGTAGTCAGATGAAAAGTTTCATTTAAAAAAAGAAATAAAAAAAGAGTGTTTGTGTACAATATCTACAGTTTGAATTTAGATACTAAAAATTTTTACATCACTCAAAATGTAACATAGTTTAATAATGCATTTGAAACATCCGAAAATTAAAACTTCTTTCAAAGTGTTAAAAAATTATATGCAGTTTAATAGCGTTTAAAATAGTTAATATAGTTAAAGAAAATTATATATAGTTTAATTTGCCCTAAAATCAGAGAAATAACAAAGCAAATTCTTACAGCGTATTCTTTCATGTCAGAATTTATTGCAAATGCTACATAATCTTCGGGTGCTAAAGTCTGAGCAATATGATATTTTAAAAGAAAAAAAGCAGTTCAACCTCAGAAATAAAACTCTCACTTTTGACGATTCAGCAATCTTTGAACTACATTTCGCTAATTTTGAGAACTCTTTCGTCGCAAAATCGCGTGAGATGTGAAGAAATACGAACTAAAATGCATGACAAAATGTATCGTAATGCTTTGAGCGTGATTGTTTACTAGAAAGACAAAACTTGGATGAGGACTAGAAACTGGAAAATAAAGTGCCGAAGTAGGCCAACGGTGTTGTATGGTGATCAAGGAAATGGACGTGTACCAGGGTTCGTGTTATCGGGATCTTGTCTTATTAAGAGGACATTGACCCAGCTGTATGGTGCCTACGATAAAGTTATTCTCAGAAAAAAATAGATAAGTAGCATCAGGCAAAAGCATTTTTTAAAAAAATAAATAGAATAACGAAATTTGTCTGTACTTATGATGAATTTCGTTTCCTGGAAGAAGTGACGATAGCCATTTCGTCACTTTCGTGGAATGTTTAACGGAAGAAAGAAACAGTTTCGTCAAAAACGAAGAAACTTTCGGGAAGTCTGAGTTTCCACTTTTTACAGTATTTATATACTTTTATAGTTAAGATTCATAAAACTACGTTATGACTTTTCGATAAATTGCTTTTCGCCTAATTAAATAAAATAAATTTATAATTATATTTTGTGCAGTCAAATTGCTTTGAATCGTCTTTTGAATAAGTAGCTCGTCTTCTAAAGAAACGATTTGTATCCATAAATCATATCAGAGTCAGGAAAAAAAACATAAGTAGGTACTAATAAAATATTTACTACAAATTGAAATCCAGATATATGATTTCACCTATAATGAGAACCGAATGGTACATAAAAAAAAACTGTGTATTGGCATTATTATATTAAACTGTATATAGTTTTGATAATAACCGTCATTGGACAGCCGACCAAATTTGTGAGTTTGCGACCACTAATGTTCAACTCCGCAGCCTTGTTATTTTGAACCCAATCCAGAAGAAAAGGGAGCTCCTGGTTCAAGTATTGGGAGAAATTTTGCCTTCGTGGAGGACTTTCTGATGGAACTAACACGCATTTGCTTTACAAGGAGCTTGACGGCAAGGGGACTCTAACCCATGATCCATCTACCACTGAGGATATTTCAAGTCAGCACTGTGGTTGGTGCAAGCCGGATGCGGAAATCGTATCGACCAGCCATCGCCGGGATTCGAACCCGGTTCACCTCACTGGATGGCGAACGCTTTATCACCTGAGCCATCGTTGCTCTTAAACTGTATATAGTTATTATTACCTTAACTTGTATATAGTTATTATTATATTAAATTGTATATCGTTATTATTATATAAAAATGTATACAGTTAATAGCATCGTATTAAACATTTTGTATTATTATTTTTATAATATGATTTAAACCTAGTTTGCAGACAAACTTATTTTCAAGTAGCTTATAGTCAAAGCTATTGATTTTTAAAGGAAATTTGAAAAGCCTTACGAAAAGTTTTTCTTGCATTGTTAGAAATATTTTTGAATGAACAGAAAAAAAAACAAGACTCTGAAGCTAAGAGATGTAGCATTTCTTTCAGTAACTGTCTTTTTATTTTACTACGCTACAAAATTATTTTTCTACTTTGGCTCTCGCATTTTATTGACAGGCCTATAAGAGGGTTGCTACCACACAAACTATAATATTTTTGAAAGAAAGAAAATAAGAAAAAAATTCCCCGCTGCTGAAAATATTTGAAGAAATAACACAAAAAAAAATACTCTAAGATCTCGTTAAAAAAGTATTTCAACTTACTAAAGCTTGAATTCCTCAATATAATAAAATATGCCAGGTAATATCTTATTTTTAAACAGAAAATACAGCATATATATTTAAAAATAATGATTAACCAGTTTGACATACTTTGGAAAAAAATACCGATTTCTTTTGAAACCATATTTCTATTAAAGAGGGTTTTAAAAATATGTGAATGTAAACTTCGGAAATAATTCGGAAATATGAGTAATCGAAAATTTAAAAAAAAAATTAATAATAAACAAGTTTTACTTAAAATGAAATATTTTTATTGCTTTCCTTAGCTAATATTTTTTAAAGCAAACTGAAGAAAATAATGACTAATTTGTAGGAAGCTCTTGGTTTAAAAGTGAAAAATTGCAGTGGAAAAATCTTCGAGAATATTATATATAACATTTAACAATTTAATTTCTAGAAATGACCTTACCAAACAAATGAAATACAATCTCTTATCATGCATTTCATTCTAAGTATTTCTATTTAAAAAAAATTAAGTTAAGATATATTTAAAATAAAATGATTGATTCGTTACTACTCTTTTAATTAAATGGGTTTATTGCGAGAAGTAATCTGAAAGAATGAAAACTACGATATTCTTCTTATCATATATATTATATAGTATAAGTAGTAATAGTAGTATAATTAATATCTATCTATTTATCTATA
>NC_092208.1:19032025-19051968 GCF_043381705.1 Parasteatoda tepidariorum
TATATATATATATTAGTTTCCATAGCTAATATTTTTAAATCGAAATGCAGCTGAGTTAGAGTCAGAAAAAAATTACTAGTTCATTTGATGCTCTTGGTATGAATATTTAAAAATATGGTGAAAAATATCATAGAGAATATTAAATATTTAATATATATTAGAAAATATTAAAAACAATTTAACTTCGAGCAAATAACTTGACAAGTGAAAAACATTCTATTACAATACTTTTTATTCTAATTATTTCTAGTGTTAAAAAATTAAATAAAGTAAAATTTAGAATAAAACTATAAATTTTTTACTACACTTTAATTAAAAGGGATACAAAGGAGAGTAGTTAAAAATTTTAGCACAGTTAATAAACTTAGATATTTTTTTATGTTCTGTAACATCTGAATAAAAAAACCTTAATACTTTAATTTTTAATGATTTACAATAAATTGGAATGGAATTTTTCGGTTAAATTTTTTCCGTGATTTATGTGCATGCATTTATGGAATTAGTTTTCATTTTAGTGATACTATTATTAAAGCTTTTTGGTCTATTCCTGAAAATATTACATACCTCCATCAGTTTTTACGGTTTAAATCAGATTCCGTATATGATTAATAACTTTCTGAATTTTTAAAATAATGAATTACCCTTAAAACTCCATTTAATATTATATTGTATAGCCTTTAAGTATACTGCACAAATTATTCAATATATAACTCATTAATATGCATTCATAAATATACTGCTCATGTTCTAAAATTCTGCCATCAGACTCTATCCATAATAGAATCATGATGCTATGCTGTGCATACTGTACATTGTTGCATAACTGCATACATTGTTGCATAACTTGTATCAAGCAGCAGTGCTGGCGAGCCTTGATACGAAATCCCATGCAAAATTCATATGGTGATGAACAATATCTGTGAGAACTCCCCACAGAAAGAAATGATTGCCAAAATTTCCCATCAGGGACACAGTATCAATTCGGATGCAATGCAGCAACTTGTGACAGTGTGTGAAATAACATACAATACGTTATAAAAACTTTTTTCACGTATTTATATGCTGCCTTAGAGGTTCGAAATCTTGACTTTAAATATGTTAATTAATTAATATATCGGGTGAGTTACGAGATAAGACACAATGACGTACCTTATATTTAAAAAATTGTGTTCTTTTTTTTATTTAGGCAAGACAAGGCGTAAATTTTAGTTTCTGTTAAGCTTGAGATGTGTTAATGTTAATTTCAATTGTTGATTAGTTTGATATATCTTGGAACTAATTAAGAGTTTCTGAACACATTTTGAACACACTTGTAAAACGCGTGAAGGAAAAGATAAATCAATACTAAAAAAAGCATGTTTTTATATTTATTTGTTATTTCTTTTAAATTTAAAAATAGAAAGAAATGAAATTATATGTAGTACAAATATAAACCTTGTTGATTTAAATGACAAAAAAAAGGAGGTGGAATAAAACTTAAAAATATGACTATTTGAAACTTCATAACCTAGAAACAGTTTGGCCGATTTCGTTCAAATTATGTGTTTCGTATTTTAAATTTACGCATTTTAAAATTTTAAAAATTATTAATAAGAATGAGAAAGAATTTTTTTAAAAAATCATATTTTGCATGAAACTTATTCATTTAACGAATTCACAATTGGAATATAACATTTTTGGATACTTTTAAATAAATATACAAAAACTAATTATTACAACAAATTATTATAATTATTGCTATAACAAAGGGGAAAAATTTTTCAACTGCCCTCTTACCTGAACTATTAGGATGGCATTTTATAGAAAACTTTCTGTAATTTAGACATGATTTTTTTTATAAATTATTTTGACCTTTAATATTGTAATGTTTAAAATATCACCTGTTTAAAATAATTAACATATATAGAATTAATCACTCGAACTATCAAAATTGCATCCAAGCACATGATAATCCATTCATTAGATCAAAAGCTATTATGGGGATCCGTTTCTTTTGGTGTTTGGTACACTTTTGTGTTTGGTACACTCATGGTAAGCCGTACAATCACTGAAAATTTGAATTGATAGTTTTGTATATAGCTTGTGTTTCTTATTAATTATTTCTCCCTTTAATATTGTAATGTTAAGTTACAATAATAATTTTAGTGTAAATAATTTAAAATTTAAAACATTAACATAATTTAAATAAAGTAAATTATCTAATCTTTTTCACAAAACCTTATTAAAAGTTAATTTTCCGTATTTTATAAGCTCAATTCTAACGTAGCATTAAAATAAAATTTTATTAAAATCCTTACGTTAGCGACTTCCACAATAATACTTAATTTACATAAGTTTTAATGAGAATAAGAAAAAACAACATAAAATTGAAAAGTTAATGAAACCCATGCACACATATATGTTTAATGTATTTTAAATAGATTTTAGATGATAAAAACGTGATAATTTTATACCTGTTTGTTGATGTTAATCTTCATTTCGTAATTAACGACGCTGTCAAGAGCGTAGGGATAAGTCACTTCAAAGAGGAAAGGCATTTGACGTTCTATAAGGTACGGATTCGGAATTCGGTAATTAAGTCCTGTAGGTCTTACTCCTGGATAGAATGAGATCTTCGCGTGTGATCAAATCTATCGACTTAGTTGAATTTGTCAACCATCATAAATCGACTCTGATTATTAATTACTATGTCACGAAACTAATTCAGCTAAATAAGCTAAAACTCTTCTCTAAGAACTACCGATTCATTTATTTAATATTAATTAGATTACTAGATTTATTATCCTTTAGAAAATTAAGAAAAACAATGGATTAATTTTTATCTTTATGTCTTTTTTTTTCTTTATTATTTAAATTTAGCAAAAATAATTTTAAATAATTTTTCTTAAAAGATAAAAGAATTGAAATGTGTTAGCATGCATACATTTTGGACATCCATTAACTTAAGTACGAATACTCAGCATAAAACTTCAGTTAAATAAAGTATTAAAAGTACTAATATAAAGTAAAGTAATTCAAATAATGACCTATGAATTGATGAATGAAGTAAATATCAGAGTAGTAAAATAATAGCTGAATAGATTAATAATAAACAGGACCTTCTGTGTAATCAGAATATCTGATTTAAACCCTAATTTAATAATTTTGCTTGTTCTTGTTTGGTTCAAACTTTGGATAATTCTCCTGACTAAACTTTTGGGATCAAATTTCCCAGATTGAAGCAACCCCTGATGTTTTGACGGTGAGAAATGCATATCAATCGAAAAAAAAGGTATGCTTATTCAGAGAAGGTATGTTTTTATATATCCGATTTGTTAACTTTATCGCTTGCACTAATTAATTGGCATATTTGAGGTCATTACTTCAAACCATTAATATTGATTACTAGAACGTACAGATCCGATCATAAAATCAAATTTATTCTGGGTGGTCCCTTTTTTGAGCACTGTTCAACCTCCCCTGGAGGGAAATGAAGGTATGGTCCTTGCGTCTGGCCATTACTTTTGAATAAAATAATATTCTTTGTCACTCATGTTCAGTTTTCATTTGATAGTTCGATATGTTTTCTAATTTTTGACCCCATATAATTTTGATTTCAATACAGGTTTTTTTTCTACGTACCTTAAAATGGTTGTACGTTGACATGCATATTTTCATCCTACATTTATTTAATCCTACATCCTACATTTTTTATTATTTTCTTCCTACAAATTAAAAATGGGTAATATTTAATTTTACTTGCATTTAATATTTTTACTTTCGATATTGAACTAAAAATACGCTCTGTGCAAACCTATAGATAATGAAATGATGTGACCTTTACAAAGAAATGGTAGATTTTGATGCTTTTGTTTTTACAAGAAATGTTTGATCTGGATGTTCTTTTAGTGAAGAATTTACAATAAAATTTCAATTTCATTTCCAAATTTCATGGTTTCTGTTCTAATTTAAGGAGAACATATGGGCTACATACATGATATATCGATCTATTACTTATATTTTCGGTTATGTAATGCTGAAAACATAAGTCTTTAGATCATTAAAAATATTCTTGATTTCACTTATTTAAAGGAATATCTCACATTATTAATTGTCGGCCATTGGAAAAAATAGCGTAAATGTATCAATTAATACTGAAATTAGATAAAGAACAAAAGACCTTCCTATTAAACTTGAAAAATTATTTTGAAATGTCATTAGTTTGTGAAGCAAAAATATTTATTACGTTCTTAAGTACAATTTTCAAAATAAATTTGATTGTGAATCTGAAATATATTCATTGCAAAATCAAAACGATCTTCCATTTCGATGATCAATGCAAGGGAGCAGTAAAATTAATTGAAAATGCTTGGCCTCCTATTTTAGGATAAAAAAACAAAGCAATCGTCAGCACACTATTTTCATACAACTTGAATTAAAATTCAATTCGGTTTTTAAACAAACCTAAGTTGTTTTCGATGCATCTCTTTTACGCACTTCTGGAAAGAGTTCTTACTCTTTCAAATTTATAAACGTCAAACTTGTTAATTTAGCCCTTATTTTTACTCACTAACTTTTAAAAATATTGTCTCCAATTATTACGTCTTCCTTCAGTTCTAAATATGAGTAGCAAAATACACGTGCATTGTGTAGATTATCAATTACTTAAGACAGAATGTACAAATTTGAATCCCCACTCATCGTATAAAACTGGGGGTATAGATAAAAGTAAACAATAAACTAGATTTGTTTTTTAGTGAAATATTTATTTAAACCGACAAATCAACGATATGACCCTATTGCACTAAGAAAAATAAAGGCGTTCGAAAACCAATGAATTTATTTGGAACTTATACTTGATTAAGTTTATTAGATTTAAAAATGAAAATCATAACTAAAACTTTTATCATATTTCTGCACTAAGCTACCGGCTTCGTGTCTCCATTTTTTACATTTGTGACCCTGCATATGGAACCTTCCAGAATATTTGATTCCTTGCATAGTGGAATATAGATTTATTGTCCGACTGAGCAAATTCCGGTTTTTTCCGGCAGTCCTATTGTAAAAGTGTGAACGTGAACATTAATTATATTCTTATTACATATTTAGTATTCCATGTTTTGGCAACAGCAGTATTTAGTATTCCATGTTTTGGCAACAGCAGTATTTAGTATTTCATGTTTTGGCAACAGCAGTTCTTGCGTACGATATAGATTTTGAGTATTTAGAATAACGGTGTGTGTAAATTTTAATAAAGTATTGATTTGTTTTTCTTTTAAAAGTTGTTTCTTACACTATTTAACAGAAAAAAACAGTATGTCTTATTCCAGGGGGAAAGTAATGCATTTTTACCTCGAACTTTAATAGGTACACTGTGGCTTTAAAGTTAAAAGGCACAACGTGACTCTCTTTCGATACCCGCTCATTGAAACACTTATTTCAAAGATATAATAAACATGCCCCTTGTTAAGAAGAAAATTCGGATGTGGTTAGAAGTTGACTAATTGAAGATAGTGATGAAAAAAAGGATAATGAAAATGACGGTCGAAGATGAAAACTGCAACATAATTAATAAAACTTTTATTTAGTAGTATTTGTAGAGCTCGATATACAAAATTATATTTTCATCCATAGGACTTTTAAGTTGTATAAATTTTGCATAATAATATTAATAAGGACAGGCCATGGGAGACAAATCCCCCATGACTCTCCTATTCAAAAGTCAAATTAAAAAGTAAGTGAACCTGTTCCCAACGGACACAGGAGAAGCACGGATAGCTGATCCAAAGTTGGCGATTTATTAAAATATAACGTAGCCAAAACAAAGCCAACCCCGCACATCAATATTGGGTATAAAAAATACCTTGGCGATCACGAGTCGCCAACAAATTTATTTTTCAACAAATTTATGGGAATTATTACAACCATGCAACTGAAACATATTTTCGGTTAGAAATTTAAAATTACAAAGTTATAAATAGATTTTTGTTTTCGATTAGGCACGAGAGTGAATTAATAAGTCTTCATTAGTAATGAAATAAAAAGTACCTGTTACTATAAGTACCTGTTACTATACCTGTTATCTGTTATCTGTAAGAAAATATTTTATGATCGTTTTAAAAGATTAAGTCCATGATTAATTTCAAATATAACTCGATTAATAAAAAATAAGCTTAAGTAATTAAAGATATTTTAAAAGATAGGAAATAAATATGTAATGCCAATTGTGGCATCAATCACTCTTATTTATTATAACTGCGTACATTTTAATGATACATGTTCTTAAGTGATACTGTGTATTCATATATCTGACATCTGAACTAAAACTAAAATACGCTAAAATAAGTTTTACGAACGATTAACAGTTACATTGCAGAAACTGTGATGTTGATGTAAGGTTGAACAATAAAAAAAAATTGCACTAAGTGCCACTTTATTCCTATTTAACAATATATCGAACATTCATAATCAAGCTTTCAAGAAATCGTAAAAAAGTCTACTTTAAATCTAAACAATTAAAATTGAAATATCTAAAATCTCCCAATTTTAACGCCATAATCTCACACCTTCACACCATACGATAATTACTTTGCATTCTGTAAACACCAATGTTGTCAAGCTTTGAATATCAAAAATTCAAAATACGCCAAGTAGAACATCACGAGTAATAAGTTTAGTATCTGCAATAAAGTAATTTATTAGTAAAGTGATAGATGGAATGAATAAAATAGATATGTACACAATGCGCACATCATATATTAGAGCATTGAAATTAATTTTGTAAAAATTTCAACTTATCTTCCAGGTTCTGAAGAAAATAATAACTTTAAATGTAATTAAATTACAAAACATTGAGCTCGTAAATTTTGAAACATCAAATATTTGCGTGCTTCGCTCCTCTATTCCCTAAATTTAATTGAACAGTCAGATTAGATTAAGTGAAAACTGAGTTGGTCAAAGAAAATCTTATTAGTTGCAGCTTTTACATATTAAAATGCGTTAAAGCTATTTTTATTAAATTATGGTTTTCTCTGCTTTGGAATTCGAATCTACTAAATCCGCGAATGTGTCAACTTATTACTGAATAATTAATTAGAATGTTTTATTTACGGTGCATTTATTTGCAGAAATAAAGTAGGAATCACGCTGCATTGAATTTCTTATTGCTCATGGCCTAAGAGCATCGATTTTGTTTAAGTACAGTTTCCAAAATTTTATACAATACAAGAGTTTCAATTTAACTTAAAATATAAAACAGAACGGACTTAAAACTTGATCAAATAATTAAACAGGTTGAAATGATTTAAAAGAATATAGTAAAATTGTGTTTCGTAAAAAAAGCTTTTTCTTCTTATACATCGAGAAGAAAAATATGATCATAATTACTGGAATGTAGTAAAATTTAGCGCGTTTTCTGGCTCAATAGGAACGTAAAAAAGTACTGTAATTTTTAATTAGGGTGATTATGCCTTTGTAAATCTTACAATATTATATAGTTTTATTACCATGCTGTTCTGTAGCAAATGAGGTAAAATTTGGTAACTTCCCATCTGTAATAAATGAAAATAACCTTTAATACTACCGTTTGGTGAAAGAATGTCTTAGATTCTTTGGTCTTACAGCATGACATACAAACAATTTATTTGGTTACATTTGCGTTTTAATCTTATACTTTAACTACATATGTGATAATAAGAACTATTATTTTGAAAACCGAAAATTCGGATGAACTGTTACCATTGCGAACAGAAAAACATCCAAATATATCGTTTAAATACCATGCATTTTGCTACTAGAACTAATTTTTAAATAGTAAATTTAGGAGCAATTTTAGCAGAATTCATTTCACTGTGTGGTTATAATTTTCAGGACAGCGAAATCATATCATGAATTGAGAAATAAAAGAATTTAAGACAAAATGTCAATTTTTTACCAACTTCTGGACAAGATCTGAAACTTCAGTGGCATTGAGCACTTTTAAAATCTTTAAGAAATTATTTTTTCCATAGAGATGAAACAAATATTAGATAAAATGTCTACGTAAGCTTATAGCACTAAAAACGATGCTTGTTCCAGAAATAAAACATTTAGCGTTATCTGTGCTTTAATTGACTATTATTTACAAATGCTACTTTGATCGACTAAAAACAGAAATCTTCATTTTTTTTTAACTTCACAGATATTATTTAGTTTTATTAGTGCATACAATATGAGACATTTAGCTGTTTTGTTCAGTCAGATCTCAAACAAAATTTTGAATACCGTAGTGTTCCAAATTTTGAATTTATACAGGATATTTATTCCTTTACTACAATGACTGATTTAAATATTTTTAAAAACTCTGTCAAAAAGGAAGTCAAAATTTATAAATTATTAAATTAATTAAGAGTCGCAAATTAATAATTAAACGTGAAATTCAAAACTCTGACTAATAAAGAATAGATAGAAGGGTATTAAAAGTCTGATGAATTACTATTTAACTCTATGGATGGCTGTGGTTTTCAACTCTAACCACAGCGTATACTAAATAATGCAAAATTGCACATAGAAAATTTTTGTTCTCGAGAGTAAGCAAAATTAATTTTGACAATTCTGGAGGTTTATATTTAAAAACAAAATAAAAAAATTGTCCTTTAAGAAATTAAAAAGGACGAGGAAAATCCCAAATCCTGTTTGATTGCCAATGGAAACACATAGTGGTATAAATACAATTACTATTAGAAACAATCAAACTGCTATGGGTGATTCCATTTTCGCCTTCCTCATTAGTGATTCGCTAAATTTTATCGATTCGAATAAATTATATTGATATCCTTATTGTCTTAAATGTAAATTTATGACCACTAGCATGTATATATTTTTGACAATGATACTTAGAAATATATTTTGATAGATTTGACAATTTGAACCTATATATTACATCTCCATCAAGTATGGATGTTGCAACTGGGTGGTTGCCATAGTGTTGGCTTCCCGTTGTTTTTTTTTGTTCGTTTTAAATATACACGTTCCTAATATAAATGGTTACGATCGTATATGATTATTAAACCGGAATCCATGTTTCTTTCGATTGATCTAATTTGTGTTAATATTCAGATCATAAGCGTGGAATGTTTAGTTGAGAAAAATTATCATTTACTACCTAGTCATTTACTACCTAGGTAATAATTATCATTATTACCTAGTTTTAGCCTTAAACCAAGTTTCTGATTACTCAAAAGCTGCTCGTGGTATTTGACCTGTGTATGGAGAAGTTACCAAAACTGAAAAAAAAACTGCTCGTGATTGGTTTGCTTAGTTTAAAACAATGAATTTGAAATTAAAGATGCACTGCATTTTGACTGTTCAGTATATATATATATATANTATATATATATATATACAAAATCGTGGATACTAGGTTGCTATCCAATTTATCCAGCAGAGGCAGATAAAAAAAAGAGTTTCAATATTTCAGAACAATATAGTCCTAACTAATAAATTGCTTTTAAACAGCAATTCCGCTTATATTTCACTGACGTAAGACAAACTAAAACAAGTCGTTTCCTGCTGTGCAATATTTACAGATGATTGACTGCGTCTAAGTGAAAAAACTAAAATAAGAAAAAAGAATCTTAAGTCTCATTTTATGTCAAGGGGAAAGAAAGTTAGATACATTTTTAGTTATGTATTTTTGGAATGAAACGCCTATGTCTAAGGGAGAAATATTTTGTTCCCTTTGAGTACTATATTGTTCTGTTCTTTTCCAAAAGGAAATGACGTATCGGACATATATGGCCTGAATTCGGGAAACAGAATTTCTTTTTTTTCTTTTTTTCTTTTTTACTGTTTCATAATGCAGCAGCAATATCTATCTGACTTCACTGCCTCCCGGTTTCACATCTTAGCAACTGAAATGGATTTATATGTTTCCGCTTTAGAAAACGGAAAGAATGCAATAGTTCGAAGAAATGTTTTATTATTTGCTTTTTGCTGCCGGCAAATATGTTAGCTTTATGAATTTATAGCGCGAAATTTCAATTTTTTACACCCTATGATGAATAATGCGTTATAAAAACATATATCGGATTAGAAGCTTATAGGTTAGTTTTCGTGTTTCTCCGACTTTGATTAACATGCTTTTTTCATGTTTTTCTTGCAGATTTTTTAGCATTTTATTTCACCTACTAGCTTTTATTTTGTTCAACACGATTGTTTTTTGTTTCGTTCGAATAAATGTAACAAACTGAGCTGTAAGTTTTTCAAAGATGCGAACTTATCGGCGAAAACTTCTGAATAAACACTGTTTTTTATTGTTTTAACGTAAACTAGTTCTGCCTGGAAAATCTAATATGCATTTTTTTCTTTGATAAAAAAAAACTTGTTCTTTTCCTCTATGAATCAGAATGGTGCTTCTCCGTAAGTGAAATTATAATTTAAATTGGAAGCCATGTTTTCTGAGTAAGCCATTATAAATACTAGGAGATAATTAAAAAATTTTCTCCATGTAATGAATAATGCATTATAAAAAATATATTGATTTAGAATTTTATAGGATAGTTTTCCTTTTTTTTCGACTTTGATAATTTTTTTTCTCCATATTTTCCTTGTAGATTTTCTAGCATTGTATTTCATCTACAAACTCATATCTTGTTCAATGCAACTTTTCTTTTTCGTTCGAATTAAATGTATCAAATTGAGCAGTAAATAATTTAACGGCAGGAACTTATCGACAAGAACTTCTGAATAAACACTGTTTGTTATTGATTTTAACATAAAGCAATTTAGCCTTGAAATCGTAATATGTATTTGTTTTAAATAAAAACCTTGTTCTTTCATTCCATGAATCAGAATAAGTTTCTCAGTAAAAAAATCATAATTTGAAGATGAGTTTATATTTTCTGAGAAAGAGCAACTTCTCGTCTTTGATGTCAAAAATTGTTAGTAAAGGGAAGAGCTGCCATTGTATCTACTAATTGGACATTTCAATTTTGTACAACCGATGCTGACTAATGTGTTATAAAAATATATCAGATACAAAAGATATATATCGGAAAAATATATTAGAAGCTTATTGGTTTGTTTTCATGTTTCTTCTATTTTGATTAACGTCCTTTTTTTTACATTTTTCTTGCAGATTTTCTAGCATTTTATTTTGCTTACTTGTTTAAATTTTGTTAACACAATTAATTTTTTCCTTTCTAAATAAATGTATCGAATAGAGTAGAAAATATTTCAACGTCTGAATTCACGGTTTTTTTGTCAATAAGAACTTCCGAATAAGCACTGTTTGTTATTTTAGCATAAAGTAATTTAGCCTGATAAATCCAATATTTTTAATGAAAACCATGTTCTACTATTCTAGGAATTAGATTTCGTTCCTCTATAAAAAAAATCATAATTTAAATAGGAAGTCGTGCTTGAGCAGAACAATTCGCAATATTTGATATCATAAGCCGTAACGCAAAAAAGAAGAGGACACATTAGCAAGAATACTAGAACTACTACTTATAACAGTACTTACATTGCTACGACTTATTACTAGTTACAAGATAATCACATATAAATACTAAGAAAACAATTAAACTGGAAAACTCAGCTAATAGCTTGAAGTAGATAGAATATTAATCCGGTAATATGATATCCTTTCCAGGAATCCTGGAAAGGATGTCCTACAGGTTCCAGGAATCCCGTGCTAACTACCAAGGTTACAAGCATTAAAAAAACTTTTGCCTACACACATATATATACAGTCAGTCACAAAAATCTACATACACTGATCAAAATAAAGGTTTCTCAAAAAGCAATTAAATTTCAATTTTAAAAACCATATCACTCCTTCAGTTTTCTCCAAAAAATTTGTTTTCCATAATAAAAATATTCAGAAATAATAATTTCTAGATTTGTGATTTGTATATTTGTGATTTGTATAGTAATTATCAAGTCGCAAAAGTCTGCATACACCTGATTGGCGGACGGAAAAAAATTTGCATACGAAGTTATTTTGGAAGATTGTCTTAGTTTGAGGTTACATGTTTCGTTATCTATTCTAATCTTCATTTCCCGAGATTTTTTGACATTGTAACTTCAACAAAATGAGTCAGGGAAAGGAAACATCTTTAGAACTTCGAAATATGATAGTAAGAATGAAATGTGAAAAGAAATCTTATGCAGAAATTGCAAAAATTGTAAAAAAAAGTCGGTCAACTGTTCAAACANATTAATGTGACTGGACTGTGTATATATATATATATATATATATATATATATATATTCCATATTTTTAACTGCTGCAAATTGATTTTTATTTATTTAAATTTTAACAAAATTGAATTTTAAAAAGAAATGTAAAAGCTGACAGACGTTTATCGTTTAATTACTGCTTAGTAAAAAATATAAAAAATGAAAATACTAAAAACTTTCAAGCGATATTTATTCTAATATAACAAAGCGATACCCTTATATTTAAGTTTTTTTTTCGCTTTTTTGTTTCTAAAAAGTTTGTTGCTGTCAGATGATATTCTATGATTAAAAGTTTGTTCAGCAGAAAAAAATCCCTTGAACGCTAATCAAAAATTTTACCTAAAATCTAGGATAGCGGGGGAAGAAGGCCTTTCCTCCTCAACGATGAAAGTAAGAGGGTTGTGTAAGGGGGAATTTTAAATATAGTTTTAATCAAATTTATTTAGTTTTCACAAATTTACTGATGCTGGTTGTTTACTCTCCTCAGCAACATGCTTCGAAACATCAGCTGTAAGCAATTTGGTGTATATTTGAAACTATTTTTGTCATTGAGGTAAACTAAATGCATATTTAAATACAGAACTTTAATAATAGTGCAAAAAAAATTTACAAAATATAACAGTTGATTGAAAAAATTAATGTGAACAGATTACTGAAATTGTTCTTGTTATTTTCAAAGGAAAGGTTTTTGTTATGAAGCCATAAATTGATTTTATTGTGTATAAAAGCATATGTTATCAGTAAATAAACAAATAAAAAATTAATTTAAAATAATTTTTATTGAAATTTTAATAATTAATTTGAAAAATTTATCAGTAAATAAACAAATAAAAAATTAATTCATTTATTTAAAATGAATAAAACTGCAACAGTAACAAAAATTAAATAAATAATGTAACTACTTACACAATACAAACGTTTGTTTTTTTCATAACCAAAAATTGTGGCAACTATACACCAAACTGTTTTACAGTAGACATTGTAAAAACTGTGGTGTAATATCTTTCCAACTTTGGTGTTATATCTTTGTACCACCCACTAAATTGTGTAAAGGAGTACTTTATCCCAGGTTAACGCCAAATCCAGCTCCTCATAAACCATTTTAAGCGTGTAATTTAAATATAAACAATTAAAATTGATAAATCTCTCACTTAACTTTCAAGTTTTTACATCATATGAGAAATTTCTTCCCTTAGTCATAAATTCTTACATCATATGAGAAATTTACGCAAACACCAAGGTTAAATATCGAGAAACGCCAAGTGGAATATTTCGAGTAATTTGTTTACAATCAGGAATAAGGTGGCAAGAGTTTGTTAAAAATTTCAACTTAGATAATTCATCAACTAAAGCAAAACTTCGCTGCTTAATGTATATAAGTATGTTTTTAGTTGTGTAATAAAGGAAAATTATATCGTGATTTTTAAATCTTTGAGAACTGCATTAATGGATTTTATGTAGCATAATCTCTCTCCGCTTTCGTTCAATTAAGCCTAGTTCTAATTTGTCGTAACAAATTTGACTTCGAATTCGTGCTTAAATATAAATTCTAAATTAGTGAATTTTACTTTATATTTTATTGCAGAAATAGCTTTATTGGCTCTGATGTGTGTCTTATATCTTATAAATATGAATTTTTATGTTAGTGAATGCGAAAAATGGTGGCGGATACTTTATACCAAGTAGTGTTGAAAGACGTTAGTGTAGTGAAACACTAGATCCAAGAGTTATAACATGCGTTTTACTACTCTACTTCGGTGTAAGGTTGTTGTCACCAATTTTTGCGAGGAGACAGACTAAGTTTTTTTACTATATACTATAAATATTTTACTATTTTGCTACCTTGCTTTGGTAGCCCGCCTCTCAGTCGAGCACTTTACGGTAGAACAGTTTAACGAGGACGGATACCGGGCACCCTCGGTCTCTACGTAGGCTGATCAAAGTGGTCACCCTCCCGCTTGCTGACCACAGCCGGTGATGCTTGACTTCGGTGTTCCACGTCCTTGCTATCAATCAGCTGCGGGACGTGAATAGATGGACTTTGCATCTTATTTTAAGCATCATTTTGTAATTTTTCATTCAAAAAATAAATAAATAAATTCCAGATTACTTTTGAACAAAATAACTATTATCGCAATTAGCATTTCATTTTAGTAAGTTTACTTTTAAAACGCTTTGCAATTCATGAAAAATTAATACCAAAGGACCTTTGTAAGAAAAATATTATCTATGCATATATTAAGAGAATTACCTTTAAAAATATTTTAATATTACTCTAAAAAATACTATCACCCCTCTTACAATTTGAGCGAACAAAAACCTTTTCTGAGATACCCGAACTCAAAGGTAAAGAAAGAACTGCCTTGGGACATCATAACACACCGAAGCTGGAGCTAGCCGGAGGCTACTTTCTTCTATGCAGCACAGCAAATAGAATAAAAATAAACGATGCTTTATCGTTTCAAGAATGGCTTTTATGACATTATTTGAGTAACAAAAGGATGAAATACGTTCTTATAAGGAAAACTATAAAACACGTAGAGGGTTATTTCACCTTCCAATCCTGGAATAGCTCCCGAGGGTCGGTGTCGCCCTTCCAACAAAGTAGAACAAAAAAGTAGAAGCATGTATGAACATGCAGAAGAAAACTGGAAGAAGTTAAAACTCGGAACGGAAGTTCTTCCGTAACTGCTATGATTTAGTGTGCAAGTAGTCTTGGCATTTACGATTCGAACAGGGTAAATGCGGCGTGTGAAACAAGGGAGCGTTTTCAAATTGAAGCTACTTATCAATATAGTGCTCAGTTTGAAATCCTTTTCCAAGATTACCCTCTGACAGCATAATTCGTCACAATTTTATTGCGGGTAATATATAGACTTGTCTTAGTGGTTGCGATTCGATAAATGTAGAGTAAATCAAACAGCACAAATGGTAGGGCATTACTGCTTTCGAATTTGATTCACGCTTATTTCTGAATCTGAAAGTAGAGGGAATGTGTACTATATATAACATACGTCACGCAGACATTTATAAACGCATCAGTAATGCAAGCATTTTATTAGAATTTAGAAATATTTAGAAGCTTGCATTTTTATATTCTTATGTTATTAGAGTGCAAAAAAAAATTTAAGTCAAAACTATATTTTTTTTTAAATAAAAACTTTTTAATAGTACTTGTCAGATTTTTGTATTGTATACAAATAAAAAAAATATCACAGAGAAAATATGTTCTATAGTTATATGTGAGGTTCATAATTATTATATTGACTATATTAAGCTTTTTAACTATTGAATAAAAAAAACGATTTTTTTCACTTTACGATGCTTGGAAAGTAAAAATTTTAATGTTTGTGAAAATATAAAAGGAATATATAATAACTAATGGTTTAAATGATTAAGTATAAATTTTGAATGCTTATAATAGATATTATGTAAGTTAAAAAGTTCATAAGATAAGTAAAATTTCCTTCTGTTTCCTTGAGACACATTGAAAGGCGAACAAATTCTTCGCAATATAATTGCGAGTAATTTATCGTGTTGTGGGTTGGAAATATACGAGTTTCTGGATAAATATAGCCATATAAATATAGGACATTAATATTTTCAATTTAATGCTCATATTATAATATTCCTATATTTCCTGTATTTTTTATACAGAACACAATTTTTAAAATTGTATACTAGGAAGTTTCTGAATTTTAATTTTTTGCTTACGTATACAGAGTGAAAAAAAATGTTTTTTTTAACTTCTCATAATTGCAAACTTATTTAAAAGTATGTGACGATATTTAATTCAAAAAAATAAATATTAGTTTATATTTGTCCCTACTAGCTGAACTTTAAGCTATTGAAATTGAAAAGTTGAAAGAGATGGAAAGTCACAGGAAAAATCCTTCTGATCAGCAAGTCTAAACATGATCCTTTGAACCCCATAATACAATTAAAAGGAAGAAAAAAATACTCATTATTATAACATTTTTTTGTTTACCCATGACAGTAGGACCCAACTATGTCATTACAGAACTATTCTCACGTAAGTTTTCATCCGCATGAGTTTTTATCCACTTAAGTTTAGATCCAAGTGAGTTTATATCTATGTGAATTTTTATCCCCGTGAGTATTCACAAAGATTTTGTCCACATATGGCCAACTCGAGGTTTTGTTCGCGCAAGAATTTGCATTTGAGATATTAAGTCTATGCTCAATAGTATAAACTGGAATTTCTGTCATTTTAAAAGGACTATATAACACGGAAGAAAATTTTAGCGTCAAATTCTGTTTCATCTCAATTGGTAATAAATAGAACTTGTGAAAGCTCACCACTTGTGGTGCATTGTTCTGGTGGTCAACTTAGACAAGTGGTCAACTTTTAGAGGGGGTGGGTCATTGTTTACTTTTTCGTTTCCTATATCATGTTGCTATATATTTAAAATTTTATTTTACTTGACTTAAAAATTTTGTTTAGAAAATAGCCAAATGAATACCTTAAGAAATGTGTTTAAACTTGAATGAACTTCAATTTGTTACATATACATAATTCTAATACTTAACTAACTTTTTTAAAAAAATTAATTCGTTAGATATGCATGTGAAGTGTTTAATAAAAATAATTTCTTAAAGTATCAGAACATGAAAACATGTAATTTGAAAACTTTAACAAAACAAAATTATTTGAACACAAATTTGTTCTGTTATTACTACACTTACTAACCTATTTGCTCACTATTGCAACTGGAAGAATAACTTTTCAACTAACACACCTGTTTTCAATGAATGAATGAAAGAAATGTTCAAAAGCTGACCCCCTACAGTTTCCCCGGATGGTCAACTCACAAAAGGGTTTAGATTAGCCTTTTTCGCTATTTCACCAAGCAAGTGAAATTTTAACATACATTGCAAAATGACAGAAAATTATTTTTTTTATTAACTTATGAGGGTTTTAGAATAGAATTTCACAATACTCCTAGACAAAATTGACTTCTTTCAGTGGCCAACACACAAGATAGACAGGTGGTCAAGTTATAAAGGTTTTGCTTCTTTATATTATGTAGGAAAAATTCCGTTCTTGATAATTGAGGTCAACTTATGCAGTTTTCCAACATACAAGGGTGATCAACTTGGCAGGTTTCACTGTAAAACATTTAATAGAGAAAAATGCGATTTAATATAAATCAAGAGTGAGCCCTAAAGTTTGAAATACTGTTTTACTTTCATCAAAATATCAAGCTGTAAACAAATTATGACAAGATCACTTACCCATTATCACTTACCCAATCCTAAGCAATCCTTGTGCAACAGCGAGATTTTAACTCACGAGATTTAAACTAATCATATCATTTCTTAAAATTGCTGAGTAATAAATACTTTTAATTTATTTAAAAAACAACTTGTGAGAAAGTTTTTACCACGTGATATATTGATTACACAGGTTTATCAATAAGTTCACATATGGATTGAAAAATAAAGTGCATTTAAAATTACTGTGACTTTATTAAGATTATAAACCAAAATATTATGAACAAAATTACTTCAAGAAACTTGTTTTTGCAAGCTAATTGTTAAAAAACTAGTGAAAGCAGCAATACCATATCTGAAATTATTATAATATAATAAAATAATCATTACTTACTCTGTAATACTCTAAAACTGGTTCATTTTCAGTATCATCACGTGCATAATTCTGTTTCAATAGCGCCAATCCTTAGAAATCAAATTTTAAAGAAGTCGTGTATTTAAAATTAAATTTCTCTGGAACAATTCGTTAGTTTTTTTTCTTCAAATTTTGTAATATTCAATATGAAATTACTTTCTTTTAAATGGTGTGAAAATTTGCACACTTTATAATTTAAATTTTTTAAATTGATAATAATTCATCAATTATTAAATAAAATAATACAAAAAACTAAAAAAAATACTTGTTGCATGAAATTATCTTTTACCAAACAAATATTGTAATTTTTTTCTGAAAATTGTCGATATATGGAGAAGAACGACAAATAAAATCATTAACATTAATAGGTCCAAATTTTGGATTGCTCTCTTAACACTATTATTAGGACCATATTTTCCAGATTGCCACAATCATTCATATTTTGAAAATCGCTAAACCAAATCCATTGAAAAAGAGATTTATTTATTCAGAAATAGTGCGTTTATCTAATTTTGTAATTTAAAATATCGTCTCCACTAAATAATTAGCAAATTTTGGGTTACTCGTGCGAGTCATTAAGCTTGAATTCTAGCACGTGAAAAAATCTGACTATTAAATCAAAAGTTATTTAAAATAATCTGTTTTTTTTTTGTACACTTTACACAAAAGAAAAGTAATTAGAGATACAAAAAGCATGAGGGGTCATTCATAATTTGGGATAAAAGCTTCCAAATTACATCCCCAGGAAAGCAGAGAAAGGTTTATACAGTATGCGAAAGAGTGTTTGAAGTATGCATTTATGGAGTATCTTGCTTGCAGCAATAACATTAGCCTTCGTTTATACTTATGAGATTAGGTAAAGGAATTTCCATAATTTCGTCCTTGGTGATAATCCCCTCATTGAGAAAGCTCCCCAAACTTTTATCAAAGGTAAATTAAATTTGGATATCTATACGATAATTTTTGAAAGTGTGCAGGAAATAAACGATAATATTGTGGGTTATGGGGCCGTTACTGAACCGAAAGTTTCTCATCGAAGCTGACATCTCCAGCTTGTTGGGCGTGAAAACTATCATTTTTTTAAAATCTTTTGTTTGAACTAGATATATTTTTAACATCATTGTTACTTTCGAACATTTTTGTTTATTGACTAAGTTCCTAATTCTTAAAAAATTCTATTTAATGAAATATTTTCACTAATATTTTTATTTCATGTGCTAAAAAAACTGCATGATAGCTTATTGTGCACCCTGTAGTTAGAGAAATATTTTTACTCATTAGGTTGAACGTTATTTGTTAATTTATATGATTAGGTGTACATCTTTAAAATATCAGATTACATTCTAATATATTTTATATCTCTGTAGTTTCCAGCTATTTACATAATTTTATCGACTATAGTAGCATATCCAATTACTTCCTTAATGCTTAACAGAATAGTAGATTCTTTTGTTTTAATATAAACTTAGATAAACTTAATTAGCATTATCTAGACTTTAAGCACTTGTGTCTTTGGTGCCTTTAGTAAAAACATTCACGTAAACAAGCTGCTTTCCATAAAAATTTTATTCAATCTTAGTTAATCTTATAGTGGAACATTAGATGTGGAAGTGATTTGAATGTAAACAAGGTTCTTAATCATTTTACTTGCTTCACAACAACAACATAATTACGAAGTTGAATGCAAAAATCTTTGTAGACAGTTTCAGATACAAAAAATAAATACTTTGAAGAATTTGCTTACAGATTTATCTTTTATCTTTTTTATTCAGGATGTCAGATAATTGAAAACATATGCCATTAAGTAAAAAAAAAATTTTTTTTGCTTAAATTTCGAAACCTGTCTTAAAGAAAATCAGTTAAATATAAGTGCATCTTTATAATAATCATTACATTAAGAGTGTTGAATATAAAATAGCAATTGAAATTATTTTATTAAATTAAATGTATACTTTACCGACCAATTAACATTTATATATATATATATATATATATATTTCATTGAAAGAAATTTTCTTTAAATATAAAACTTAAGCATCGCAACTACAAGCAATCAATTTAATTGTATCGAGGTCAATGAATTGTTATTTGA
>NC_092208.1:19055249-19057929 GCF_043381705.1 Parasteatoda tepidariorum
CTCTAAGAGAGGAATGAACCAATCCTCTTCTCTTTAGCCCTGGATTTATGTAGTGTCTCTGCAATTCTAAATAAACGTTAGAATTAAATAAAATTTCAATTATCAGCAAAATTTTTATAAACTGAAAATATTCTGACTAAAACCGTTATTAACATGAGGGAAGAATTTGGATTTTTTAGTAATTTTTCTAATTATTGAAAACATTTTGTCACGCAACATCGAGAAAAGCTGACACTACATTTTCAGCTGTATCACCAATTCGACGAGCAACAGTATCATTTGAAAGAGGTATGGACTGTAATTGTTTTGAAAAATTAACTCCAAACACAGTTTCTACAATATCAATTGCTGCTGGCTTTTATTTTACTTTTGTTTTGGCAGTTAGTTAAAAATAATTTAAAGACAGAATTCAAAATACTCAATATACATTATTGTTGTATACATTTTACTGTAAGTGGGGGGCGCGATGAAAATTATGATTGAAAACTGGGCCGCGAATATTGAAAGGTTAACAAACGCTGTAATAACTGATATAAGAATTTATAATTTAGCAGTTTTCTTCTACATATGTAACAGCATAGCAGCCTAGGTAGGTACTAATAACAGCATAATGTAATAGCATAAGTTCTAATTAAAATATTATTTCATCGAAGAAAAATGCATTAAAAATAAAACGTTGGTGCAAGGTTGTTATTCTCGACAAATGATATACTTCACGAAACTTGCCAAGACCCACAAGGGGACTGACAATTTTACAAAATGTGTGAATATATTTTTGAAGCAAAAAAAAATGATAAATTTATTTTATTTTTCAAAAAAAAAGTTAAACAGATAATGAATGATTATAAATTACTACCACCTGGTACTTAGGATAAAATTTCGGGTTAATATCACTCTTCTCTCATTCTGAGGAGATTCAGGATTTCTTTTTATTTTTGTGAATTAACATCAAAGGTAATAATGGATTAAACAATTTTTTGTAATTTATTTTCTAATTCAAATAAACTAAATTTTGGTCATCGGAATGAAAGGAATATTAATCGGAATTAATCGGAATTAATCTGAATATTAATCGGAATTAATCGGATATTAATCGGATATTAATCGGAATGAAAGATTTACCGTGATTGTTCCAATGGAAAGTAAAACAACAATGTGTGCATAAGAGGCGGGACTTAATGCGCCGTTCGCAATAATGGGTAGGCCGCTGTTATGGTTAATCATGCTAAAGAGCATGCAGTTCACTTAGTTGTAAATATATATTATTTCCCTAAGTTATAAATATATATTCGTTGCTTAATAATTTACTCTGCTTGATAGTAAATTTATATAATTGAATAATATTTGCTTTATATGTGTCTGTTGATGAAATTAAATAAGTTTGTCTATTGAGTTTATTATTTTAACATTTACCAGCAACTACAATAACAATAAAATTCAAACAACAATGAAACAGTAACGAAATTAAAACGACATTGCTTGTAGTATAAAAGACATGACTTTATGCACCGGTCGTCATAATGTGGGGGTCACTGTATTGGGAAATCATGCTAAAAAGCGTATAATGTATATCCATTTAGGTGCAAATAAATATTATTTTTCTAAGTTATACATATACATCTTTTGCTTAAGAATTTACTTTGCTTAATAATTTATTTGCTTAATAAAAAATTTAGGCAATTGCATAATATTTGGTTTACATGTGTCTGTTTGATAAAATTACAAAAGTGTATCGATTGTGTTTATTACTTTAAGAATTACCAATAATTAAGTAACTGCAAATTTTAATTCTGCGTGCTGCCGATAAGACATACAGTTTGCCTGTGAGCTTCTTAATCCAAACACTGTTCAAAATGCGTATTTAAAAAAAATGGATGTAACTCAAAATGCACGTTTAAGAAAATAGACACAGCTCAAAATACGTGTTTAGGAAAATGATAGCTGAAAAAAAGGCACCGCTTAAATATTCAACTCAAATTTAACAACTTAATTAAAAATTTCGTGCTCTCAAATTTGACGATATTGCATTACAAATTTATTTTGAGTCATTACTTTATTTTTTTTTCAAGGAATGAACAATGCTTATAACAGAAGTTTGAGAAATGGAAGCAAAAGCAATGTCCATTTTCGTAAATGACTACATCTATTCTCGTAAACGCATATTTTAAACTGTGTCCATTTCGCGAACATGCATCTTGAGCTGTGTCCATTTTTGTAAACACGCATGTTGGTGTGTGCATTTCCTCGTAATTACGCACTTTGAACTGTGTTCATCTTTACATTTTGAGATGTGACAAGAATAAAAAGCTCACTGAAGGTCTGGTTTCTGGACAAGCGCCTTCTCTGGGCATTAGCGGAAAGTTGACGTACCGCTGACGCAAACAAAATACTGTTTTGTTAGCTCAGCGTGAGCAGTCGGTCCAACGCAGACATTATCTCGCATTGCGCATGCGTTAATAACGTAAACGAATATTTATTTTGAATTTGTATTGATTTTGTTATTGTCGACCAGTGCTTTAGAGAACAAATAATGACTTTGTCCAAGAAAAAACACATTATAGCTGAGCTAAATGAAGAGTGCTATGTTTAAAAATGCAGGTTTGACTGGCTTCAAAATCAAAATCTTGGCTGATTTCAATGTGCTGTTGGATGTTGTCCGCCATTGCTTCTGTGGTTAACG
>NC_092208.1:19059016-19071033 GCF_043381705.1 Parasteatoda tepidariorum
TATATATATATAATGTGATTAAACAAATAATAAATACTTGGTAGAAAAGATAAGTAAGAGTTCACATCAAGATGCATGCATGTACGACAGTGAAAAATACATTTTAAAATAAAGAATAAATTACTTTAAGATAAAAAATGCTTCCTTAGAATGCAGCATTGCCTCTAAATCAGTATTTCCCAACCTTTTTTGTGCCATGCCCCACCTAAGCCTTTCTAAAATTCTTATGCCCCCTATGTAACATATACATAATTTTTAACATTAAAAAATTGAATTGTTCACTTAAGAAACTTTAATGATAGATTTTTGGAATAAATCACTAGGAAATTGTTAACGATACACAGTAAGTAAATTTTCAAGACATATAATGAAAAACCAAAGTTTAAATTCGAAATAATTTTAATAAAGATTTTTCTACAAAAATTTAATATTTTAATGTAGTGAGATCCTCGCGCTTTCTGCTTGCTGTACAGAGAATTTATGTTAGGTTCCAATTTGGTTCCTTCAGTCTCAAGTCTCGCCGTTGTATTACATCCAGACGATTTCTTTTTTTTGCCAGTAAATTATTCACAGCACAAAGTCCACATTCAGCTAAATATGAAGATGGAAACTGTAACAATAGTTTTCTTACATATTTGGTTGAATTTGGGTATATGATTTCTGTTTACTTACAGAGCCATGTCATCACCCCTTCTATATTAAATAAAGTTTTAACTGACTCATCATTTTGCATTTCTGCATGTTCTTCTCAGAGCCTAGCAAAGGCATGTACATGCTGGGTAGTTGCCCAGGGCCCCACCTAAGAGGGGGCTCCAATTCGAATAGAAAGTTTATTTTAGGTTTCCTTCTTTAATGAACTTTTTTTTAAACAAAATACCAGCACAGTGTAAAATCCGTCAGTTTTATGTTAGCTTCTTCATTAATCTATCGTATGAACACGAAAGATCTATTTTTTGTAAATCCATGGCTTTCCAGTGTGGATTTGGGGTAAATTTCGCAATTACGGTGGACAAATTTGGCCAATCAAAAGACTGTATTTTTACATATCGCAAAATGGGATGTGTTTACCAAAATACAGGATTCTGATTGGCCTAATTGAGTCACCGTAATTGCTAAAATTTTGTTGAATTCCACCCTAATGTCAGCAAGGATACGAATTTTTTGCAGCTGGATGACAAAGTTAACAATTAGAAAACTGCATTCGGCATGATAAACGTAGAATTGTCAGAAAATCAATAAAATGGACAGAGCGATATTTCGTCTGACCATTGGAAGGGGGGGACTTATTAGCTTTTTAAAATTTTAATAAATTTTCTTGCTTTATCTGTATAATGAGGTGAAAATTTAAATACCTCCATATAGTTCGGTTCTTCATTACTGAAGTGGTGAAGCAGCGGGGGACCCCAAAGAAGTTTTTGCCCCTAGCCCCAATTAGGCTAAGTCGAGCCCTGGTTCGTCTTGATACTGCATATTTGATATATCAGACAAATCCACTAACACTGACTGCATCATCCGTGTTGGAAAATCAATTTGTTTCAAATCAGAAAATCTTTCTTGTAAATCAGCCGATAGAATTTTCAGATTATCGACAATAATCAGTAAAGCGGTATCATTTACTTCACATTTTTGGAGCCAATGAAACTGTTTAAAGTTTTTGCTATTAATATATTTCTGACGCAACTCAATAAGGGTAATGAAACCAAATCTCTTCACTTTTGCATCAACAAGAGTTTCATTTGTTCCTTGATTTTGCTTATTTAATATATTTAGTTTTTCAAAGATATCGGCTAAATAACTTACTACCATCGACTGTTAACAGATATTTCATTTCAGGTTTGCCGCTTAAAAAATCGCGAAGTGACATAATATTTATTGGCGCAATTATTTAAAAATTTCCTTTTTTCTTTAATTTTGGCACCGAAATCCAGCATTGCATTTAAATGGCCCGGAGCAAAAGGGTTAAACTCGCGTTGAGTTCATTTTCGAATTGCCCCCTTTAACAATCGAATTGCCCCCCAGTGGGGCGTGGGCCCCTAGTTTGGAAACACTGCTCTAAATAAATAAAAAAAAATTATTGAGTTTAAGAAAAAGGAAGAGAAACAGAAATCAAATTTACCGATATAAAGTAAAATAAAATAATTATGCCTCAAAAATTAGACGTACTAATATAACAGTAAACAAAATTTGTTAAGAAGAAAACAAATTATTATGAAATAATCCTTTTATTATATATATTAAGTAACTATTCTTTTTTCCAGCCAAACTTATGTAATGCCTTAAAGTCTGCAAAGTCTCTGTCTTTTCACTTAGCTAGAAATTGTAAAATAAGCATAGAAATGCAAGACAAGTGGGTCGACAAAAACGACCAACGATTTACTTTGATATTTTAACAAAGTCATTATAACGCAGAAAATTTTAATAGTTAAACATTTAAAGTATTAAAAAATAAAGTTTTACGTCCTCAAATTACTTCAATTTTAGCTTTGAAAAACTCTTTAATGCATTTTGAATCGATTTACTAATTCCAAAACTTCAAGAGTTCAAAGACAGAAGATAAAAATCACGGAAATTTAATCTTTTCTTTGAATATTATATATTTGATATATTAAAATAGATTTATATTTTTTCCTCTTTAAAAGCAGCCAGATTCCCTCCTCTTTGTCGATAAAATTGAAATAAATTTTTGTTTCAAAAAAGAACTTTAAAAGAGATCTAATAATTTTGTCTATCCATAATAACTTATAAAGATATGCATGTTTTTAATATTCTATAAATTCTGTTTAAGCAGCGTTTTTTTTTATTTAAACTAAATTGAATTTAAATACTTATTTTAGAATAAAGTAATATCGAATTAAAATATTTTTCCGCTAAACTTTTAGTAAATTTATTTTGTCTCATATTTATTTTTATTTTTTCAAAATGAAATTACTCTATTTTTATTTTTACTTAGGAATAGTTTGAAAGATTATTTTTCGATTTAAACTTTATGTATTGTTTATTCTAACAATGGCATATGTAAATTGAAAAAAAAGAGAAAAAATATGGATAGACTCTCTGATTAATGATTATGCTTTTGTCTCAATAAATATTTTATGTACATTAAGATTATTAAACTTAATAAAAAATGATAATTACGTACAATTAATCCCGATGTCTCCCAAGAAACATGTTGTAATTCTCAACTCCAAATATTTGTGTTTTTATACTTGCCTTAAAAAATGAACCGCTGAGTCAAATACCGATTTAAGTTTTCTTCCAGCAAATACATTTTCTTTCTAGCAAATACTTTTAGATAATTAATTGTAGTTTTACATTACACGAGAAAATCATTAAATGGAGTTGGTTTATTTATACCGTATATTATTTATACCGTATTATCGTATATTTCGGTTATAATAGCCAGAACTATGTTTTTTTTCTTTCTTTCTTTTCCTTTTTTAACCAATAACTTTCTTAACCGCACAGTTGGATAATTTACCAGGATTTTTTTCTCTCTGTAATGTGGGGATCAATCTATTAATGATGAAATTCAAACCAGGGTTTCCATTGGGTGGCTCTATTCTTCGAGTTATAAATAATTGTTATTTTTCCTTATTAATATTAATCCAAAATATTTATTATTTTTTATTTAAGAAATATAATGTAATTAAATTCAATGTATGCCATTTTCTACATCTTTAAAGAATGTAATATTATATATCAAAATACAAATTTGATCTCAATTTTTTAAATAATACGTGAGAAATAAAATTTTTAAAAAAAGTCATATATTTAAAATTCTGAGGAACTATTTTACCGATTTTGTTCAATTTTTTTTTACCATGTAAAATTAGATACTTTAGAATGATATAAAAACTGTATACCCTGCAATTCAATTTTTTTACTGTTCTACAATTTTTTTACTTAAAATTTCAATTAAATTTTTTTTTCTGCTCTTACTACCTACAATTCAATTAAGTAAAATAATAAAAAATAATAAATTTTTACTGAAATTTAATTTTTGCATTTAAATATTTCTTGATAAGTGAATTTTATAATTGTGTTCAAAAAGCTTTCAATTCACTCTCAAATTTCTCGAGATATGGTGAAATACGCATAAAAAGTAACTTTAAAGAGTTTAAATATTTGACCAATCTCCTGACCAAACCATTAGAACCAATTTCCCTAGATTGCGGCTATCCCCATATTTTGAGGATTAGATATCCGAATTCGTCAGAAAAGGCATATTTATTCAGGGAAAGTGCGTGTTTGGGTTTTATCTCGTAATTAAAAATATCGTTTTCAGTAATTAATTAGCATTTTGCAGGTTACCCCCTCAAAATATTAAGATTGTGCTTTAAAACCTGACTGTCCGATCATTAGATCAAAAGTTATTCAGGGTCGACCATTTTTTTCTATTTTCTTACTTTCTTGCTGCTATGTACAACATTTGTTCAAGAAAATCAAGGCGGTAAATAGTATGCTTGTTTCTATATCTACAATTATTAATTTGTATGTGAAATAATTCATTTTTAAATTTTGCGTAAATGTGTTACAATGTCTTTTTTTTATTTTGTTGTAACATGTTGCATGGATCAATATTACAGTAATTGTACATATTCATACATACAGTATATTAGCTTTTTAGCAAATATAGTTCACTATAGCATCCTAAAAACCCTAAAAAATTATAAATATGCTTAGTCAAAATAAAAAAAAATGCTACGTATAAATTGTTTTAATGTATATATCCTTAAATAAATAAAAAATAATTGTATATCACTTTGAAAAAAAATAACAAGCAAATCAAATATTTAATAAACTTTCAAACTGAATTTTTGCCTTTAAAATGTTTGCAATTTTTGTATCCTATTATTAACGTAATTAAAATTTTAAAAAAAATATCCAATATGGTATTTTTTTGGAGACGTAGATAAACATCATGCATCATAAACATTATTATGTCTGTCAGAATGAAACGGCCTCTCATAAAATGACAAATAAAAGATGCACTCAAGCTGTTGCTTTATAGACGATGCAACTGTTGTTAACTATATTACAGAACATAACTAGAAGACAGTAATCATATTAGATTGAAAAGTCGATACATTTGATCAACTCTTGATTGCATACATCTGACGTTAACGTTAGTCTTTTGAAGATGCTTTTTTTATTATTACCCCGGTTTTATGACGAACATTTTCAACTAGCTAATAGCTGTATATCAAAAGAAAGAATATTTTTAAAATATGGTTGCTTTTTGGAAGAAAAAAAATAAACAGGAAAATAATTTCGTTATCTTTTGGGTGAAACCATGTGATATGTCAGAAAATACCTGAAGTCAAGTTAAATGATCTATTGTATTTCGAACATTAAAACAATATTCGGAATTATTATTATATTTTTTTGCACTGTGAATCAATCAGACATAATAAAATCTATCCAGCATGCAAGTAATTCGATTAAAGATATTTTAAATTCAACGAAAGTGGCGCAAAAAATGGATATGGTAAATAAACATTAGTTTATTTATGATTTTGCAAGTTTGAAATATTTTTTTTCGTTACCGGTTAACTAGTTTAAGCATTTATTTCTTAGATCAAAGTAAAAATTTCCCCATCAACAAGTGCATCGGTACTTTTTTCCATGGAAATTTACAAAATAAAAATATAATGTACAGTAATTTTTACAGTATTTATTGTAAAACCACTGAATCATTGTGGATTAATAATAATTTCTGGGAAATATGTGGTATAAAATGTTACATTAAAAATGTATTTTCCCTCCAGATTAATTTTACGGATGCTGCACAAAGGGTGCCAGTAATTTTTAAGGCAAATTGATATGGAATTTCTTACACCGTGTGTATGATATGTTAAAGTAAATGTTACCTGTTACTTATTGCTAAAAATGATTATAAGCTTTAATTATTATGTCAACTCATGATATTTAAAATTTATTTGTTATTAATAGTTCCAATTTTACTAGAGAAACAGCATTATGCCAGATGATACCGAATTCAGTTAATTTTTACTTTAATGGGGTAAATGACGTTGTACGTGGTTTGCGTAATCTAATAATGCAAAGCAACCGAGAAGCGCAACAAACAATTATAAATGTAAAAAGTATTTGAATCATAGTATCTTGATTATTTATGCTGGTATTAGCCTTCCAATTTGGTACAGGATTTTGGTAATTCTGATTCATTGATTTTTTTGTCTAACCGAAAAAAAGTGAATAATCAGCTAGTTAAAAATAAAACGAGTAAGTAATGCAAACATTTCTGCTTTTTGGCATTAAAAATAAACAAAGCAATTTTACTTATTTTTTTTCCAAAATTCTAACTTAGATGATGAGACTCATCTTTCCATGCTTTCTATTTTTTTTATTAATGCGTTGAATGTGTGAATATAAAAACAAATTCATTATATATATATATATATAGCAAAAGTAAGTAGTAATCAACTTAAATTTGATTGATTTTTATAATAATGTAATTAAATTAATGAAAAAAATCACATAATAAATTTTACCTGCATTTAAACGATGTATTTACATAAGTAACAATATCTGTAATAAACCAATGGAAATCCCCATTACTTAGGTTGTGATACAGAAAAGGAGTTGTGGAATGAATAAAGTGATTTCTTATGATACTCTTCCCGGCTCTCATGAAAAAATCAAATCAGTAACGGATTTTAACCCTTTTTTTACTTAATCATGAAAAAAAAATCCAACTGTATAGATGATGAGACGCATCTTTCCATAAGTTCAATGTTTTTGATAATGCGTTGAATATTAAGCCCAATAATTCACGTAAAACCTATTTTAATAAAGGATATATATATATATATANTTTACCTTTTCTAAAATTATTGAAGAAATAAATTCTTTATTTTAATTATAGTATCCATGATATCATATATATATATATTAAAAAGTAAGTTTTAAGCAATTTAATTTATTTAAAATTTTTTTACTGGAACAAATCGAATCACTAACCGAAATCATTACCTAACTAACCAACGATTTTTTTTTTGTAATGACTAGAAATATATAATTAAAGGATCCATAAAGAACACAAAAAAAATTTTACTTGCAACTAACTACGTATTTCCATAAGTAACAAAATCTGTTATAAATCTATGGAAATCCCCATAAGTTAGGTTGTGATAAGGAAAAAGAGTAGTGGAATGAATAAAAGGATTTCTTATAATACTCTTCCCAACGCTCATGGAAAAAAAATCAAATCACTAGTGGATAAAAAAAAATAAAAGAACTAAGTGGACGCAGATGGGAACTGAAAGTAAAAAAATCTCTTTCTCTTCTTTTACTGACCATCAACACTGTGACCCAATCTTGACCTAATAGCTCCTGACGCACAGATTCTTAATTAATGACATTCGAATTCGATGGCCGGCCACGAAGATGTGTTCTGGAAGAATGAAATTCTTAGGGAAAGAAAAGAAGTACACATTTCCTTTTTCTGTACCGTCCTAATATTTATTGGTTACTTATTGTATAAAACTAGTTAACGCTCTCTAAATAAATCGATGAGATTATCCCTTAAACTAAGCATTTCCTTATTAATTTAATTCATGCCTTGAGAAAAAAAATTAAAGATTTTAAAACTCTCTTGGAGAAGTAAAAAACTTGTTATCTTGTAAACTTTCACAAAAGAGTTTGCGCAGTTAATCTTATTTTATCCTTCTATGCGTATACATTTTTACTAGATGGTGGTGGTTATGCAGGCCAAAATACTAGCTGATGTCGCTTGAGTTTATGGAATACTCGCCTATGAAATGAGCATCAGTTGATCAATTGATTAGCAATTGTTGCTTAACTGATTCTGAAAAAAATGTTGCCATCAGCAAATAGAAAATATAAACTATTTTGGAGTGCAACTGATCTAGTGCAGCTTTACAACTTGAACAGTTTTAAATCATTTAAATAAACCAGAACTCAGTGTTGCTATCAGCAAACAAAAAAAACATAATCAACATCAACTGCGGAGGGCGACTCATCCAGTTTAGCTTCCAAAATTGAACATTTATAAATCGTATAAATAAACTAGTTAGAGTAGCAAGTTTAAATAAGAAAAATATAGAGAAAAAATGACCAATTTCTTTAAATAGGCGATTTAAATACAGCTAAATTTGTCGTAAGCAAAATATGAGTGCATCAATTTCTTCGTAAAATGACAGTGATAGTTTACTCAGTTTTAGTGGGTTTCAAAGATCAAGAAGTTTAATTATACACTGCAAAAAATTTGGTGGTTTTGGTTCTAAGGTAAACTAAAATTTTTTGTTTTGCATGTGCATGCATTTTTTTAAACTTTTTTTATAGTATTAGTTTTTTTGTTTTTTTTTGTTTGCTTTCTTATAGACTGCACATTTCTTCATGCGCATTGGAAGAATCAATTTATAGCTACATTGCAAAACTATTTCCTTTAAATAAACAAACACATTTTTAGTAATATAAATGAACCAATTCCTTGAAAACATTTTATTTTGTGAATTTTGTCTAGTTTTTTTTCACGAGAATAGTTCTGCCGTTAAAAATGTATTTAGTTTATTTCAACATCAAAAATAGTGGCTACAATTTACCAAAATTTTTGCAGAGTAGGGAATTTAATATTATAATCTAACGCATTCATGTAATACTGCTTGAGATTCAATTCAACATTTAAAAAACATTTATTCATGTACTTTGCTTGGCATTGTATGAGTGAAGTATCTCTAGCTCAAAACACATAACATTGCATTGTTTGGAATTGCAATCATTAGTAGCTTAATGTTTCTGTGAAACCGGCATACTCTGTACTAAATCCCTAATGTAAGTATCTTTAACTACGATAATTCAATAATGTATCTGCTTATAGAAAATTGCAAATAATTGGGAGAGAGATTTTCCTATTTATGTCCTTAGTAGTCACTAAGAAAATCTAAACTTTTTCAAATTCCCAAAGTTTAGTAATGATTACACATAAAGACAGTGTAAATTTCCTATTTTTAAAGCTACAAGATCTTGATTTGAATTGATTAAATCAGCTTGAACAATTGGGTTTTACATAAGATGAAAGTATTTGGAATTCTTAGATGTGATGTAATATATACAGTGGTAGCAAGTTAACCATAGGACTCTTTCGTTCGTTTCCCCTCCCCAGGTAACACAAATGTGGACTTCCTTTAAAATGATTCTGTCTCTTAATCGCGATTTACTCAGAATAACTGAGCCATAAATCTCATATTTTCTGAGTCAGCTCAAAATAATTAAGGTCATACATCCATTGGCTAGATCGATTTTTTAAAATCAATGGTAAAACAAACTCTAAAATATACTTAAAAGCATTTTATGGGTGATATGTTTAAAATAATCATTAAAATTATAGGAGTAGAAGTTATGAAAAGCAACTGATAATAAATAAGCGCAAAAAAATGAAAAAAGAAAAAACAGCTAGATGTAGGGAATGAATTCTGTTGCATTCTTATGAGCTCAATGTAACAATTGAAATTAATACAATGTTGCATAAATATTGATTATTTGCCAAATAAAATTTGTTTCACTGCCTAAAACTTTACTTTAAACTGCATTGCGTGCAAGAATCGTTAAATGCTACAAGCAAAGAATTTATTTTAAATGACGTCGAAAGCCCGATGCATGCACACAATAATGCTTGTTGTATTGTTTATTTAAATAATGAGCATTATTTCCAGTTACTTCATTGTTAAGGAAAAAACCTTTAGTTTTACTTTTTTTTCCAAAAAAATTCCCTAAGCCTAAAACTGTAATTCTTTTTTATCAGAAAATTGAATAGTGATAATTTATATCCTTAACTCCTGGTTAACTTTAAAATAAATTAATTTTAGAGCGTTTTAAATAACTTTTTTTATCGAAATTTTTCCCTTTGAATCTCCGTTTACACAATCCATATCCATTAGTTGCAGCTGGTTAAGTCTTTTTCGTTACTTCAAATTCATTAAAATACGAGTACAGTTGAATCATGGGAAGACTTTAAAAAAAAACATGAAATGGAGTTTTAAAACAATTATTTATTCATGAGGAAAAGTCAGATGTTCGTTTAGAAACTAAAATAAAACTCTTACCCTGTTCCACGCTAACTAATTATTTGTCGTAATTAATGCCTTTTGGCTGTTGCTAATAAATTTCGCCGAGAGTTGTACGCCAGAAAGCTGTAATTTGTTCTTTATTTTCAGATGTTTGTGATCGAGAAAATGAAGGAGATATATCAACCTTTTGGCTTAGGTTAGGGCAATGAAAATATAGGATCGACAGTGAATAGTGATGAAAGTGCAAAACGGAATTTTGAGCTTTTCCGTTTTAGCGGAGTACAATTTATTTCTGTTTTCAACCCATCGGTTGTGAAATTCTTTGTAACGACGCATATTTATCCCTTTAATACCATTCTCATAATGAAACTAATGTGTTTTCAGTAAAACGGTAATTGTTATCCCCTAAGTTACAACATTAAAATCAAATAGTTTTATAAAACACTAAAAACTTCAATAACGAAAAATATTCAGGAACTGTTTCATTGCAAATAAATGGAGTATTTCAGAAATGGCAATGCATGAGTTGTTGAAAATTAAAATATTAAAATAAGATCTGCCGATTGATTTTTAGAGTTATCATTAAAATTGATTTATTAGTTTAGTGTAGCATAGTAAATTTTCCATTTAGTTTCAATTACACACGCATTGGTTCAATACCAGGCAATATAAGCTACATGCAGAAAAAATTCAGCTAAAATTATTGCGCTGTACAGTACATGGCCTTTCTGGTGAAAAAAATGATCTTAAAATAAAAAAGCACCTTTTTTTAATTTTTTTTTTAATAAGTGCAAAATAAAATAATATTGTCCCCTAGGTACTTGTATGGAAATAAGTTCTTACAGCCCACCGAAAGGAATATGAAAAAGCGAAAACTGCCGATTTTGGTAATTTTTGACAGTTAAAAATTGACCTCGAGAAACAGCATTATGACAAATGATGCAAAACGTAATTAATCCGTATTGTAAAGGGATGATTTTCTAAAAACATGTTTTGCTTTGTGCAATAATATAAAGCAAGCCACCGATTAGGGCAACAAATACTAAAAAAAATGGAAATGCTTTAGATGGCAATTTGTGACAATCAGAAATTGACCTCAAGAAACAACATTATGCCAAATGATACAGGACAGAATCAATTTTTATTTTGAAAGGATGATTTTCTAAAAATATGTTTAGCTTTGTGTGATAACATGAAGCCACTGGTAAGGGCAACAAATAATTAAAATATAGAGTTTCATTAAGTAGCTCTTCATTAGTTTTAGCTTCATTAATTGGGTCTGTAAATGGCTTTAAGTTTTGTGCATGATTTCCTAGTGTTGACGTAAACTGATTTATTAATAATTTCCTTTTTTTCTCCACGTACGGAGGACAATAAGCAGCTAGTTCAGCGTAAGGGACGTTTTGGGAAATGATAATAGACTAGTTGTAGTTTTGTGAATGAGAAATATTCGTTTTGAATTTTATTAACTAATAACATAACTATAAAGCTAAATTGATGATCCACCAGCAAAGATCAGTACAAAATATTATTGAAAATACTTAAAAATTGCCCTTGTATATGAGCAAATATTTTGCTTAGCTCATCACTCGTCATTCAACTGTCGATTTAGATGAATATATCTTAATCGTTTGCAGAAGCATTGTAGTTTATATCTACTCGAAACTTAGCCATTTTTTTGTCAAGGTTAGAGGGGATCAATCAAAGTCTTTTTCAGCTGTTTTACAAGTCTGAAGTCTGTACCAATCCCGACTCTAAACTCGGAACCTGACCATTTATTATTAAGCTTAGGAAACTATTAACGTATGCCAACGTATGACAAACCTGTAGCATTGTAGCTTGTTTGAATTACAGGCTTAAAACTAGAAATATGGTTACTATTTTGTTATATACAGGGAATAAATTAGAGTTGCTTTTCAGTGCATTACAAGTCTGCTACTCACACAACCATATATATATATATATATA
>NC_092208.1:19072158-19153238 GCF_043381705.1 Parasteatoda tepidariorum
ACAGTTTAACGAGGACCAATACCGCACACCCTCGGTCCCTACGCAGACTGATCCAAGTGGTCACCCACCCGCACACTGACCGTAGCCAGTGATGCTTGACTTCGGTGATCTGCTGAGAACCGTGTCTTAACGATCAGTCCACTGCGAAACCCAGATCCAGGTAAAAAAACAAAAGCGATTTGGATGCCCGCAATTTTTACCATTTCTTCAGGAACATATCATGGAACAAAAAATCTGATGTATTGTGATTTTTACAGTAATAATTATCGGAAAATCACTGAATCACTTTAGTTAAGTAAATATCACTATAACTACTGTGTTATAATATTTCACGATAAAATTTATTTCTACGGACACTGGATTTGCATCGTAAATTGATCCGGAATTATTTCCAGAATGGGAACACCAATAAGTAACTCGGTAATTTATAAAAGCGCTTGAGTAATGATTTTATTAAAATAAAAAATAAATATGTTCTTATAAATGAAAAGAAATTTGGCAAATTTGGTAATTTGTAACATGATACTTTAGAAATGGCATAAAATACCAACTATTTAGTTAAATTTACACTTCTGTTTCGTATTTTTTTTACAAAATTTGTGGTAATAAAGTTATTAATTTTAAAAAACAGGAATTTCAGTAAACCGCTACCTTAGGAACGCGAAAAGTACCAAATTAATTGCTTAAATACCGTATATCTGGTTTTTATAAGTTTTTATTGTTTATTCAGTTTTACTAGAAATGTCATTAACATAGAATACAGCAATTTTACCTGATTTTTTTTTTACGTGAATCTGATTAGTTTATTGGAAAATCAAAAACAGTAACACATATATAATTAAAATTTAACAAATATCTGATTCTCCAAGTCTCTATTCGAAAGATATTTTTAACGTGGTAATTTCCATTACAGTAACTTTGTAGTTTTGTAACTTATAATTTTGTTGTTCTCAGCCGTAAATAAATAGCTTGCCTAAGAATAACAATTGATGATCGCAATAACGAAACGTTATAGAGCGTTTTTACAATGTTATAATGTTCAAACGATACAATATTTCACTAAATCATGGTCTATTTTTTACAATAAATCAGTTACTCTGCTTGCTAAAAATTTTTTAGCTAATTGGTCTGGTTATTATTTTTCTTTTATTACACGTTGTTTCCTACACTTGTCGCATGTCATTACTTTTATAATTACCTCATTTATGTTTGATTTAAATCAAGCCGTATTTAAGAGTCTCCGTTGGCAAAAATTTTTAAATATCTTGTGATCAACTTCAAGCCATGCACACTTTCTTCAAAGACGGGCATACTATAACTTGCGGAAATTAATAAAGGAAATAAAAAGTTCGAGATGCATTATTCGGGCAATTCATGATAGATGTGTAAAATTGTATGCCATTGAATAAGAAAGCACTATTTTATTTTCTTATGAATAGTAGTAAGCATAATTTATGTGTTTTAACGGCGATTATGAGTTCTAGTATTAACGTAGTTAGCACCAGTTGTTCAGCACATGCTTTAATATAAATAAACTATTTTTCAATTGTTGAAGCATTAAAAAAAAGTAAATATATCCAGTAAATAGTTAATAAAATTTAATAGTAAACATTACAAGAATAAAAACAACGCATTTTTGTTAATTAGATAAAAAAAGAATTGATGTTATACCTATAAAGCCAATTTCAAATTCGAAAAATATCATTTTGAGTCAATCAACTTGTCCACTTTAGAAAATGAATCTTATTCATCAGCAAAGTCTAAATATATTAATTATAATGATCTATTATTTATAATTAAAATTTGCTAGTACAATAGTGATCCATTAGAAATATTAACTGATTTTAAATATTGCGAATCAATTTAACTTACAAAAACAAAAGTCGTACGTTTTCAAGTTCGTCTATCATAATTAAATATAAAGTTTAATTATTACTTAACGTAATTTTGCATGAAACAGTTTATTTCCTTAATATTTATTTTATTTTAAAAGTAAAAACGAAATTTATAGTAAAAGAATTAGTAATGGAATACAGTAAAAATTTAGACGTAATGCAAAGTCTAATAATAAATATGTGATATGAAATATTGAATACATTTATTCTTCAAATTTATCTCAGTATTTTAAGTTCATAATATTAAATACACTTCTTGCATATCTACATTATATTAGAAAAAGTTAGGAGACAACAGTTAGGTTTAAAACACTGGAAATAGTAAGTGTTTTAACTACATTCAACTTTATTTTAATTGGTTAGCCGAAAGTTAAAAGTAAATAATATAATAAATTAACCTTATATCATGCAAGATAAAAAATATAAAGGAAAAACTAAATTATTTTCAAAATTATCTAAATTTCAAATTTGAAATAAAATTATTATTTTTTAAATTGGATGAAATTTTAAATAAAATTTCAGGTTTTAAAAGAAATATGGTCTTTAATTTTTTAAACAAATTCTACGAATTTCAGTTACAGTCAAAAATAAATTTTCTAATTCTCATTCCTTTCAACATTATTCCAAAACACATTAAGATTTGAATGTTACAAGACATTGTATCGAGACGTGAAGGTCGGTAAACATACTTTCAATTTCAGAGCATTCGACTGGAAATGGCAAATACCTGGATTTAATGAAACATAGGAAAAACATTACAAAACCATTAAGAGCTCTCGCAGTTCCTTTTGTTCTTCAGAATACAATTCTGAATTCAAATCGAAAATGATTTGCATTTTCTTGAATATGTGAAATTCGAAATCCATTCCAGTCTTCGAAGTGTTCCCTTTCAAGCACTCTTCCCATTATTTGCAGTTAAAGAAGGTAAAAAATAGTTATAATAAATAAAATGAAACTCTCCCATTTCTAGGAATTAATGAGTATTTCTTTTGAATGAAAACTTTGTGCGGAATTTATTTTTTGATTTCAGCCAAGTGAAATTATGCATGACTGGCTCTTTCAAAAAATTAACTATGCAAATTTATCGATGTGAGTAAATTTCAATCAAGATTTACTGCTTTATTGAATAAGGCTAGATTAATCTATTCTTTTTTTGTTTAAGTGAGAGATTGTTCTAGATTAAACAAGAAAAATTTCCTTTTAGGAATTGATTTTTAATTTTTATAAGAGTGCTTTCATTTTTAAATAATTTAAATATTACTTGAATAATTTATTACGAAATGTTACGATACATTAAGAATATCAGAGCTTTATATATATATATATATATATATATATGAACTAAAATGCCACACATAGATTGATAAAAGTAACTTTTTCTTAGTGTATGACAAAAACATGATATGGAATAAAATAATAATATTTCTCAATAAAGTCCTCTATTATTAACATTCANATATATATATATATATATATAATATTAACAAGCATATCGATAGTGTAAAAAAACGTTCGCTATCAATAGACCATATAAATTTCGACGTCAATCTCGGCCATTTCTTAGGTTTGTAACTTTTAATATATATTTTTTACTTCGAATACTACGCTCACATAAACATAGATTGTAGAAATGTAATGTTAAGTAAATATTTTAAAACAAAAACTATTTCTGTCGTTTGCCCAATGAACAAAACTGGTTGGCTTCATTGAAAAAGGTGAATTTTTATAAATGAGGCGGTAGCTATTTCTCGATTTTAAAGCGCGTTTAAGTATTATTTTAAAATAAGTCTATAAAATGTTTATTTAAGCTATTATAAATAGAAAATATAAATACTAACAAAGACTATGAAATGTGCAATAAAAATTTTTATGTTGCTTAGTTCCCTTCTTAATTGAACAAATTATATAAGTATAATGTATATTACTTCTAAGTTTTCCACGAATTATACGAAAAATGTTTCCTCGTACAGCTCAGAATATATAAAATATCAGCTTCAAAAAGACTTACGTGCTTAAGTAACCAAGACATTCATTACAATTCAGGCAGGCTTGTTGAAGATAATTAGCTGTCGCTATGGATAAGTCATTGTATTTGTTATAACAAAGTATACAACAGCTATTAGCGAAGCTGATTTATCTTAGCATTAAATGGCATTAAAAATAGATTAATATTAAAGTCATACTGGCATCCATAGTTTTCTTAAAATGAAAAATTATCATGGTGGCCCAGTGGTCAAAGAATCGGACTCGGTTGCTGAGCAGTAACATGGGTACAGGGATCTGAAGAAAATTTCCTTCAGATCTATGTCTAAATTAAGGTAGAGGCCTCAAGAATTAGTGGTGCTTCCATCTAACCAAGGGGTACTGAGATAAGACGTATTTTCACGCTTGCGGTGCTCTCTTGTCAAACAAAAGGCGCTTCTTCTTGGCTTCATCACAAAAGTCAAATGATTGGTGAGCGTCGTATGTTCAAGCATCACTGGAAACAACAGCATTAAAAAATCAGAAGTAATATATAATCTCAGTTATAACTTATACATAAATTTTTTGGGAACGTGATTTTGTACATGATCATGATGCTGTATTTCATTAAGTGTACTAAACAGTCAGTAGGAATCATATGCTGACAGCGACTACGAAATATTGAAGGTGGTGCATTGAAGAACCAACTCCGTTGATAGCAGCTTTCTCCAATTTGAAGGTAAATTTTGTAATTTCAAACTAAAGAAAATAAAATGAGGATGCCTTTCATAAAAAAGCGTAGAACCACAAGTTCTTGCTTCAGAAATGATTGACAGTTGAGAATTTTCGGAAAATTCAAGCAAAGACACGTAAAAAACGGTATCCGGAACGAAAAGTAGACTTATTTGTTCATTGTTTCAAGCATGCAATAAGGAAGAAGATTTTGTCAAAAAACTTTAAAATTCTGGTAGAATCTAAATCAACATGAGTGAAACTGCCACGGGTATTAACTGAAAGGCATATTAATATACATACTCCTTACAATAAAAAAAAAGCAATTACATTTTACAAAATACGCGTTTTCAATTAATACCTTTCGTTACTAGATATAAGCTTTCATTTAGTTACGCCCTAAGGAGGTTTAAATGTCTACAAATAAACTTGCATTTTCCAAACTATTCATTTTAAATAAGTAATAACGATAAAATTGCATGTAAATTATGCTCACAGATTTAGCCTCTGGGTATTATATTCCGTCAAACTATATTATACATTGATAAGGATTATTAAAATAGTCAGGAAAAAGCATTTCCTGTTAACACATAAGTATAAAGTGATAAATGGATTCCATTTCGAGTTTAAAGAGTGCGAAATATTTCTCAAGGGAAATACTTTAAGAACGTAAAATATAATAAGCTCAATTCGCAAATAGAAGTATTTAAAAATGTTCAGTTTTGATTAATTAAATAGTCTGATTTGGGTTAGATTTTAATTTTAATAAGATTGATAGTTTTAATTACAATGCTAATCTTAATCAGATTCTTCAATTGATACTGATAGTTGGTTTAATTCAAAAAATATAAGTGTTAAGTGTAATTAAGTGCTGGGTAATAATACACATTTCGTCTGTATTTAAATATTAAATGAATTCAATTTATCAATTCCCATTCAGTTTCATTTTTCAATGATTTTGCGGCATATTATTAATTGAGTTCCTGTTTTCCCTGTTTAGGCTGTTTAATTATTTTTATATTATTTTTATATTATTTTCGTTCAATAACTAAAACAATAAAAAACGTAGACTAAAATGAAATGAAAATTCTTTGCTTAATGCACATTTTGATATTCTTTAACTTACAAAAATACTTTAAGTGATATCAAAAGTAGAGTTTAAAGCCTTTTTTTTCTTTTCATATGAATATGGATTCGCTAGTTAACGGTATAAGTTCTTCATAACCCATCATAGCTTCTGGAAATACAACTTTCCCTAATTTGCTTCAATCGACTATAGGAGTGCTCCAGTTTCAATTTTTACCTTCCTCTTATTTTCTAATTTTGTTGGTAAAACATTGCGTTAAAATGCGTACTTCTGATACAAATCAATAAGACGCATGCCAAAGTACCGTGCTTTTCAAACGTAGTTAACTTTAACGTATTATAATCAGACACGTGTTCCTAATAATAGGTACGAAAAATACAGCGCTTGCAATGGGCATTGCAAAGAGACTTCACACTAAGCATCTAGATAATTCATAAACTGTTATGTAATTAAACGTTGTTGGATTATCTCTAAAATGCAAATTGATATAATAATAATAAGGAAAAACAATAGTTAACATTCCTCAAAGCCACCCATACTTTCAAATCATTAGTGCCTAATTCACGTGTTGGTTTATTCTTAATACAGCAAACTACATCCAGTTTCTAATATTCTATAGAAAGAAACACTCTGTATTATTCTAGTTCAATAATTAAGAAAGTCTTCCGGGAAAAGAAATTCAGAGTCTTATCACTCAGATAGCTTTTCCTTAAATTTAGGTATTTTTCCACTCTGGAGAAATCAGACATAAAATGTGCTTGTGAAACGGTAAATTGGTAAATTCCCTTTCGTGTACCCCATTTCTCACTCTGATTTACTAGTTTTTTGTTGTTGCTGTGCGGATCGCATCAAAGAAACGAAAACAAACCATGCGGTACTTTTCCCAGGAGAAAACCGTATCCGTTGCTCTTTCCTGTTATATTCAATTTTCCCTCTGAAACTAATGTAACAGCTGGAGGGATGGAATGCTAAAAGCACTTATATTCTGCAGATGTAGAGATAGATGATAAAACAATATATATAGTTTTGCTGAATCTATATATAGACATACATGGTGGGCTGAATATAGCGTGTATTATTGTCAGGCAGACAATGTATCGAGAATAGTTAGCTCTGGGAGTTTTCTCGCATAAGAATAAAGGAATTTCTTATTGGTTACTGCGAATAATGTTTCATATTGTGCATGATATAATGAATTAAAATGAATTTAATTAAAAAATGCGAAACACTAAAACTTTTGAAAATACTAATTAAAATATTCATAACTTCAGACTGTTTTAGAAATAGGGTTGAGTTATCAGTACCACCTTCCTGAGCTGTATATTAAGAAAAAAGTGCATCAAATATCCCGTTGATTAACCAATTCACTCGAGAGCACTGAAAGTAAATGTAATGTTTTGGTAATATGAATAAGTCTTGATCAGAGTAATGCGCTGTGCACGATTTTTTGTGAAAGATGAATGCAAAGCAGGCATAGCCATCAAATGTTTGAGAACAAGAGCAAAAATTGTCTGGAGCAGAAGTATGTGAACAAATAATATATAATTTGTAATGAAAGGCGAACTTCAAATTGAATCTTTTAAAGTTCAAAGCAAGCAACGTTAACTTTTTTTATCTTTTGAGATACAATGCTCTTCATCAAAAGTGGCGTGGAAGCCAAGAGTAAGCCAAATTATTCCTTTGATGCGATTTTCAAGCCTCCCTCTGGGGAACAATGATTTGCCAGTTTTTAATCCATAATCTCCAAAATCTTTTTTTCTACTGTGGTTTTATCAATACGAGCCGATTTATAAAGTTTAAATCATTCATTCTGAAAACACGAGCAGTCTAGTTTAATCTAGTTATTTTATTAAATGTTATAATACATGGATTCTTTAAGCATATATAAACTTCTGTATAATAATGTCTTCTCTAAGAAGCATTTTCTTTTTTCTCTAAAGAATAGCTCTTAAGTTTTCTGTTCAAATATACTAAAATAGGCCTCATCAAGTCTTAGCAATGCACAAGTTTAGACTAAATAATCCCTAATTTAGTTTCGAATAACAGGAATTTTTTTTCTGCCAACTAATTGTCATTTAGCAATAATTTTTACCCCTAAAAAGATTTACTAATAGACATAATTCTGTTTTTAATTTAAAGTGAAATAGTACTTCGATAATTTACTTTTTGATCATAAGATTTTAAGACGAAGTACAGATTCAAAAGACTTGGAGGAATGCAGTGCCTAAGGAATTATTAGGAGGATCCAAATAATATTTCTTGAGGCAAGCAATTTTGTTTTTACCTGGTTTAACTTTAGATCGAAAACATCTGCAGCCAATTCAAAAACTTTCAAAGCCTCTCCAATATCAATGTTAACTACAGCATTTTGATAGGCTAAAATCTGAACAGAATGATAGAAACTTATCACTCTCAATATTAGAACTAAGTACTCCAATACCTTTTCTAAAACAACGCTCTGAAAAGCAGGTGTGACGTCAAGTCACTTTGTTTTGAATAGATAATTCGTTACACTTTAGGTTCAAATTCTTCCTTTTTGCAAGCTCATTGATTGCTGCTGTTGATAAATTCATTAAAAATAATTAAAGAAATACAAAGCCTTACATCAAGGCAGTATTTTAGCTAACGTGAGTAATGGTATGGTGAAATACCAGCTGTCATTAAAAATCGTAATATTTTGCATTGTTTTTTTCAAACGCTTCTTTTATATATCGACTTTACTTTTGCTTTAAAAGCTTTTATGTGAACAGTTTAGTCAGTTACACCCAATCTAGGGTTCATTCCTCTTACCTGACGTTACAAATCTTAATTATGGTGTTGCTGTCATTACTGTCTCTACCATAGCTTCATATTTCACTCTTTTTTATCAAAGCAGCTTTCATCCTGGTAATTTTTTTTTCTCGTCGTGTAATATATTAATTCCAGCTTTTGCAAAATGTCAATTTGAATCATACGATTTAATATTACATTTCATTTCAAGTTATTAACTTAAGAGTTGGCATTACATCTTATGTTTTAAAGTTGAACATAGCACTTAAGTTTTTAGAGGTAAAAATAATGTAATTATAAAAACTGTAATTTTTAGCCATCCATGGTTAAATAAATGATAAGATATTTAGCAATGGAATAAAATATCATACAAGATGGCAAGTTTCATTCTGGATAAATACTACCGAATCTGGATCTATTAAAATTCTATTTAACAATCCGTAACTTTACATTGGAACAATACATCAAAATTAGTTGAATACTTTTCTTTAAAAATGGCCTAGCATTTCCTCAATATTGCAATAGATTTTTAAGCCTTTGGTGAATTTCTTACAAACCATACCTTCGTCAGCTTTTAAATAAATACACACACTGGCTAATGAAATTGAAACCTTATTTTTTGGTTCTTCTTTTGAACGGATAAAAGCCCGCATTAGTGAGAGTATCGATTCTTCAGTGGTGCATTTCTTTTTGGAGTGCATTTATGTCCAGAGAATACCTTGCAATAGCTAGTTTGGTTACATACACGCTTTGGTCCTGTAAGTTAGATGAAAGAAGATATTGTCGACGGATATGCCTCTGCAACGTGTCCCGAGCATTTTTATTAGGTTACTATTCAGGTTTTGCGATATTGATGTACAAGGAAAGTATTAGAGGTCAAATTGATGCTCATTGAACTTATTTTGAACGCTTCTGGCTCAATGCACAGTTACATCATAATGCAACTGTCACCTCCGAACCTTCGATGTAAAAATGAAACATTGCAGGATGAGTTTGGTTTTCCAATATGTCCAGGTATCTCATAGTTTTTTTTTTGAAAAAAAAGAAACATCAGGCAATCACTTACCAGTCTAACGCCATGATACTCCAATCAGGCTCTTGTACAGTGCGAACAAAGCGGGAGAGAATCTCCCGAGCTACTGATTCATTGGCCAGTGCGCGTAAAGCTTATGTTTTCCAAAGCTAATGCTAATGCTAATCGAATGCTATGAAAGCTAACGCTAATCGAATGAAAAAAAATACACAAATTGAACACATAATGGGATTCCCGGGGAAAATGGTATGACGCTACATCCAACCTTAACTTTATAAATGTCTGCATTACTGGTCTGAAACTGAATGGAACTTAATTTTAATGGAATTTAATCACGTGAATCACGTAGTCACTGAATGGAACTTAATCACGTATCCATGAAACAAGTTGCAATTAGATTGGTTTCAGTAAGGTGGTTATAAATCTAAAATAATTATACAATTCGTGTTTAATTTCTATTATATTAAGCTCCTCTTTGCGAATGTTAGACAACTTAATTTTAATTTTCCTTAGATTTAAAGAATGATTTAGAAAGTCAAAAATACTAATCTAGCATAAAATGAAAAAAAATTTGAGATATGTGTGTTAGCAAGACATCGTTTCATCAAGGGACCCACTGGCTGCCAACACACATGAGTCTTTCTGTTGTCAGTGGTAATACCAACAACTGACAGTGCCTCGAGACTCCATAATGGCAATAGACGCAGCACTGACAACAGAAAGGCTACTGTGTGTAGGCAGGCAGTGTGTGCCCTAATGAAGTGCTGTCGTGCTAACACACATATCTTTTAATTTTTTTTTCGTTTTCTGCTAGATTAGTATTTCTAACTTTCTAAATTAAAATAAAACAAATTTGGTTTTAGCTGCTTTAAGCGCTTTGCCATTTTGTTTTACTAGTTTAAATGTTATTTACTTATTTTGTTTCTTTTCTTCTGAATTTGTAAATCAGTTTCATTCTTAGATTAGATTTAATATTTTAAGATTTATATTGCTTAACTAAAATTCCAAAGAGATAATTATTGTTTTAAAAAAAAAGGTATATTGAGCATAAGGTCTGAATAACTAATGTTCATCTCTTCATGCTCAAAAACTATTATTTGTGTTCGGAATCAGAGGGATATTTCTTAAATTATTGCAAAAGTAATCACTTCATTATTTTTTGTACTGTTAATTTATTAAATGTACAAGATATATCAGTAAATTTAAATGATAGTTCCTAAAATTTTGAGCAACTTCGGAAAATTCATAATTCTAACATACCTAATAAACACATATATGTCCTAAAATTATAATTTTTTTTTAACATTTCGAATAAAATATATATTTTAATATAAATAAATATCTAAATTTATGATCAGCATCATACAAAAAAAAAATAACATATCATAAATGAAATTTTTTTTTATTATATCTTCAAAACTGTTTTTGAGATATATAGCATATTTTATTGCATATATATTGTATTTTCTAAACATCTCCAATTTCCTAAGTTATTACACATAATTTAATCCTGAAGTTTTCTCGATTCGATGTACTGAAATGGATAGCTTTAATCACAGGATTTTCACAGAAATTTTAAGTACATTTAAGTTACTAATTTTACATGCAACTATGGAAAAAGAACTATTATTGACTTGTATTTGTAATAGAATGTGGATTTATTAACTTTTGATTCAACTTCAGGATTTTATCAAAATGTCTAATTCGTCTGAAACCGTCTTAAGTTAAGTAGCTTAAGTAAAAATTTCTCAACGGGATGTGTTTACTCGAATTGTACTACTAATATTTTAAAGATCTCTTCATAAACTTTGAAAGTAGAGCAAAATAAAGTTAATTAAAAAAATATACTTCAAGGTGTTAATAAAAAAATATTTGAATGGTGCGTTTAAGCCCCTTTGGCATATAATGAGTTAATTGAACTCGTGGAAGTATTGAACTCTTTTGAAATATTAATTTACGAGATATGAGTTAATTTAGAACTTTTTAATCGATTATATTTTGATTGATGATCAAAATACAAAAGAAAGGAGAGCAATCACTTGTCGAGTAAGGAAAATAAATTCTTTTATAGGAACGTGGGACGTTTAAGTATGCCTGCAGACAAGCATTTGGACAGTTATCATCTGTTTTAAGGATTCGTATCGTCAGGTCCCTCTTGGATTTATTTCAGCTTCTTCATTTTTAAAGATGTCAACTCTTTCGACTGGAGTGCCCTCCTTAGGGACCAGTGTTCGAATTTGAAAAGATAAAAGAGTGAAAAAAAACCTTGAAGTGTAAATTGCCTTTCTTTTTTTCTTCCAGAACTTTCCTTTCACCTTTCTCATCTGACGCCCCCTGCTGCACACATTTTTTGAGGGGTTTCTCGTATTTTATAGTTGTGGACTGACATTTTGCGATCGGGGATTTGGTAAATGATGGTGTGGCTCCGAGAAAAGAGCTTTCAAAACTTTTGAGACGAGTGGTGAGGAACTTTTCATAGCCACTCTATAGTAAAAAAAAAGTGAGGCCAACTGAAATATGGGAATCAATTTATAGGATAGCTCTTATTTCAAATGGCTTTCCGTCATTGAGTTTTTATTTCCGGTCATTTTTTAAACTGAGTATCACTTACGCTAAGAAGTAATCGAGCAATTGTAAAAGTTATTTAGACGTATGTTTTTATATGAAGCAATAAAAAAATATTGCTATTGCTAATTTTCTATACTAACTACATAAATGTTTACCAAATTTTTTCCACTGCATTTACTCTTGGCATTTTTCTAGTGGATAATTTCAGCTTGAGCATCTTTTAGCTTAACTAGTACAGTGTAACCTCCCTGGCAACACTATTTCGACAGATTTTATTAACCACTAAAAATGTAAAACTAATTGTTTTTAAGCGTTCAGCATTCACTATTATTTTAACGACGAACATCTAAAGTATTTCGCAATTGCTGATGTCCTGCCTGACTAGAATTTTTGATCGAAGTTTACTGTCTCAGAAAGGATTAGAAAACCTGTAATAACTACAAATAGTTCTCGTGTATGTTACAAGTAACTTGTAGTTTTTAAATATTTCGTATCATTATACATTGTTTTTATTTTTCTCGGGAAATCTAATCTATCGCATAAAGTAAAAATTTCTAGTTTGGATATTGAAATAAGTGTACTTACAACTACGGCTTCGATGGGATAATTTGCATGATGAAATCAATATTTATTTACAAAAAGAGAAATTAAGTGGATTCCAGGCACGTTATCAAACAAGGAGTCCGCTGGTTCACTGCCCTGAGGTCAATTAACTGATAGTTTCATTGTTACGATCAGTCCAGAAACGAGTGGTAATAACCATGACGCCTGGACTATCACCTTCTAGGAGCCAATGGCTTAGCTGTTAACTTATTGACGATCCCCCTCTCCTTTCATTCGTTAAGTCTTTACTGACTTACGATATTAGATAACTTGTAAATATGCATATAGCATATTTACAAGTTATCTAATATCATGCTTTATTATTAATATTAATTAAATATTAATATTATGCTTTAAATATTATGCTTTATTATTAATATTAATCGCATTTTGTAAAGATTAATTTCCTTTATGTATATCTAATTGTTTTCATCATATGTCCAACCATTTGATATCTAGTCTAAGCGGNATATAGCATTGTAAATATTATGCTTTATTATTAATATTAATCGCATTTTGTAAAGATTAATTTCCTTTATGTATATCTAATTGTTTTCATCATATGTCCAACCATTTGATATCTAGTCTAAGCGGTTGGACATATAATGAAATTCATATCTAGTCGTGGTGCAGCTTCGCTGAATTCAGATTATATTCTAATGTTCTCAAATGAAGGCGCTGTATGTGAAGGATAATTTCTTTTTTCACAAGGGACAGTTTTTGACAATTGAGCCAAATCTTTGCAAACAGTTACGCCCACGTTAATTAGAACATTTGAGTTTGTTGTTTAAAATTCCTCATTTATAATTTTAAGACAGTCCAATACGGTAACAAATAATATATGCATAACCAGATAATTTTAAAAGAGTTAGTTTCATTTTCTCCTTCTTAAAAGTTTATTTGAGTGCATTAGTTTATTAAGAAATCTTAATATGTTGATTAAGGCCTTAATTTCTTAAAATATGCTCACCTTTTCATCAGTAACAGAAACCAATATGAAAGTAAAGCAGTCCCCCTTTCTCACAGTGCTATCGGTGAGAATGCTGCAACGAAAGGGCATGGTTTTCAAATTTCTCAAAAGTGAAGAATAATGTTAGAAGAAATTTTGGCATACAGAGTGACAGTTTGTTTCTTAAATTTCCGATAACTGTAATTGGCTAGGCAGTAGAGTAAATCACTTCTGACAGCTAGCTTAGACTTCAAAACTTTGTGATCAACAACACAGTTTGTTTAGTAAAAGCTAGATTAGGCTCCATATTTTCGTGATCAACAACATAGTTTGTTTTGTAAATTTCTGACTACTAGACAGTAGAGTGAAGCACTCCCTACAGCTAGTTTAGGCTCTTCAATTTTGTGATTATTAGCATGATCGTGTCTATGTGGTCAGAGTTGCACACAGATTATTTTTTGTTGCCTAGAATAGCTTTATCCCATCAGTCAAAAGCAGTTCAAACACCGAGGCTAGAACCGTGCATTCCTATCATTGCTTACATCTTAATTTTAAAGTTTTCCTTTGTTTTTTATATACATGGAAAATATAAACTAAAAGTTTCTCCCTCATTGTTGCTTATCCAAGAAATAAAAATGGTGTATGATGGTGTGATGCACTAGTTGGCATTATTATATGTTTAACCCAAAACTTTTCATTTTCTTCGGAATAAATTGAAACTTTAAGAAAATGAAACACATCAATTTAAAAAATTGAATCCATTGGAAAAAGTAGAATTATTATTTGATAGATTTTATTCCTAATTTAATTTTTAAAAAAATGTTAGAAATTTGTAGTTTCTCAATACACCAAAGAAAAAAAAATAATAAAAAATCTTAAAAGAAATTTAAAAAAAAAAACCTACTCTAAGAAGCACATCAGCATGTACCAGGTTTTTCTACAAAAAAATATTCAGTCCCCAACTTTTGAATTGGTTTACAAAAAAGGAACTAGAGTTTTAGGATTTATATCATTATTTGTATTGGATATTTCAAAGAGCAAGACATATTTATGCAGCTGATAAAAATCATGGAATCAATAAAGAAGTCAGCAAAGAAAAGAGTCTCCTTTATTCATAGGGTATCCGTTTGGAAATAATTTTGAGCCAATATTATAATTTGATTTACACTACAACAATTTATTTAACCCTAAGAAGCATTAAGATAATTTTGAATTCCAAAACACTATACGTAGATCCAAAATAAAAAAAATCTGATTTAGGAAACAAGTTAAAGCCTGTTTCCTTAACAGAAACGTTTTTACTGGCTTCATTTCAGCTGATATCTTATGACTATTACGAGATTTTTTAACTCTGTGATCTACCGGCTTCAATCAATCAATTGGTCAAGTGGCTTTAAAACAGTACTCAGATATAGTGAGTTGCTAAAAGATAATATGTTTGACCTGGGCCAACTTTCAGTAATCTAAACTCAATAAACAATTTTTCCAACTTCTGACAACTGTATTCGATATTTCTTTCGAGATCCTTTATAACCAGTATGCAGCATGTTCACTCGGATTTGCATCAAATGTTTTGCACATTAATAATCTATGGTCTAGCGACATATATTAATGAAATTTTTAAGTAATCAAAACATAAATGATAATCACAACTAAGCTTTCAAGATATGTATATGATTATGATATATATTATGAATAGTCTATAATTATTTATCAGAGCCTTTAATATGAGAATCTATTATATATGAGGACATAAAATGCATCTCCGTAAGGTACCAAATATTTGGTCTTGGTTTATCAAATGGATTGAATTTTTTAGTTCTCTTAAACTCGTTTGGATAACTGACAAATATCAATCATTAAATATAACGCTCAAACATATAATGATCACAATTATTAAATCGCCTCAGCATCAATACTTTCTGAATCATTAAATTAATTTGAGTGTATCACAGTAATGAAGTTTAAAAATATTTCAGATCACTGGCTGACCACAGAGACTACATGCAAATTCGAAACGTAAAAATTATGGCTTGGAAAATAAGTTGAAATCAGTCCTCCTAATAGAGCTTTCTCTACTGACTTCTTCGTGCGATCTCTGTTGGCTCTTGTTATATATTTGAATTCTGTAATTAATCGGCTTTAATCAATCAATTGGTCGAATGGCTTTAAAAGAGTGCTTAGAAAGTCTAAGTTGCTGAAAGGTAATGTATCTGACCTGGGCCAAGTTTACGTAATAAAAACTCAAGAGCAATGTTTCCAGCTGCTTGAAACTGAATCCTATGCTTTTACTAATCTACAACACTGTCTCCCGTATTTGCATCGAATATTTCAGATATTAATAGTCTATGATCTTGCGATATGCATTTATAAATGTTATCAAAACATAAATCTTAAACACATGTTAGCTTTTAATGTATGTATCGTTATGAATAGTCAATAATTGCTTACCGTATTATAGTCAATAATTTTTTATCAATTTTATGACAATTTATTACATGCCATGATATAAAGAGCATGTCTCTGCTCCACTGGCTGTGGTTGCTCTGCTGATTTGGCTTTGTAAATTAATTGAATTCCTTAGTTCGCGAAAGCTTGTTTGTATAGCTGATAAATATCAAGCATTAAATATTGCACGCAAATACATCAGTCATCACAACTCGAAAGTCATTTCAGCACCAATACGTTCCGAGTCATTAAATTAATTTGATTTACACCATAATAATTAATTTAAGCTTAGAAATCTTTTAGATAACAGGCTGTCCACAGAGATGTTAGAAACGTAAAGATTCTGGCTTAGTAGAAAATAAGTTAAAATCAGTCTCTCCTAATAGAAACGTCTCTGCTGACTTCACTTCGTGTAACCGCTAATGACTCTTGCAGGATTTCTAAACTCTACCATCCATCATTAAATCCGCTTCACAACAGTGCACAGAAAGGGGTGAGTTACTGACGAGTAATGGATTTAACCTGGACCAAGTTTCTGTAATCTAAATTCTATAAACAACGTTGCGAGCTGCTTAAAACTGTATTAAACATTTTGTCAAGATTCGGTGACTTTGTTGAACTCTTTAATCAACATATTCACCTAAATTTAAGTCAAGCGTTTATGTAGATGAATAATCTATGATATTGTGATATATATTTGTATTTAATGTAAATGCAACATTAATGTTAAATATATTTTAACAATACGTACCCTTGAAAATAGTGTTAATTTGTCTGAACTGTTTAATATTTAGAAACACAACACTTATGAAGTACATAAAATTGTATCATGTTATATTTTAACTTACACTTACGAATAGAGAAGCGAATTTTATCAATGCTTATTATAGCGTTTGGTTAAATAACAGTTGGTAACAAATTGTATGTTGATTTTAGTCAAATACTTGATCTTGCCTAGTTTGGGTAAGGGGATATTACTGAAGTTAGTTTTTTCTCGGGAAGGATACAGATTTTTTTAATTGGCATTTCTTGTCTATTTTTATGTCAAAATATACAAGTTTAAAAGCGTGATATATAATTAGTGTGTGACAGTAAAAGTGTGACAAACTTCTAAGGGAGTCAAGGCGCATTATCTGTTTTAAAATTTCTTAGAAACACGTGACTGGAAACGTCGTCAAACGTGATTAGGGCCGTTTCCCTATTTGGACCTGTTTAGAAGCACACTAAAAAACAGTTCATGATAGAGAAATGCCCCTTGCGGAGCTTGACAGTATTTTTGGGCATGAGTTTCAATGCAATTTTAATCCTGATGATGTGCTCTAACTTCCCTCAAAGTTTTTAGCAACATTTGTGTGACCCATTGCGATACATAAACTTTTTGAACTTGTAAATTTTGGAAAAAAAATGGACTAAAAATTCCATTTAAAAAAACTGTTTCTTGGAGAGAGAAAAAGATAGCAGATTTGAAATCTGCAGCGTAAAAGTATCCTAGATCTGTTAAAAATCTCATGCAACAGAAAAAAAGTTCCCCAGAATAATTTTCGACAGCTGAAATATGTATTCCTTAGTTCTCATAAAATAAATGTGTAACTAGGGTAATTGATATTCAACGACTTGAAACTAATATGTAGCACAATATATGGAAGAGTTAATGCTACGCATAAATAATAAAATAATTTCAATTTGCAAGTATTTGCGTAACCAGAATAAAGAAAAATTAATAAAGCAACTATTAGCCAGAATTACGCAAACTGGAACAGTTTTTAGCAAAAGTATTGTACAACTATAGAGTCAAATTTGTCTCTGTCAAATTTGTACAATACTAGTTGTGGCTGTTCTGTATCATTAAAGACGCGTGAAAAATTATTAAAGTAACTATGCAATAAATAAGTAAGTAATTTAGAAAGAAATTCCCCTTTTTTAACATTCAGAAGAAAAAAATATCTGTTGCTCTCAAAATATCACATGGAGTTATTATGTCAAGTCAACGGAGATTTAAAAATAATTCTTGAAGCGGCTCATTTCCTTAACTTTTAATAAATTAAATCTTGCTTAATGGCAATATCTCCTTGCCTCTATGATTCTCTAGGGTGGCACAGAGAAAATTGTATTTCTAAATTAGAAATTATATCATTGGCAAAAAATGAAAAAAAAAATCAATTACAAATAATAATTATTTAAAGGTAGGAGAGATTAAAACAATACTTCTTTTAAGAAAAGAGCTCGGGTGAAGATGAAATAAATTTTAATAACTGAGAATATTATTGAGAAATTAAAAGTATAACTTGTTATAAGAGATGTGATAAAATTAATTTAAGTACGTCTGAAATAATATTTTAACATGAAAACAAATGTAATTGTCTCGAGTCAGACTATTTGTAACTCAATTATAAACATTAAGTGCAAAGATTATATAAACTATGGCATGGATAGTTTTACATTGTTGACGCTGCGAGGATTATATAGCAACTGTAAGATATTTAATTATTTATTATATTTGTAATAATTAGTTACTTATTTTCAGATTTAATTTTGTAATGTCTGGATTTCACAAAGAAAATAAATTTTTGAGTTTGTATTTGAAGTGAGACAGAAACGGCAACCTCAATTTTCAGAATTACTTTTAAAAGGACATTCTTTGCTTTAAGAAAAATAGAAGATGGAATTATCTTCTTGTAACTACTTCATTAAATTGGTTGCCTTTGCAATTAAACATTTTTGTAGCTTTATTAAATTACGTCATCTTTGTATGTTGCAAACTTTATTATTTATAGAAAAAAAGGTAGAGACATATTAATGTTCTATTTTTAACAAAACTTTTTTTTACAAAAATTTGTAAAATTTAAGAAAGAGATTTTGAGTAGCTTAACTTAATTTTTAGAGTTGTGGGCTTTGTAATATAATTCAAAGTTATTTAAATTGTTTTAATTAACATTTTTATAGTACAAGTAAGAGAACTAAAAATCTTTACAAATGATTTTTGTCTTCTTAACATTCTTGAGGTTTTTCTTGTAGGAAAACTTTTTGAATAGAATAATGTGACTTTCTTAATGCAGGTTCACCAAAAGTCTAAAAAAAAAAAAATTAAGCACCGCAGAATTGGAAAAGCAAAGTATATTCCACTCTTAGAATGCGACAATGAAATTTTAGCTCAGCAACTATGTAGTTTACTTAAACACTTTTCATATGTTATTTTTGATTTTTTTAGGACTGACATAAATCAAATTAGTTTGCTTTGAATGGCAATATCTAATTTGAAATATGAAAAAAAATTATGGAACAAAATATCTAAAAGCAGTTTCTCACAATAAAACGCGGTGCTTCTTAGCGTTAACATATTTTGTCTGTTATTTGCAGGTGTAGAAATAATAATTCATTTTTTGCACATTAACATTTTCATGCTGCCCGGAAAAGAATTTATAGGTTGGCAAGGCAAGGTAAAGACATTTTTAATTGAGATAAAAACCATTTTGACTAGGTTAAAAAAATTAAAAAATAATAATAAAACCGAAATGTATGATATTTAAACCATTCGATTAGTAGTTATTACTGCATATGGTAACAGCTTCCTGGAAAGCTTGGTTTTAAAAGTTATTGCTTTTATTACTAAACTTTAGTAAGTGCAAATCTGGAAAGTAAATTTAACCGAATAAATGGTTTTTTTTTGCCGTGCTCTAAGGTATCATGATAAATTTACCTAATTTTACCTACCTCCCAAATTTTATCACACTTTATAAGACACTCTGCAAAAAAACTTTTTTTCTGAACACCAACAATGGTGACAACTGCTTAATACCAGAGTGGTGTTCCACTAAGTGTTCTAAGTTCTAAAATACTTCTTGAGCTGAATGTTTTTGTTTTTTTTGTTTTTTGCACTACTTGCCACTAACCACGGTGTTTGTTATTTAATAATTATAAAATTTGTAATTACACTAGGGTATGATACACATTGTAGCACAAAATATTTGCCCATCCCTTACTAAATTAGAATGCCATATAAATGCAAATGAAAGATTGCAATTTTTAGCACATAACATCTTTTTAGAATTTGACAGATTTGTATTGCTTTTTTTGCGTCAAAAATGTACCGTTCCCTGTTTTTAAAATAAATAAATTATCACTGTATTGAGCATTATCGTCAACGTAGTAATATTTGTAATTAATGTTAGGTTTCATGGGTTTAAAATCAAAGTTCTTTCAGAAATAAACAAATTCAAATAATATTTTCTTTTTCCGTTTTCAAAACTTATTGCTTATTAAGTGTTCATGTTTGTTTTAGTTGTATTGGAGATTAGCTAACTTAATGTAGTTTATATAACATACAATTTGCTTTTAATAAGTGCTAGCATATAGCTCTATTGGGTAAAAAAATAGTTTATTGCGCCTATTTAACTATTTAATTACTTTATATTCGCTATATCATCTAATTTCAATAAACAACATTACGAGGTAGCACTTGTGTTCCTCGTCACCAAATTCACCGAATTCTTCAAATTAAATTTTCCTGATGACACACGCTTTTTTATTTATAATATTTCTTTTAAAACGTGCTTCTAACGAATCATTTTTTTTTCTAAATCAACGGTAATTTAGTAGAAAAAATCTTCAAGTATTTAAAGGCAAACTTAGTGAGAATGTGGTATTAATTCGCTTAGGAGAAACATAAAATAATTGACAAATTATTATATGATGCTTAATTAATTCAGGTAATATAGGCATTTTGAAATAAAGGAAATAAATTAAATACTATAAAGCAAAAGGTTAAAAAACAAAGTTTTAAAACAGTTTAGCGAAAGAAAGACGAGAAAAGTACAGTTCTACTCAATTTATTTAAATGGTAAATGTTCATAAAATTATGTTAGTTAGTTTGTAACAATTGCAGTTATACTCTAAAATAAAGCACGTAAATTTTTTTTTTCAGAAGTGTCTTTGCGTTCCTAATTAGAAAAATGCTATAAAAAGTAGCTTTTATGTTTGTTTTTTCCTTTCAGAGAAATATAATTAATTATTTAAGCTAAAATTTTAATATGTTAATTTTTTAGTGTAAATGATTTAAGAAGAAAATGTAAAAACGTATTTTAAGTCAATACGTTAAAACCCGAGATTTATAATGTGTCCTCGATCTCCTTAAAAAACAAAAAAAAATTTAACTCTCAATTTCATTTTCTGTTTACACATTTCTCAAATGTTTTTCTATTACACATTTTTAATGAATTATAATTCGACTGTAAATCCGTAGATTAAAAAAAGACAATAGCGATTACAATTTAAATAAAATAACGAAACATATAATTGAGTCTAATGCTTTATTTTAATTTAAGACAATGCAAATTTATACGTTTTCGATAGAAACAAAAAAAAAGAAGCCCGATTTTTATTTTATTTTTAAAGGGAACTATTGAAAAAAAATTCACTTCCGTTCACAAAAAAAAGTACAGAAAGAAACTGAAAACAATCGGAAGTCAAGGAAAAAGCAAACAAATAAAACCGTTGTTAAAGTATATTTCACAGCTCTTTGTGGTGAGAAAAAAGGATTAAGTATTCTACTCATGCATTTTCTCTTTGTTTATTTTTTCTACAATAAGATTAGTGGAGACTATGGGTTTTCTTTTTGAAGAAAACACCAAATTGTGTTCGCTGTGTAGCATTTTAATGCAAAGGCTGAGTGCAAATTTTATACAGTTTTACTGAGTTTCTTCGAACTCTTTTGTTCTAAAAAAATAAGGTACGTCCAATCCTATCAGGATAGTTGTTAGAAATTTTGAAGCATGCTGAGCTAAAATAAAGTTCAAATTTTCATCTACCTTAAAAGCGTGCTAAGCTGAACCATATTTTTATAATTACACGATATTAAGTTTCAACTTGTACGGTAATATGGATGAATTTAACACCATATATAAAATCATGGAAAATTCGCAGCGTGTTATAGTTTAAGGTATCGATATCTACACAGAGAAAAAAATCTGGTAAATTTACCGTACTGTATAGTAGCAATATTTCTAGTAAAAAAATGACTTAATTCTGGTTAATAAAACCAAGATATACTGTTCTTAGGCCATTAATTTGGTGATTTTTCATTTCATATAATGATGGTTTACTGAAAATACTGACTTTCAAAATTATAGTCCATATTACTACACGTTTCATAAAAGTACAAAACCATAAAGTAAATTTAACCAAAAAAGAAAAAAAAAAGGTTTTAATGACATGCCGTAAGGTATCATGATGAAATTACCAAATTTTTTACTATTGCAAAAAGTTATCACGTATTATAAAACCATATTTTTTTATTCACTTCACCCAAATTATTACCAAAGGGCTTCGGAAAAATACTGAGCTTCTCTGTTGAAGTTTTCATTCTAAAATTATGGTAAAATAACTAGCAGCTGTCTGTTCATCCGATTAACCGTAAAGTTTACGGTAAAGAACATTTTTTTTCCTTTATGGTTTTGAAACCATTTACAAAAAATATGGTTATACAGTAGACGNGGCGTCCACTGTAATACCATGAATACAAAACTATACGGTTTTTTAACCATTTACAAATAGCATTTTTCAAAAATGTATAAAAAACTAGACATAGGAGCTCGGCTTTTCCTAATGTGCTGGGCATTGCAGCGTGCCGGATACTGGAAATTCTTCATGTGTTGAAGGGAATGGAGGAATTATTGTGGTGTCACCACTACAACTCGACCTTCAGTTCTGCCGGTCATGAGATTGACAAATAAGCCAGCTCGGCTATCATATGTATGCAGTTGTATAGAACTAAGTAGCTTTATTAGGAGGTTCTAGTTAGTGCGATAAAATTCTGGTTGTTTAATCGTATTAGGTGAAAGCGGTTAATAAACAGTTTTTCTCTAACTTAACAGTTTGAATACCATTATTTTATTTATGGTTATTTGACTGTTTTGATTAAATATGGTAAAATAACCATTCAACCATTCAATAAATTGTTATTTAGAAATTTCCAACAGTGTTGCTGGCGTATCGGGGCATAGAGTCAGGCACGAGGTAATTTTTAACCATATTTTAGTTGCTTTGACCATGCATTTTACTCAGTTTAGAAAACAAACTATTGCAAATAAAATTGTCTTTTCATAAAATTCTGAAGAGTATCGATAATTATAAAATTTATAAAAACCATTAAGTGATTGGTCTAATTACTAGTTAAAGTAATTGCAGCAAAGTAATTAGGACAAATACCGTTTTAAACATGTCATTAAAATCCCTAAAAATTAACTTTGGTATTATTTCTGACAAATAAGTTATTACAATAAACACGCATAATTGTGTTAGATAAATTAAAAAAAGTAATTCATGCAAGGAAAAGTATATTTTAAATTTTTTGAAGCCCTGGCAATAAATCTTTTGATTTTCCGAAAAATCGGCTTAACGTTAAGTCCTAATACGAGCACATTGAGGCATAACATGTTGGAAGATCACTACAATTGCTTAGTAAAATGCCAAATCGAACCATATTTCGATTCATAGTATGATGCAATCAGGCCTAGATTAAGGTTTCAGAACGCATACAAATTTTGCACGTTTCTATTTTTTTTTTCGATGTCGTTCACAAAGTTACTCATATATTTAATTTTTGCTTTTATGAAACATTTCATATGCTAGTAAATAATTTGCATACAGATAGAAACACAGACACAATAAAAACGAGCGAAAACGATTAATTTTTGTAGTTTTGGCAAAAAAAAATTATTTTCAAATTATTCAAATTATATTCAAATTACGAAAAAATTATTTCTCAAATCTGAAATTGCGCGCAAATAAAATAACTCCAGCCCTATTTTTTCTTAATTAGATCTGATTTTTAGAAATTTTTCCTCGAAAGTTAACAATTATTTTATCGTCAAAACTGAAGTTTTTTCTCCCTATTTTCAGCATGAAGTTTAACATAACTTTTTATTTAATTCATTTCAAAACACTAAAATGAAAAATAAATAAAAGTGTCTTTTTTTCAATTCACGAATACAAGAAATTCAAACTTTTATTGTCTTAAAAAATAAACTACGGTAAAATAAACTTTCAACGAAGCATGTATATAATTACAAAGAAATTCCTCAACGGTATTTTATTTTTTTTCCAGCATTTTAAACATCTTTTCAAAAATTGCTTTCTTTTAAATATTTAAAAACGAAACTTTTTTTTGATAATCGATTTTTTAATACAAAATCATTTAAATATTTTTTTATTTATTTTACTCGTCAATTTTATTTTGGTTACATTAAAGTTATTTTTTTATAAAAATGTTTCTGAACATCTATCACGATTGGAAAGAGATACAAGTGAATTGATTTTATTTCAAAAAAGCGAAAAAAATATTTTGAACATTTTAATGGAAGAAGGAATTCAATCACGTTAAGATGGATTGCCTTAAAAATAATTAACTACTGCGCGAAAAAAAAACTTCACTTAACTTATTTTTAATGAGTGCAGTTTCTTACAGATTCTTTTCAAAGAAAAGTCATTTATTTTTAATGAAATACTTTTCAAATTTACCTGTTTAGAAACTTTTTCTCAGTCCAAGAAAAGTTAAACAATGCTTACATAGCTTTGAATTAATTAAATAATATTTTCCTCCTTTAATTACAATTTTTCCTTTAATTTCATTTGCTTTTTTTCGAAAGAATAATTCTTGGTTTGAAAGTATTTTAAGTTTCAGAAACTAATGTTTCTTAACATCATTAACTTAACTGAAATTTCAAACAGACTGGATTTATGTGTCTTGAAACTTCAGCTAAAGCTGTAAATGCATTGCCAAACAGCATGATAAGTTTTATTTATTTGAAGAAGTTTTTTATTGCAGCTGTTCAAATAAATCTTTAAATAATTAAAAAAAATAATTTCTGAAATGCACAGTAATATAATAATTAATTAATGAAAATTCGACTACTGTTTTTAATGAGCATTTATTTGCTTCTAGTGGATAATTACAAGAAACTATTATAAACATATAAAAATATAATTTCTGAAAATTATAATTAACAGGTGGAGCTTTTATAATAATTATAATAACGCGTTAGAGCTATAACGCAAAAGATGATTATGAACTCGTTGGAGCTTTTTAATAAGAAATAATTAAAATTTTGTTACATTTAAATTCTATAATTTCATCTTAGAATTCATAAATATAATTTATATTCCAAAATTAAAACTTAGATTTCGTAAATCTAACTTAGATTTCATAGATATAACTTCGATTCAAACTTAGTTTACGTGAATGTAACTGACATTTGATTAACATTATTCGGATTTTAAATATATAGCTCTCAAAATGGCTCAGACATGAAATGGTTGAGTTTAGGCTCTCCCTAGCCATGACTGTCTCCTGAAACACTTTCACCGCTTTCGCATCGCTTCATGTCCCATCTGCAGTCTCAGTAAACTAGGATGGGTCATGGATATTGACCGTCTCATCATTTACCGAGCTTTAACTAAACGTTATTTTATATGGACCACTGCTGAGAGGACAAGGGCCTTAGGAATCACAGAATATTGCTGCAGTTATTTCTTTCCTGTTCTCTTTTTTCTCTCTATATATGTTTGTTTTCCAGATATTTTTCTTTGAATCTTTAGCTGTTGTTGTCTTTTAATTTCGCCATTAAAAATTTTTTTCTTCCGAAGAACACCTGTGTTAACATCCGTCAATTCAGGTATAATACAGGGCGATTTTGTTCGCCTCTCTTTCAGGCTCACCATATTAGATGGGTCAACGTCGCTCCTACAGTGAGGACAGATAGTACAGAGAAGGAAAGAACATCCATGTCTTGCCCGGGATTTGAAACAAGAACCTTTGTGATGCAAGGACAGTTCCCTGCCCCCTACACTGGCCGGTCGGCTTGCCATTAAAAATAGGAACAAGAGTTTCATAAAATTCATGTTTATTGAGTTCATCACTCGTGTTTCTCTCCAATTATAAGGGTCTGCTGAGTTACTTTAGAATATTTGAAACCAAAAACACTCCAACCAATCGAAATATTACGCAATAACCAACCTGAAGCAACAGGTTGGTTATTGCATGCAGTGCCTTCTGAGCTCAACATTTGACAGGGGATTAAAATTTCCATTTCAAAACAGTGTTTGCTGATAAGATTATAAAACTACGAAAAAAAATAATGAACACTTTCAAAAACGGGATGGTGTTGAAAAGTATTTTAAGTGATTTTTTTACTTATTTTACATTTTTCAGCAACATTTCTTGACTTCAGGGTTCTAAGGGCATAGATTTCTTTAAATTAAAATCCACATAAATGCTAATTTATGGGTGACACTTAATTAATTGTAATTTATATTATGAACTTTATCATTAATAATATAAATTAAATAATAATAATACTAATTAAGAATATTAAATAAAGATATTAATAATTTCGTTTAATTAATAGCAATATTAAATTAATTATATTAGTTTAATTATTAATTTTGTGAATAATTAATGCTTAATTATTTATAAAGCAAATATATATGTCCAGTATTGAACTTAACATATCATAAGACATTGCATGCCAGCGCAAAAACTATTTGACTTAAATTTGACTTAAATACATAATATAATGAAGGGATGTCCAATAAAAGTACAATGAGTTCAGTAAAATAAAAAGGAAAAATTGCATTCGATAACCCCTTTCAAAAAACACATTGTGAATCGATTTACAAACCACAGAAAGGTTGCTGCTGAAAGGAAATGTGACTTGCTATATGAGCCGTATTTATTTAGAAACTTGAGGCTTTTTTTACAGAAAATTTTGAGATCTTAAGTTTATGAACTAGCGTTCGAGTTGATGTGAAAAATTTCGAAATTTGAGAAAGTGATTAGTTAGATGTTGCCAGTTATAAATCTTAACATTTTCCTTGACATTTTGACAATAATTACTCAAGAGAGATAAAATCTGACTTTTATTAAGTCCCGTTTATAAGTAAAATTACTTCTCATTTACTTCTTCTTTTTGAGTCACACAATCAGTATTTCTAACGCTGTTTTTTTTTTTAAACTTTGTCATCGAGGAAAATAAAAAAGCAGTAGTTTAAGTGTCTTACACTTGAAGCTATGTGATGATTTTAAACTGTATATATAATCTTTCAATGAAGAATTATCTGGGCTTTTGAACAGTCAAGTAAATTATTTATATTTTTACAGTTATTAAACTACTTTTAAAATTGCCAATTTGGTGACATTTTTCCTCCTAGAGGAAAATTATCAAAATCACTACCTTATTCCTAGTTTTTGTAAATTTTTATGAGTTCAGATAATGCAGCATTGGAGTATATTTTAAAATATTAAAAAATTAGACGACAAACGCCTTTAATTTTCTCAAACCTGATGCTTTTTTCCATGTTGACGTTTTGCGCAGTTTTCAAAACAAGTGAGGACGTGTGCTGGCTTTCGATAAAATAAACTTGACCTAACCGTCCTGAGTAGCAGTTGCAAACTCACAGCAGTTATAAAAACAGCATATTAATCGCAGAAAAGCATAATTTCATATTACGACGAAGCTTTCGAAAAACAACTTTAAGATCTAATTGTTTCTTAGGGCGAGACGTTTCGTTAGCGCCCCGCGTCCTCGTAATAAACAATGGTATGTTAGAAACTCACTTTTGAGCTAGATAGCTAGCAGAGAGAGTTCTTAGACAAACAATACGAAGTGAGAAATGAATGTATAATTTTATTGAAGGAACGAATGAGCCTTTCTTTAAACTTAACATACATATTTTTTAAAAATAACTATTCCAATACAAAATAAATAAATACCATAATGAGAAAGTTATTCATATTTAATATTTTCTTTTTTACTCGGTTTCTTTTGAATTTGCGAGCAGCATTTTTATAAAAACAATTACTTTTTAATAAAAATGATATTACATCAAATATTACATATTGTTCATATATATTGCTCTGAAAAATGCTTGAAATTATTTTAATATCCATAAATAAATACTTACAAAAGTTATTAATCTTCCGCATTCTTAAAAAAAAAAATTCTTCTTCATAAGTAATGAAATCAAAGTTATGAACTAATATATTAAAAATGAAACGACATCTCATAAGTTATTTATCTACGATACTTGTTTACTAATAATACACTTGCTTATCAATAATATTACTTTATAAATAAAACCCAGCTTTTCAGTAAGTAAATAATGATTAAATATATTTCATTGTGATGTTTTTTTGAGTTTAATTTCAAGTGAAAATATGCTTAATTTTATTAAAAAAAACAACAACTTTATTTTGATATTGGAAAAAGGTATTTTTATTTTGAAACAATATTTGTGTCATATTACAATATTTATTTACTATAAATATTTATCTCTATACGTTATGCTAATTTCAGTGCGTTGCAAGGTTTAATTATGAACATTATGTTAATTTAGAAATATGATCAAAATTATTTTTAATCAAATAAATGAAAAATACAATTATTTTATCAGTTTTTATAGCATCACAGATCAGTAATATTTTAAAAATATATAAAAAAGGAAGGAAAAGTGTATTTTTTTCAAAAACAAATTCAGAGAAGAAAAATCATTTAAAATGCATCCAATTGTTGACCAATGTATGAACAACAAATTCTATGATTAAAAATATAACAGTATCAGTGTATATATGAAATAGTTGTATATGTAGTATAAAGAGCAAAATAATTACATACAAAAGCTTTGTTGTGCAAATAAAACTTTATTTTTCCTACAATTATCATTTTCCTTCATTAAATTTAATACACTTTTTAGCAAGTTTTGACATCGTAACGCCAAAATAAACTTTTTTTATACGTCCAGGAGCCGGGCGTATCGGCTCCATAAACTCAGATTAACTGTATGCTGAACCTTGACATTCCATGACGTAGGTCGACTACTCCGCAAATTGACTCATCAGGGGTTGAGGCTCAGTTGTCGTTAACATTCAGATAAGCGAACCTGTTCTAACACACGACCTCTTCTTTTTTTTTTCAAATACTTATGGTTTTATTTAACATATTGACAACATTTTCTGGCATGTAATGGCAATAATTTAATTTTTTTAAGTATTTTTCCAAGAAAAAGAAAAAAAAATCAATCATGAATGGAAAACAATAATAGGGGATGGTAAGCGGAGCCTCCTAATTTGCTAAAATTCAATACATCTGTTAACCATAAACTCGCATTGTAAAAGCTGTTGAAATCTAAAAATATTTTCTTCAATTCTTCTCAAATCTGTAATCATTTCAGAAAACTAGTTCCATTTAGCACTTCAATACCTAGTTGTGCATTTTCTCTTAAAATTATATATATATATACTTTCTGAATATTTTCAGAACGTAATGCGGATAGAAAAAAAATATATATGAGTATCCATTTTCATTTATAAGTGGCTATCTTTTCGGAAAAAACGAAAGAAAGCTTGTCTCTCTTTGGGGAAAAAAAGGTAAAGAATAGGAAGGATCAAAAAAGGAAAAAAAATGGCAAAATCTTGGGTAAACAAAGGGACAGAAGGTAACAGCTGTGGACCATTATATCTTTCTCTCTCTTTCTTTTTCGGTGTGCATCTTTTGTTTTTGATCATCACTCTTCCATTTCGCTCATTCTTATGGAACTGTCCTTTGACCCCCTACCACCCCCAAGACCTATTAAGGGGTCACTCACAAAGTTTCTTATTCTTAGTAACTATTCACGCCCCTAAAACTTTCCGCAAAGGTCAAAGAAAGGTCAGTTATACAATAAATGGTTTTTCGTGAAATATCTGAGACTTGCTTATGTTACTTTTTATTTTTACCATTATGGCTCATGTGTCTCATTGGAAACATAAATATAGTACGATAAAATATATGTGTATAATGCCTGGACAGTTTAGTTGGTAGGACGTTGGCCCTATGTCTAAGAGTCGTGAGTTCGATCCCCGCCGGCTGAAGACTCCCCGTGTAGTAAATGGTGACTGGTGCATGTTTGATTTGTCGGGTCAGAAAATCCTCTATGTTCTCATAACAATTCATGTCTCTTGGGGTTACTGAATTGGAGATTGATAGCTCTCTGGTTCGAGTCAAAATTACGATTTGTGAATGAATGAACGGATGTATGAATGGGTTCGCCCTATAGCCGGGTTCAGATGAATGTGTGTGGCAGAAGTTGAACTGGAAAACAAGAAGAAGCGCACTCTCTTTGCCTTAATGGCATACGATAAACACAACAACAAAAAGATAAAATTGTCAGTAAGTTTAATGAATTTTAAATTCTATAAAATTGCCGTACTCGCAGTCGAGAATTGGTTAAAAATTATGCGATTTTTTAGTTAAGATCGAATTTTAATCCTTGCCGCATCATTTATAAGCAGAGACATCATTTATAAGTAAAATTGCGACAAAAACAAAAAATTCGAAATAAATTAAATTAAATGTTGCTTTTACGGGGTTTTAGCGGGCTTTAGCGGATTTTAACTTTATCTGATTACGTGTAGAGAAAAAATACTTTTTCTTCCAAAAATACAGTTTTCAACTATTATTTTAAAATTTTCTCAATTATTAAATTTCATCCACGATTAAATTTTATCTGTTATTAAATTCTAATTATTATTCAACTTCATCGATTATTAAATTTTATCTATTATTTTTAAATAATGTTTTGGGGAGATAAAAAAATTGTGATATTGTTATTCCATTGCATAATTGGGAAAAAAAGATTATATATGATTAAATCTTATTCCCTTTAAAAATGTTAAGAAAAATTAAAAATTCTGAGAACTGATAACGCTCATTCCAAAGGACTACGCAATATGGCATAGCATTTCAGAAAGAGATGACATCATTCCCTTTCAAATTTCCACTGCTGTAAATATTTATCAGCCTTATGCTATTTCCTTGGCGAACAAAGAGCACACACTATCCTTTGGCCAAGGCTATTTCTATATTTATTTTTTAGTACACGCTTATATTTCAGATAATAAGCAGCAAAAATATCAAGGATATCAGCAATATTTTTATGCTTCAGAAAAAAAAATTGACTTAAATAACAATGATGTGTTATCGCTAAAATGTCAATGTTAAACAGTCTTTTTAATTCACTTTGAAAGTGAGTAATTTTTCCACTGAAAATTAGGAAGTTATTATGTCGAATGGTGATAAATTTAATAACTGTCAAGAAATTAAAATTTACTTTACTTCTTTGAGCTTCATATTAAAAAAAATGATAATTGCTTATAGGTAATGGACATAAATTATGTTTATCTTTACTTTTACTTCGTTGTTTCTTTCACTACTTCTAAAGGAATTTTTTTTTCAAGCAATGTGAATAAATATTTTAACAGATTTTTTAATGAAATTACCTCATTTTGTTTGAAAACTATCTGAGCATTACTATCTAATTGAAATTCTTGTAATTTTATAATAAAAATACCGTCGCTGAGTTTGCTAGTAGTTTTTACTTTTAAATTAAAAATATCTGCAAGGTTATTTCCTACAGATGTAGAGAACAGATGTATTTTATTGGCTTTTAAATTAAATTAATACAAATTCAAAATCATTACAAGGTTGTTTGTCTACAAAGAAAGTACTTAAATTTAATACATCTTTAAAACTCAAACTACGGTGTGTACTGCTAGAAAATGATATTTGAAGAGCGCTATTTTGTAAATTATTCCTGGCAATTTACTGAAAATTGATAGTTTGAATAAAAAAGAAGTAAAATGCTAGATTGCCAGTGTTTTTAGTCTAAATTTAAAATCTACCGAAAAATTTACTATAAAAATGTATAAAACATTTAAGAGAAATACATCCCTGCCTTTGGGGCACTTTGGGCTTGGTGGTATCTCTTTAACAAGCTTTCATACTAATCCTTGTACCATTTTACCACAGAATTTAGGTAGTTTTAGAAGCAGATGAAAAATGTACAAAAGTAAACTTGTACGCAATTTATGGAATGAAAGCTATTCTTTCCAATCATTGGTCGTTAATTTTACGCGTGCAATTTACTGTAAAAGCAGAATTGAAAAATTAGAAACAATATTTTACTCTGTTGTTTACCTCACAATTTTTCTGAAATTGTTTTCAGTGAAATCATTGATTTAATTCTTTTTATATAGTTTGAAATGAATTAACTGATGTCAGTACCAGCAGAATGTTTTGAATGACATCTAAACTGAAAAGTTCCCCTCCCCATGTTTATTCGAAATAGCAATCTTGATTATTGGAGAAAATATTGTGAAAACAGCACGTACGTTAGAAAGTAATGACACATTCTCCTAATATAAACTTATTGCACAGAATAAGAAAAATCTTTTAAAATTACCAAACTGTACAGTAACGGCATTTCTGGCGAAATAAATCATACTTCTTGTAATAAAATTAAAAGATATGGTATTTAAGCCATTAATTTTGTAATTTTTCTGTTGCTAACGACCAGCCGGAAATTTTGGTTCTTAAAATTACAGTTTTTATTACCATACATTTAGTAAAAAAATACAAAACCGAAAAGTAAATTTAGCCGAATAATTGGCTTTTACGCCGTGTTCCATGATAGGATGATAAAAGTGGCAAATTTTATCGCATATTATGAAACCATATTTTGTAGTTAATTTTATTGCCAATTATTACCAAAATACTTCGTTAAGAATTACCGAGGTTTTTAATGGTCCCATGGAGTCAGAAACATGGTAAATTCTGGGAGCTTTGACAATACTTTTTTTCAGTGTATGTTGATTAGAAATTTATATCAACTAGCTTAAAACAAACCTGAATATTTTGAAAAACATTACGAAAATTGCAAGTGCATAAGAAATTAAAAGTCATATTCTCCTGATGTTAACTTACTGCTCTATATTATTTATTTAGAATGTAGAGGAACTTAAAGTTTCCGCAGTTTAGGAAGAAGTCAAAACAGAGGACTGCATGGAATATAATTGTGGAACAACCCAGGACCCACCAGGAACTGCAGAGAGATGGAAGAAGAAGAAATAAATAATTATATCGCACTACAATTAGATACCCGCACAAGATACAAGACGAAATGTGAATATTTCAAGTACAAATTATACTTTAAAATGTTTTAAACTGCAAAATCCAACTCTTTTCATAGTATTTAATGATAAATATTAAATATTTAAAACCATTTTTAATCCTCCCTGCATGAGGTGTTTTTCATTCATGTCAAGTATAATTTATTATGTTCTTAACTAACTAAAACAAATTGGACTTAATAATTAATAATGCAATAAGATCTTTTACATGCAGTTTTTCTCTTAAATTTCAGATTAATAGTAATATCTTTAAAGACTTATTTTTTATAGTATTTTTGCACATAAGAGATCCAAAGGCAAAACAAAAACACTTATTTTTAACAACGCTACCATTAACACGATGATTATTTATAAAAATATTGAAGTAGCGTGCCGGACATAATCCCACAATCAAGTTCTTGTGAGTTTTTTCAAGTATCTTCTAATCAATACATAGCTCTACTATGTTAGTAACTGTCTAGCATGTCCTTAATTATGTGTCTTACACATCATTGAACTTTAATCTTTATCGTGAAATAAAAAAAGAAAAATTTTATAGTTTAAATAAACTCGATGTTCCATATTAGTACATAATTAATTTTTGACTTACATGATAGTATAACAAATGTTCTTAAGTTTATTGACATAATCCTTAGAGAGTTTTAATCCAAAGTTTATAAAAATATTTTAAAATTAAAATTTTGCCTTTTTTTGCCGATAGTCATTTCCTAATTATAGCAAACTTAAAGCATACACGTTGGAATTTGTATCAAGGATTCATTTAATTTATATCATGCACAGGTTTTTCTTTATTTTTTTCCCTTTAATTTTTTTAATTTTTTTTATTACTTTGTTTAGAAGATCTTTCAGATCCATTTCCGTTTTTTAGCTTAGTTTGAATTCATTTTAAGATTTTATCCATGCTACGCGGATATTTGATTTACAAACGATTTTTCTTAAAGAATTAGTTTATATATGTATTCTATATAAATGATTTGTACTTTATAAAAATAATTTATGATTTGTGCATTGTAAAAATACATTTACTGGCCATTATGTGTATCATATTTTTCTGTACTTATAAATATTGAAGTTGTTCACTGACAAAAAAAGGTGAAGACTACTTTACACCAAGTAGTGAAAAAAGACATTAGTGTAGTAAAACGCAAGATCCCAGAGTTACATATGGTACTTCACTACACCACATTGGTGGAAAGTAGTTGCCACCATTTTTGGTGTGGAGATACACTAACACTTTTTTTACAAACAATGTATTTATTTATCATAAAAATCTTATTTCGTGTCCTCCTGCAACCGACAAGAAGGAATTGATATTATTTTCTGTTATAAAGTATAGTAGAAGCAAAGAAAAAGTATTTTATAGTTTTAACTGATTATGTCTTTTAGCTGTTCCTGGAATATGAGGTATGTCAAAGTTATCATAACAACCTCTTATGCATCAATCACTGTTGTTGAACAACTAAACTTTCAGAAATTTCAGATCGCATAAAAGCATGATATGTTTTTAAAAAATAGATACAATTTTAACACGATACCAATTTTAATTAATTTCACTAGCGAATTAATCATTCCTAAAAGTGCAATGGAAAACTATGGGTCAAACTGATCTGAAACATGGTAAATTCTTATTAAGTTTTGGGCAAATTTGTGACGTGTTATGTTTTAAATAAGCAAGATTTTTCAACGTTGAACTAATTTTTTCAAGACTCCCTTTTTTCCACAAAGAACTATCCAAGATATCAAATAAGCTTACGGCAAACATCCTATTTTTATTTTCATTTGATTGACATAAAATGGTGGATTAATTAATCATTATTTGAACTTAGAAGGAATTTTACTATGCAAAGCTTGTTTCTTCAAAGATTGAATAAGGACATACAATAACCTTTAACAGAATTTCATTTTTAGCTTCGATTTACAAGTTCAATAAAACTTGCTCCTGCCTTTTTTCACTCTAGTTTTGCCCCTTGGATTAGTTGAATTTATCCTCGGTTCAAGAAAACTTTCTACTCTTAATTTGCGTTTGGTGATTATTTTCGATTTTAGAAGGTTTTTCAAGCCTTTTTTTGTAAAAGCAGATACAATCTTTTTATAAAAGAGTTGTTTATGCAAGGCCAATGCAAATCTCTTATCATGCAAACTAACCTAGTCACATTTAATATTGTTTCAAGCTTGCATAGTATATTTTATAATCATTTTTAAACCTTCTTAAGCTCTGTGATGAAAGATGTTGCAGACATTAAAATAAACTTACACTTTCATGCGGAAAGCTTGCTCTGAAACAGTTTCATCGAAACATATAATCCCGCGTATTTAATTGGTGAAATCATCGACATTTTGTTCAAATTATTGTTTTCATCTTTTAGTCATTACATTCACTGAAAACAGCTCAATTCAATAATTACGTGCGAATGTAATGTAAGAAAAACTATGATGTGTGATTTGTATTTATAAGTTGATAAAAAATCAACAAAAATTATCATTTTCCATCCGCTTCAATTATTACAAAAATGTAAGCGAAATCATCTTTTTATATGACATCCTCCGACTTTTCCTTCCGTCTTAAAAAATTATTAGATGAAATGTCGAATGTCATTAACATTTTCTGTCTATGAATTTTTAAAATACCTCTAAATGTGGAAAAAACTTTTCAATTTTAACTAAAATTGATATATACATTTTGATTGCTACGCTTTCTGATGAATAAAATAAAAAGTACACCAATGCAAAAAATTTTTTAATTTTTGTAATGCTTTTAGAAATTAAATTTAAACAAAAGATCTCCATAAATTTATTCTTAATTTCATATTTACAAAATGTAAATGATTGATATTTTTTTTTCCTATTTCAGAAAGCAAAAGAGCTGACAAATGTAAGTTTCGCTTATGCGATTCCCTATAAATCTCATTTTAAGTGTTTCTGTTGAATTTCTACTGAGAAACGCTGGAAAACTAGGAGATATTTTTCCGGTAATTTTATCCACTTTTTGCAACTAATCAGTTTATACATTGTCTTATCAGTTTAAAGCAATATATATAAGAAGTAATGAAACGATCAAACGATATAAAACTAATTTAATTTAAAGAAACGGGATTGAATATTATCGAAGTATTTTTGATCTAAATTTTTTATCTCCAATAAAACGATGTAATTACTCCACAACATTCAAGGTAGATGGTTTTGTAAATGTAAAGGGAATAATTGCTCCTGTAAACAAGACATTTAGAAGTTAGTTGACACAAGCACTTTTTGAAATCTACAACTTGAGTTGAAAAAAAGGTGAAATTTCAAACCGAAAATTGAATAATAAAACCTAATCCAATAACGTACAAGAGTTAAATGTTCAGATAAAGGAATTTTGCACGCTAACCACTGATATACCGGCATAGATTAATCTCCGTACTGCATAATCTGAAACAGAAGATCAACAAATAACGATTATGTATAACCTTGCTGATATGTTCATAAAAAAACGAAAATTTAGAAAATATACAATTTTTGCTGATTACAAGCATAGTCACATCAATTCTTTACAAATTTTCCAAGTGACAAATAAATAGATCGAGTAGTTTTTCTGCAATTCAAGCTCCCAACTAAAAAACCATGATTTTTTTGAAGCCGCGTTTAAAGTTTTCCTACGTTTTTTTTTGGCACTTACCATCAATAGAGGACGACGAGACCATGCAGTGTGCCTTCCTCAAAACTCACGTGTTTCGTTGGTGTGTTTCCTCTTGGACCACAAATTTGGCCTCATTGCAGACGGTAGATGAGCGGTGCTTCGAGCTTACAAAGAGATTAGTGTTGTGCTTTTTCCAAAACCCAAACGCTGTGTTGTCAATTGAATATACATGACATCCATCATTCTGGCAATTTTCCATGGAACCATTGTTGAACAAACTTTCGAATGATTATTTAGCTAATTTATTAAAACCAAATATTCCTGATTGCGTCTAAGCCACCATAGTTTGCTGGTCAGAAATTCAAGTCCGTCAGAAAAAGATATGTTAATTCAGAGAAATTACATTTGTTAATGTCTGCTTCAGTAACTTGATAAATAGTTAAAACCAATTCACCATCGTATCTATAGTTAACCTTTTGAACCACATTTTATATTTTATTTTATAACCGTCGTTGAACAGCCGACCCAATTTCATGGGTTTACGACTACTTACGTTCAACTCCGTAGCCTTGTAATTTTGAACCAATCCAGAAGACAAGGAAACTCCTGGATCAGTACCCCCAGAGGTATTGATTTGTTGTGGGAACATGGAGGACTTTGAGACTCGACAGATTTAACGTGCATCAGTCACCATTTACTACACGGGGAGTCTTCGGCCGGCGAGGATCGAACCCACGACCTCTTGGATATGGGCCCAGCGCCCTACCGACCAGGCTATCCCGGCCCCCTTTGAACCACATTGGAAAAATCTAAAAATTCGAACTAAATTTTTAAAATCTAAACATTGGAACAAAACCTATTCAAAGTTATATCGTTTTTGTTTTTCGCACTATACTACGTACACGTAGAAGATACAAGTATATTAAATATACATTTATTTTAACAGAGCAATGGATCATTATACTTTGCTCAACGAAAATCTTTAGCAAGCAAAACAGGCAGAGTAAGCAAAATCGAAAGTAAGCAAAACAGGCAGAATATTAGCACTCCCTTTGGTTGATTGAAGCTAAGTAATGAGAAGCAGGTTAAATCTGACATATCGTAAGTAAAGAAGAATCGCATAATCAGTAAGGGACATGCATGTTTTATGCTTACTTCCACTATCAGTTGTCGCTGAACAGAGTATAAGTTAGCTGCTTAGTGAATCGCTTCTGAAAATTTCAGTTAGCTTTATCTTCGAGTTCATAAAAGTAATTTGTATTTTAACTAGGGCATTCTCAATTTCTATTGCAATGCGGAGGATGCCAAAAATCATGAAAGATAAATAAAACAATACCATTTGATTTTAAAGTTTTGTGTCTTAATGCACACGTATCATAACGGCTTTTCAATAATTGGCTATGCTAATAAAAAAAATATTTTTTTTTTTACTTTAACGATAAATGATGGAAACTCTGTCATTTTGTATCATTTAATATTATCCATCGGGATTTAATTATTAAATGTAAATTAAAAAAATACTGTTCTTGGGAAACATGCATATTACGTGTATTATATTAATCCTGTAAGTTCGAAAGATTTATAGTCCCAAAGATAAAAAGCTCTACCGGAAAAATGAAAATAATAGGCAACCCGCTCAAACCAAAAAGCATACATCAAAATTCTGTTTGACAAAAGGAATAGTGATTCAATAGCGGGACGACCCCTTTCGGAAGTGTATAAATGCCCCTGTAGGTGTTCATTGTTCGAAGTGACAACACCCTAAAAACTTGATGAAGTGCCAGAGGTTTCGATGCTATCAAAATCGAAAAGAAATGTGTGAAGTTAAGAGTAAGAATGAAGGATGAAACCCTTTATTTTTTTTAAATAAAAAAAGAAGAAAAAAGAATAAAGAATGCAAGTAACCCAAAAAACGAAGCTCTTCTCAACAAAAGAAAAACATTTTTTAACTCTTGTCTCTTTTAAATTCAATGTTTAAAAGCGTTTATTGAATTTTTAGCTTTTAAATCATGTAGGCTTCGTTCTAGTATTTTCAAAATGGTGAACGAAAGTCATTTATCACTTGGTTAAGGCAAGGTAAGCATTTATGCCTGTTTATAAAACAAATTTTGTTGGAATGCAACTATTTTTTTTATTCAAAAGAAATTTTGAGTAAGCTCTGTGAATTCATCTATTATTGCTTTAATCTACTTATTGTTAAAAAATATATATATTTCCTAATATTGATGTGGGAAGCTTTTGGTGTAATTGGGAATAAAATTGAAACATTTTCACTTTTCAGTTTTTTTAATCTGCCTGTTTAACATATAATTTGTTGATATTGGCGTGATATCCATTGGAAAGTTAACAGGGATATATTTGAAAAATTTATTCATAAAGCAAACCTTCCCTAATGATACTATGTACTTAATAAATGTAATATATATATATATATATATATATATATAACCTNATATATATATATTATGTTGGCACGCATATTCATAACTTAACTGCACTTATTACAACTATATATTCATAATATTTTATCTGATATTTTTGGGTTTGCTTATCGTCCCCCCATGCCTACCCTGACTCACACTAGATATATTATCTAATTTCAATGAATTCTTTGGAAAAACTCACAGAGAATCAGGCGAGCTCTCAGGGTCTAACTCGGATTAACGAGGAATTAATTAAAGATGTGGTATAGTGCAATTGGAAATTGAAAAGGACAATTAAAAATTATATGCATTTATTGAGGCACGTTTAATATAACATCTACAACCTATTTCAACCTATTCAAACAAAAGCCAGTCTCTTCCTGTCCAAAAATAAATTAAAATATATTTCGATATTAGCGTTCATGTTTCATTATTTCATTGTTTTCTTGCTTTTGTCAGCCTCACTAAATTTTATTCTTATACATCCTGACAGAAACAATATTTAACTGTTAGTAAGAACAGTGCTAGTTATTTCTTTTGCATTGTTTTTAACTAAATTCTGCCTTGAAACTAAATAACTTTTAATTAACCTTTGTTAAAAGAATGAAACAAATGCTAATGAGAGAAATTGTTAATCAAACATTAGAAAGAAATCACTAGTAAAAGTTTCCTTTGTTGCTTTATTAAGCTATTACGTTTAAATTTAACGGCACTAATATTATTGTTTTTCTTTCCATCCTTTCCAAAACAACATAATTTATTAATATATATTTACGGAACAATATATTGATGAATACGCAAAAAAGTTAATGAGATGCTTTTTAATAATGCGGAAAAGAAGAAGAAACATCAAAATAAATAAAAAACATCTTTTCTCAAACTAAAAGATTCTTATTTATAATTTTATGTTGAAATATGCACAACTATTATTTGCTTAAAACGAAAAGAAACTGACAGTATTTCTCACGTGCTCCAAAGAAAGTTACAAATTTTTGTTTACAAGATTCAAAAATTATGCACAATTTTCAATTTACCTCGCATATCCATATATGTTTGTCAATTTGAAAAATTCACATCAGCATGATAAGATTGCATTTTAACTTATGAAAAGTTATATGAGTTTCAAACCTGGTTTTTACCAAAAGCTCTTGTGTAAACTATATCACATATATAAACTAATATCGAAAATTTTTTTATCTCAAAAATGTTTCTTAATGTTTCGAATGTCTCAAAAATATTTCCTAACGTGTTCTTTCTTTGTTGATTTAGTTGTTTGTATAAGCATTATTCTGGTCTGGCATATGATTTGTAAACTAATAGTTACTGAAACAAATAAACTTCAATAAATAATCTTCAATAAATAAACAAAATAATGTTTTATTAAATTATTCAACACAAAAATATATACATATTCATTTTATAATAGGGAAGAACGAACGATAACGTACTAGAATTCTCAAGTTGCGTGATGTGTGCATTTTGAATAACTACTGTAGAACCTTTTCTTGATATCGTTTTTACCATTGGTAATATTTTGATTTGTTTTGCAATGAATGCGAAAGAATAAGAAAATAATAAATCACGAACGAATACTGAGTAATCTTTAATTTTTGCACATTTCAGATTCATTTTTTTTAAAGTTTATAATATTTATCATATTCTGATACAACTAAAAATTCATTACTGTCTTTTTTGAAACTTTAAATGACATTGAACTTCATTCGTTTTTCTCTCAGCTGACATTAAATATTTAATTTCAAATATAACAAGAATTTGGTAACAAAGAAAAATAATTTATAACTTTTTACCCTAAGGTGTTCTACAAAACACACATCCCCTAACATATTCTATCAAGCAAAATATTATTGGTTGTGTGAGAAAAGATAAACGAAACATACTCAGAGCATATTTAAATTTAAATAACTTCACACAGCCTATCGACATATCATTAAATTCATTATTATCATTTTCCTCCTCGTTCGGACGCGTGAAACAGTGAATTGAAGAACTGATAAAGCATCTTTTGTTATGAATAATAAATATCCCCATTTAAACTACGTTGAGACAATGGATGGTTCTTTAAATATGCATTGAAATAATTTATTTTCAATTTCTTCTTCCCTAGTGAAAAATGTGTTGAAGAAATAAAATAAAAAAAAATTCCCATTACTTCGCCTCTCATGAGAGATTCGACTCTTAAATTCCTCTATGTGTAATTACTTTGAAATATTTTTATGATGCCAGAAATTCCTAACTCGTAAAAGTTTCTGAATATTACGGACATCGTGTAAAAAAGGAATTATGAATGTATTTCCTTTCTCAGTCTATTGTTCTAGCTTTAAGGTTTTATTAGTATAGAAAGCGCATTAATGAATTTGAAAAGCTAATTATTGAGAGGAGAAAAATGCTTTTTATGCGATCATAATGCTTTACAAATAATTATTTCTCGTTTTGATAGAACATCAAATTCAATTTTATTTGATGGTTTGAAGCTTTGTCGCATAAAAGGTTTTTTTTAATAGTATGCAAGTTTTTCAATTAGTTTTATCAATGCCAAAATTTTAATATCATTCATTATTAATTGGTATTTAATTGTATGCTCTTTTTTAAAAAAGTAGAATTTTTTATAATATATATATATGAAAATCTCTAATAAAAATGTGATAAAATGTTAGAGAGCTCTTTTATTTTTAGCTAATTCAGACAATGGGAATCTCGTTCCTTTCTCAGCCTACTAGTTTAGATTTATGGTTTTATTAGTAGTGGAAGCAAATTAATGGATTTGAAAAGCTAATTAATGATATTAGATCAATACTTTTTGTAAGATCATAACTTTTTGCAAATTATTGTTTTTTTGTTTTAATAGAACATCAAAATCAATTTTGATTTGATGGCTCGAAGCTTTGTCACATAAAAGATATGCATATTTTTAAGTAGTATGTGGGTTTTTCAACTAGTATGATTATGTCAAAATTTTAATAACATTCATTATTAACTGATATTTGATTACATGTTTTATTTTGAAACAGTGCGAATTTTTTATATTATGTGTAGAAGAATATCTGATTAAAAGATGATGACATATTTAAAAATTATTTTATGCCTTGTTCATTTAAGGAAATTAAAATACTCTAATTGGATGTACGAATGGGTCCGCCCTATAAAACGGGCTGTGACGTGTGTGTGTGGCTTAAGACGAATTCTTGGCCATAGGGTGACGCAACTGAAAAAAAACAAGAAACACACATTCTGCCTTAAATTGACTCAGTTTCATCAAGCAGGCTTGTCCATGTGGCAAGTGGCATTAGAAACAACAACAACAAAATACTTAAATGATATCAACGTTCTCTTTAATTTAAAAAAGCATTTTATTAAGCTAAATTACTTTTAGATATTTTATAAATTAGCTATTTAAAATTATTTTTTCCAATCAAGTGCAAATGCATTGAGACTTATTTTTTACTGCTAGTTGAAACACTTTGTTTCCCTTTAAAATCATTGTGTATCCCGCCAATATTAAAATCCAAGATATACTAAAGAAGATGTGAATGCAGAGATTCGTGTGCTCTTCTTAAAAAAAACTGGTCAATTAATTTTCATTGCGTTTTAAAATTTGTCACAAAGTTATGTCAGTTACAACACAGTAATAAATTCCGAATCAAATTTCAGTAAAAAGTACAGGGACTCTGGGTACATTTGAAAATAAAATCTATTTTTACCAGAACATGTTACGGAACAAAAAATATGGTATATCTCTGTTTTTATAGTAATAGCAGCTTTAAAATCATGGAATCACTTAAATGAAATAAATATTACAGTAACAATTGCGGTATAATTTTTTACAGTAAAATTGTATTCTACCTAAAAAATAATTTTTCAGAAAATGCACAAAAATTGCTGGTACTTTGATCTAGAACTCTTTATAGGTATTTTATTGGAGCAAAATTACTTGCACATGTTTTTAAATTATCTATGGGAAAGAATCTTTTCTAATAAAGTATAAGGGTTTTGAGATCTACATTTTACTACTAGTTAAATTACTTTTTTGAACGTTGTATAGCATTGGGTACCCCAAATATACTCTATCTAAAAAAATTAAATCAGCGAGAAACAAAAAAAATTAAAATACGGAGATTCGAATGGTTTTCTTAAAATAGCAGTTAATAAATTCCCACTACTCTTTAAAATTAGTTTCAGATATACCAGTTATAAATAGGTGATTAAATTATAAATGGATGACTGAAAAATACTATCAATTGTTGTTTTGTACAATATGCAAAAGATCTAATTGAAATCATTTTATAGACATCGTTTAATTTTGTCCATGGTAAGTAGTACATTTTCAGTACCATGGTAAGTAGTACAAACTAGTACATTTTCATTCCCTTCTGCCCCTCATTACTAGATTTCCCGAATCCTCAATCATTTGCTGGGCACCCAGATGCAGAAAAGAGAATATATACTTGATTTACAGATAATGTTAATACAAAGAATGAAGAAAAGCCATAATCTGGTAAAAGTTATATAATTGTTTCGATCATATAAATAAGCAACATCATTCTGCGTGAATATACAATGTGAAGTGGCATTTTTTTAGTGGGACATACTGAGTTGAAATTTTCAAAAAATTCCGTAAAAGTGCATGATAACAATTAAATGTATTGAACTTGAAAGATATGAAATATATGAAAATAAATAGGTATCGATAGGTTGAAATTCTGTCATTACAATTAACGATAATTTTTCTCGGATACAAGTTCATTGATTCCTATTTGAAAGAAAATATGGATACATATTTTGACTTTCTTTATTATATGTATCAAAATAAACGCGTTATTATAAATGATTGGCAAAAACAAGATATTATATGCATAAAATATGTTAAAATTGAATATTTAGATAGTAGTACACTAGTATATTCAACACGCACATGTAATTTGCCCTAAAAGTTAAGTAACCTCAAATATTTATGTAAGTAAGGAAAAAAAAACGCTCAGATTCGCTACTTAAAAAAACCTGAATTAGGTTGCTTTTCTGTCATATAAAAATTATGACATGTTTTAGAGATAAAAAAAAAAATTATGCATTTGTAACATGTGAGACACATTATATGTAGTCTGATAGTCCTTTTACATTAGAGAAGGTAGAGTTTTATTTGGAAAAAAAAATCGCGATCACCTATTGTTTGTAAATGTGAGCATTGGTATCAAATATTTATCATTTTTTAAATCAAAGCATTTTTAAGTCCCCCACCAATTATTCGAAATTTATGTAATTTTATTTATAAATTACATCATTTTAATTTATTGTTTTAAAATTTTTAATGCATCTGAATATTTTAGCCATCTGCAGTGGAAATAATTGCATTCATATGATCTAAATAATTTTAAATATTAGAAATATAAAGTAAAGATTTTTAAAGGTAATGCAGAAATATGTTTGAAAGCACAATTTAATTGTGTGAGACTTTCAATCTATCTGAAGCACAAAAGCGACGTTTTGTGAAAGTACCCGTGCTAGTAATACAGACATTTGAATTTAGGTGAGTTGGAAAAACATTTGCCTTTATCGATATAAGATTCATCATAATAAATACAGAAAAGTGGTTCCTTAATAAAATGTAAATGAAGCTGAAGGTATGAAATTCATTTTGAAATAATACGTAATGTATGAAATTGAATGTAAAATAAACTTCTATAGTGCCCCTTTTTAATATTAGTAAGTATTGGACATTTCAACATAAAGGAATACATTAAATACAATAGTTTCTATAATTCAGTAAACACTATAACAACTATCTTTAAAAATTTAAAATTTTCAAAAATACTATTTTATATTTCCACAAACTCTGGTATAAAAGATTTAGAAAGGAAAGAAAAATCAGTTTTATTAAATGTGTAGAAACTAATAAATGCGAAATACTCAATAAGCTTGAGTTTTTTTCAGTCACTTGAAGTAGCATTTTAGAAATGCATTACAATGTCCAAAATTCTCCCCTCATTCTATAGAATAAAAGCAGCTGGATTGTACCCTGAAATGCCAAACGGTTACTTTTAAATCTTATTAAACTTCTTAGTTTTTAAACTTGCCACAATACGCATAAAAGTTGTTCTTATTCCTTATTAAAATAATATCCAATGTAAAATGGATTTCATTACATAGATGTATAATAGATATTATGTATAATAGCAGTAGTATAAAAATTATTGTAAAATTACAAGTACTTTTTCAAACTGGAAAAAATAAACAATTTAGATGCGTATTACAGTTAGAAAAATCCCCCCCAAATTTTTTTAGTATAAAAGATTCAGAAATTGACATGAGTTACTTGATTTTTCAATTTGAACATCTTAGACTTACTAATATTTTTAAAATATACTAAGTGTTCCACTATACCGAAACCGAAGATAGCTCCTGGTGCAATAAAACACCTAGAATGTTCATTGACAATACTTAGTGTAAATCAGCCACCCCAGTGTTTGTTACTCAGTAATACTAAAACTTGATACTTCAGGAAGATATGATACGCATAAGAATCAGTAAAGTTTCCTTCACGATACAATCTAAAGCAAATATCATATATTTCGGATGCAATATTTTCATATTTCTATAATTTCAGCAATACAACACAATATTTCTATAGTTACAAAAATAAAATTCATTAGTTAATCTAACAAGCACACAGCAGAAACAGAATATTAATATTGATTTGAAACACATCGAAGTGAATAGAATTTGAATTAATAATTTATTCAATGGACAGATTTATTTATATCTCATAAAATACATTTATTTTATACGTGTTTACATTAGAAGTTTTTCAAATCAATCTAACAAAAAAGACTGAAATTACTGGTCAAATAATCGATCATTATCAGCATTTCTGTCAATAAGTAAAAAGGGGTGAAACTTAATTGGTATTAAATATGTCAAGGATAGTTTTCGAATTAAATCGGACAAGAACACTTTGTATTTCCCAAATACACTTCATCTCAAAAGCAAGCCATCTTCGCCACCCTATTGTCACTATCTTAAAATTGCACTATTATTCGCTTTTAAACATATGATAATGGTCTAAAAGCACTTGTTACAAGTTTGAAGCATGTCCTACCATCATTTCATGCAATAATTTAGCAAAATAGTTTAAATAAACACTAATTATAAGCAAAAATATACGGAGCTCCGAAAAATGAAACCTTCTTTAACAACAACTTCTATCAATTATTCGTGTAAAGCTTTTGCTGCAATCTTTGACGGCTGTATGCCGTAAAATATTGCACCATAACTTTTGCAGAAATATTTATTTAATTAGATTGATTCGGTTTTTCAACAGTAATTATTACCGTGAAAAGTGCAGTACATTAGATATATTTTGTTCCGTAACATTTTCCTAAAAAAGGGATTTCATGGTAAAAAGTACTGTCCCCTTGGGTGTCGGTACTTTTTACAATGATCCGTAATTTTTTGCAGGGTAAATGGTTTTTGAAAGGAGTACATTTTCGTCATCAAAAGCAAAATTATGATTTCTGAAACTAACTTTATACTAAGGGGAATTCTCGTTTTATCTTAAGCGTTGGGCTAGAAAATGAAACTTTTTTTTTGTATTGAACAATTTTAAACCAATTAGATCAATTTAAGCAAAAAGTTACATCTGTTTAAATAACATTTCTTAAAGAAGAAAGCTATAAACTTTTTCAAATGTTTAAGGCTGTCTATATTCAAGCAACTACGCGACTTACACAACCTTACATTTTTGTCCTTGTAATAAAAAATGTATCATTTCTCAAATGAATTTAAGTTCACGCAAACTTAACATAAAAGGGAACCTCTACTCATAAACCTAAACCATGGGTTCAAAAAAAAAAAAGATGATGCTTTATACTTAGCTATTCGGGTTATTTAGATAAATATACGCTCTAAACAATAAAAGTAAATTTTGATAGATTTACTTTTTGCATCGAAGTGAAAGCTATTAATATCTATATTTCAGTAAATTAACAATTTTTGCAAAAATACATTTTCATCATCGACATTAAAATATATAATTTCTGAAATGAATTCAAGTTTGCGTGAACTTTATACAAAAGGGTTAGTCTTCATTTAGAATCTTAAATGCTAGGTAAAAAAATTGAGATATTTTCAATTCAAATTTTTTGGGTTATTTAGATCATTTATATATAAGTAAGGCTTTAACACTTTTTAGATGCTTTTTTTTCTATATTTAAGCAACTTAACAATTCTCATCATCGAAAAAAAAAATGGATAATATCCGAAATGAATTCGAGTATGCTGGAGATTTATGTAAACATGAATCCCCATTTATAAATCTACACGTTGGTCTAAAAAAGTTAAGATATTGTTTTGTATAGAGTTCTTTTGAATATGTTAATCACTCTACGCGTAATACAAAAAAGTTACCTCTACTAGAATAACTTTTTATACAGAAGTAAAGCTATGAAACTTTTTAAATGTTTTTTGTTTGCGATTCAAGCAACTTAACAATTTTCACTAGAATACATTTTCATGATCGAAATAAAAGTATATAATTCCTGAAATGAATTCAAGTTCGCGCGAACTTTATATAAGGGTGAATCCCCACTGAATCTTAAATGCTGGGTTTCGAAAATGGAGTTGAATTTAAAATTTAGAATAGCAGGTGGGAGAGAAGAAAATATGAGATACGGAGATTTACACTTGCTTGCGGAAAATAGGACCGTGAATTTTAGGTCGACCGTACATTCTCATGCTAATTCATTGAATCCATACTGAAATTTCCACGCTTCGCCAAACCTTCGCCGTACCATTTATCATTCGCGGGAAAACGATTGCCAGATGAGGGATGGACCCACAGAAATGGAAATAAGAACAAAAAATAAAATGATAACGGTTGAGAAGGGAAGGAATATGAATCCTGGGTAAAGTTCTGAATTCCTCGGATTTCTGCATCTCCCTAACGCCGTGTGTCACCAGGATAAATGAGAGAATAAATAGAAATGGCATCTTAATTCTTTTTTGATTTGGAATGAATAATTTTTCTTCTGCTAGCAAGGGAGTGGAAGAATATTCAGGAATAAAGGAGAGTTCCGTTTTGTGCTGATTTTTTTTCCTTGTTTAAATCTGCACTGAATAGTTACGATTTTTTTATATATTTTTCGATATTTGAAATTAAACACTTTCACTTTTTTATCGCAGGTTTTATTTATTTTTATTATGTGTAAAAAGTAATAAATAAATAGTGATGCCAAAAGTAAAAACGTAGAGAGTTGTCTCAATTTTTTTGTGAAAAGGGTGAAAAATCGTGTATTTTTTAGATATGCCTAATATGCATTTGAAACTAAATACTTTCGCTTTTTATCGCAGTCTTTATTTCCTTTTATTATATGCAAGAATTACTAATAAAATAAATAAACAGTAATACCTACAATGCAAACGTTTATAGCTGTCTCGAATTTTTTTTTGTGAAAAGATTAAAAAATCTTGTCTTTTTAAAATATGCCTTATATGCATTTGAAGATAAATACTTTAACTTTTTATTGCAATCTTTATTTCTTTTTATTATATGTAAAAATTACTAATAAAGTAGATAAATACTAATACCTACAATGAAAACGCGTATAGTTGTCTAATTTTTTTTTGTGAAACGGTTAAAGTATTGAGACTTTCTTAAAATATGCCTTATTATAAATTGAAAAACATACGAATCATTAAGCATCCACAGAAGCAAAAATTCATATAAGGTTTTCCGTGTATATTATGTAATAGAATATAAAGGGTCACAGATAAAAAATTCTGATAAATGAATGCTAATATGAAACTATCATGAATAGAAGGCACTTTACATTATGTGATAGAATATAAGTGAAAAGAATATTTACGATAATAAAATGCTTTTTCCCTGGAAGGAATTTCTTGAATGGGAGAACAGAGCATTCGCTGATAAAAACTTTCATGCAAAGTTGACACGTTATGTTATGACATAAAATTTCATTTCTGAGATAATAGAAACTAACATTTTTAAAAAATTATTTTGATGTTCAAAATTAATTTTTTAAAGTTACAATTTGAATTACATGTGATGTGATTGCTGGATTTTTCGTACTGAAGTTCAATCTTCTGGGTTCCAAAAGCCCATCTAATTTTTTTTAAATACTTCAGCAGACGATAACTTAAGATAAGATCTTCGACAAAATATGTTTTTTTGAACAAAATATATGGCTTTGCGGAATTTCATTCTTTTGGAGCTACAGGTATGTGCAATCTGAAAGAAGAAGTTTTTAAGTTTAAATTTTTTTTAGAAACTGGTGGCATCTGAAGACTAATTAATGCTTTTTTACTACCGACTTATTTTCCATAATGTAAGGAACAGACTATGTAAATAAAACCACATTCATTATTATTTATAAAATTCATCTATTGAAGGATAATCCCATGTAAAAATTATTGTAACAATTGTTTTTATCTCGATTTCATTGAGATGAAAAATATTTTTTGCTTTAAAATATATAAATTTGAAACTACTTATCTTAATTTCTAAGAGCTCTATATTTTTTATCCATAGACCATTAATTATAATAAACTTATTTTTGATTTTTTTTCATTTCTTAGAAACTATTTAACCAAGTTTTTTTCAAAGTTCAGATTTTAAAATCCCTTTAGAAAATGATTATTGAATTATGAAAAATTTGAATACATCCCAGCTGAATAGTTTTTAATAAATTTTATTCTACTTTACTAAATTCATAACAAAATGTTCTTTCAAGTGGGTATTTTTACATTGTGTTCATTGTGCGCATTGGGTTAAAACTTTGCAAATCCCCAAACCGGTTTTTGCATTGTGTTCGTTACTTTCAGCATCCTTTATTCCCTCCTCCTCTGAGTAACTGGTTCAACTGATCCTCTCTGGTTCAACTGATTATTATAGAGACATGTGTTACTAACTCTAAGAAAGTGTTATAGAAAAGTGTTACTAACTCTGTTTTGACTATTTAAATTAATTCATGAAGTTCATTATGAATTATTTTAAAAAATGGGAATGAGAACTCATTTTTTTATTAAACTTATTTATTTTTCAAAAACAAATAGAATCTCAAACTGATGAATGCATGAATTATGATAATATAATTATGTAAAATTGTTTGATAAAAAATATACACTGTAATAGCTGTACATTTTGCGTATTGACAAGTGTGTTTGCCTAATACCACACTTCCAGGGTTCGTATCCCCCATCCGGAAATGCCCGGAATTCTCGGCTGGGTGTATGGGATGCATGCTGATTCTAGCACAACCAGGAGATTCTGACACTCATTTTCTTTTCTGTCTGAACTACGTTAGTGTTGTGCATGCCTGTGCCAGTATTGTCTATGAATAAACACTAAAACGAATCTCAAACCATCTTTACTATAATATTATTGCAACTTAGTTGACTTAATCAAATTAGATCAAATTCTTAATAATGGAAGTATTATTCAAATGCTGGAATTATTTTTATTGATATCACATTAAGTGAATTTAGCTGGACAATACCAATACCTTCCCCCTAGCATGACATACGAAATAAGCAAAACTTGTGAATAAAACAATGAAACTCGTGTTAAATTATGATTTCTAATTACCCTTCTGAAGTTGAATCACCCATCAATTACAATTATTAATTAATTGACTTGGAAAAATACATAAATCGCAACCAGTTTTAATTGCAACCCTACGTATTTTATAGCTATATGACAATGTAATTTCCGATACTATTATCAAGACAAAACACTGTGAAAATGGCTCTTTTCTCGCCCTATTTCAATTACAGTAGCATGTGTCGCTCAAAGTTATTTAAAACACTGTTGACTAATAACTTTCACGCGATCAAACAGACGTAGAAACAGGGACCTTCATAATTCTGTAAACCGTTTTCTGGTAACACTAAACGTTTCGTGTCAAAGAGCCATTTATTAGAAATTCCCGCCTTAGCAACATATGGAGCTTAAATCATTGTTTCCAGCTGGAATGGATGCCATCAAACGGATGCAAAAACCTGTCACGAATGTCCCACTTTATTAACTTTTCCCAGAGCAACAATAAATCCAAGATAAGGTCTTTTTGGCGCAAAAATTACCGAAATACTAATGATTTTGGCGCTGCAACATTTGAAACTGCTCGACTTAACGGGATGGTTCATAAAGACCCTCCACTACTACTTATTTTCCCCCACCCAACTAATGGAATGGAAGCCAAACAATGAATACTTTTCTCCAACTAAATCGCTTTCGAAAAATTGATGTAATGAGTTTCTGAACCAGTAGGCAAATCGCTTTTCAGAATATTTCTGTTACGGCAGAAGGGAAATGAAAATTATTAACCAATACCTTCATATATTGTCAACAACAAGGCGGGTGGAATTAACTGACGAATGGTTTCAATCAAAACCATTTTTAGCACGAACGATTTGTAGCAGGATATTGTTTTATTGTTGAATTTGGAATTCAAATCCTTCTAGGTATTGATCCGTATGAGGTTACACTTTTATTTTGTGCAGAAAAATATTGAACTTAATAAAAAATAGAATTTTGGAATTCGTTTTGTGTGTCATGAGACTGTTGTGTTTTCGGTAGTTAAAAACAATTAAAACCATAACCATTAATTATTAATCTTATTTTTAAATTTCATTTTTTATTGACAAATTATTAAACATACCAAAAAAATATACATCAAATGAGCATAGCGGGAAAATTTTTATCATACCCAACAAAGAATCATGCTTCCTTTGTTTAATGTTGTATTGCATAGTAAATTGAGTTAATCGATATGTAGTATTAAATAAAATTATAGTAGAATATGTATAATAGAATATGTATAGTAGAATATGTACAGTAGAATATGTATAGTAGAATATGTATAGTAGAATATGTATAGTAGAATATGTATCGTAGAATTTGTATTAGTAGAATATGCAAAAAGTAATTTTTTTAAATGCAATGAAAAAAATGGTTTCTCTGAACATTTTCACTGGAATAGATCCGCAAAAAAAAAATGAAAATTTCAAGAAAATTAGAATTAGGAAAAAGAATCAGGCAAAAGTTCCATACTTCATGGCTGGGATATTTCCAGTATTAAAAACCAAATTAAATGGTATTTAAACCATTCATTTGGTAATTTTTCATTTGGTATGATAACGGTTTACCAGAAATTCTGGTTTTCGAAACTATAAATCGTATTATATCATTACTAAAGTTTTTCGGTAAAAATTATCGAACTTTGTGGTGTTTCTATAGAGTCAGAAGCACAGTAAACGCTTCCAAATTTATATGGCTTCAACCATCCTTTTTCCTAAGTGGGAGCATACATTTTCTTGTAACATTTAATTACGTATATAACTTTTAATTTGTAAAATTTTTTTTCATTAATTCGTTGCAACTTTTTTTTAATAAAAAGAGTTTTTTTTCAAAGCAACCACATTGCAACAGAGCTCTTTTAAATTATGGTTTCAAACATAATTAAACATTCTATAATAATAATTATTCAATTGATAAAAAAATAAAATGATCATAGAACACAGCAAAGAAAGTTATAAAATTAAGAAAGTAAGAATTTATTTTGTATGAATTTATAAAACATGTTATTGATCATCGAAGAAATTAAACATTACACAAGAATGTCCTTGAAATAAAAATAAGTAAATAATTCTATCTGCATTATCTTTTCCAAACAAGCTTTTGTTAAAATTTGCTTAATTTAATTTTCTTATGTTCTAAAAATCTCAAAAACAATTTTTGCAAAAATACTTGGAGTCTTGGCTTAAATAAAATATCTCAATGGAAAGGTAAATTCTTGAACAATGTTTCGTACTATTATTATAATTTAGAAATTTAAATTAATTTAAAGAGAAGAACTCATTTTATTGTCGTGCGATAAATAATATGTTTAGAGAAAATCTCGTTGTTTTGATTTACAAGCTCAGTTTTAATTCCTGTCGATAAAGGAGCATTTTTATTTCAAATGTACATTTCTAAATCATTTTATTTTTTAACTCAAAATCTACCAATAACGAGAATGTTTGTAGAATTTAACGTAACACTTATTTTAAGTGCAATAGCTTAATACAATAACTATTTCAACCGCATTAATTTTTAAAAAAAAATATTTTTCCTCTAAATGCCAAATAAACTACGGGGAAATTCCGCATCACGCATGGAAAAAAATATTACAATGGAGCCTAAAGATTTCCCTTTAGATTCGCTAGGAAGTATAATTGTTTTTATTAACCTAAGTATATTATTGTTTTTTCTTCTTTCAAGTTTTATTTAGAAAAAATAATTTTTGCATGAATTCATTTTACGAGTCTATTAATTAAATTTCTATTCCATTAATATTTAAATTCTATTAATAGTTTTATTAATTAAAATGTTATTTAGTTGGTTTTCATAGCGAATGAATAAAACATTTAATAAATACTAAAACATAATAAAACAATTAATAATTACTAAAATAANTGTGTGTGTGTGCGTGTGTGCGTGCGTGCGTGTGTGTGTATGCCCAAAAATGACCCTCAGCTAGAATGATAACTAGCGCCACCACTTTTTACCCAAAATGGCCGCTTCACTTACTCAAAATTATTTCAATTCGAAAAAATAACAGAAAATGAATAGTAGTGTTTATGTGCATTTTACTTTTTACAACTGTAGAGAAAAACCCTAAATTACATAATGTCTTTATGAAAGTAGTAAACTCTTTTTGTAATAAAAATACATGATCGAAATTAGGAAATTTATCCTAATTTCGATCGGTGCTCAAACTGATAGAAATCAATAGGAGAAAATCCAGCTTATGCTACATGTTAGAATGTCAGATCCCCCCTCCGCTAGTTTAAATGCTATTTATATGCAGAAAATGTTATTAGATTTTGTTTTTGTATAATCCAAATGTAATTTAATTATATCCTGAAATACCGTCAGAGTGGCAAACTTTCATACATGTTTGTTAGAATTAAAATTGCTAGATAACAATCAAACTTTTCAGAAATTCTCTATTTTTCCTCTTTAATTTTAAAGTGAACAAAATGGCAAAAAATACATAAAAAAGTTAAACAAACGGTGATCTTCTTAATAACTTTTGATTGAATGAACGGATTTTCACGTACTTAGATGCAATATTTATAATTTGAAAGATTGACTTTAAATTCTAATTAATTTCAGAAGATATTTCAAACTTCAAAATCAAACTCAAAAACGCATTTTTCTGAATAAACACACCTTTTTTTCAATAGAGTTTTTGACAATATACCAATATTGTAGCTTCAGTTTAGAAAATACTGTCTAAATAGTTTAGGCGTGATTAAGGCATGAGTGTCTTAAATCTCTTTTTATTACTTCCTCTATTATTTATTTATTCACACATTGTAATTCATCATAATCCTTATTTTTTGTTCTCATGAAAACTATAATCAGGAGGACTACTCATAATCATGATTCTAGACGTAATCATGTATTTAGATTGTTTGTGATTGCAATCACAACTGCATTTCGAAATTTTGAATGCAACTAAGTTACAATTTTAAATCATTATTAGCTGTCAACTATTTAATAGAAATAAAGTCTAGTTTTTTATGTGGAAACATGCACAGCGAACAGTGAAATTTTTAAATAATAGCGTTCATTATTACTGCCAACTTTACTTGCCTAACAAAGTAATATTATTCAGAAAAATTCGGAATTTCATCAGAAAAATTAATAGTCAAGATCTTTTTTTCTTCAGAAAAGCTTTGTTATGTCACTAAAAAAGCTATCTGAGAACTTCCTCTGATCTTTTCTGTACTTTTCGCCATTTTGTAGGGAATTTGAAGGTGATCTTGGGGGAGAATTGAACTTTTTTCGAATCAAACAATTAATTAGAATATTATTTCGGATGTAATTTTTAGATCTTAATTGAACACTTCCGAGCCCAAACCGATTGAACATATAAGTGTCTAATATACAAAGATTACAATTTTAAACTTTAACAAATTTACACAAATGACATAGCCATTTAAATAAGTTATGCATTGTTTCCCATGTAGGGTTTTACTTGGAATCAAATGAAATTGCACACAAGTAATGCATAACCGAATAAGTAAACACAAATAGGAGAAGCTAATATTAAAAAAATTTAAGTGAATACTTTTTTTTAAAAAAAAAGTTAAAAGCTTTTAATTTCAATATTGTACTTGTTATGCATTATAAGCAAAAATTTTTATCATATCGATTAAAGTTTTCCATCATTCAATTCAATATAAACATTTTCCTCTGGAAATTTTATCTACACATCCTCACTTTCTTTACACTGCTAGATAATAAAAATTGCACATAAGCCATGCCAAAAATAGCACTTTTTATGCAGCTGTACTACAGCTAATCAACTAAATGTACCTACAGCTAATCAACTGTTTATTCTAATGACTCGAGATAGTCTCATTCGACTCTACGCAAATAAATTCGTACGAAACAATGCTTAACTTCACTGTTAGAAGTTTTCTTCTAAAATTATGGTAAATTTACCTGCAGCAGTCTGTTTAACATATTAACCGTAAAGTTTACGGTAAAGGACATTTTTTGCCTTTATGGTTTTGAAACCGTTTACAACTAGTATGGTTATTAAACCATAAATTAGAAATTTATCAGAACATAAAAATTAGGCTTTCCGGTAGCTAATGGTCATTCGAGAGTGCAGGACACTGCAAACTCTTCATGTGTTGTAGGAAATGGAGGAAATATTGCTGTGCCACCGTTGGCACTCGAGCTCTAGATCTGTCGGTCAGACAGTTCTTGTCCTGCCAGACTGACTGATTAGTCCTCTCGGCTATAATATGTACGCAACTGCAAGAAACTTAGTGGCTTCATTAGGTGATCTTAGTTGGCGGGATAAAATTTTGGTTGTTTAACTGTATTAGGAGAAAGCAGTTAATAAACGGTTATTCTCNTAATATTGTACTTGTTACGACTTATAAGCAAACATTTTGATCCTATCGATTCAAGTTTGCCATCATTCAATTCAATATAAACATTTTCCTCTGGAAATTTTATTTACACATCCACACTTTCTTTACACTGCTAGATAACAAAAATAAAAATTGCACGTAAGTCATGCCAAAAATAGCACTTTTTATGCACATAAACACTTGCAGCTCATCAACTGCTTATTCTAATGACTCGAGAGAGTCTCATTGGACTCTACGCTAATAAATTCATGAGAAACAATGCTCAACTTCACTGTTAGAAGTTTTCTTCTAAAATTATGGTAAATTAACCTGCTGCAGTCTGTTTAACATAATAACCGTAAAGTTTACGGTAAAGGACATTTTTTACCTTTATGGTTTTGAAACCGTTTACAGCTAGTATGGATTTTAAACCATAAATTAGAAATTTATCAGAACATAAAAATTAGGCTTTCCGGTAGCTAATGGTCATTGGAGAGTGCAAGACGACACTGCACACTCTTCATGTGTTGAAGGAAATGGAAGAAATATTACAGTGTCAACGTTGGCATTCGAGCTGTAGTTTTGTCGGTCAGACAGTTCTGTCCTGCCAGACTGACTGATTAGTCCTCTCGGCTATAATATGTACTCAACTGCAAGAAACTTAGTGGCTTCATTAGGTGGACTTAGTCAATGCGATAAAATTTTGGTTGTTTAACTGTATTAGGAGAAAGCAGTTAATAAACGGTTTTTCTCACATTTAACAGTTTGATTACTCTTATTTATATTTATTTGACTGCTTCATATGAATATGCTAAAATAACCGTTAGATAAAGTGTTATTTAACTGTTTTTCCGAGAAATTTCTAACAATATTGTCTGCTTAGAAAAAATTCAATTCTCACCATCTACTCAACCTTTATTTTTCTTCAAAATAATGAGACATACTAAAGAGAGTAGAAAAGACATCTCATGCAATAACGAAAAAAAATGCTTTTTCTCTAAAAATGTCTTGGACATTAGTTCTTCCGATGAAACTCGTTTTTTTCTTAAAAATTTAACTACTGTACCAGTAAGATTATACGTCTAAAAATATATCTGCAACACTGAAAAGTAGCGACGTTAAAATTTTATCAAAAACGTATCAAAGAATGAAATTTTTTTTCCAAAGTTTTGTAAAGTTTTTGGTTTGACAAACGTTAAAGCATATTTAAACATACAAGCAAGTATTTCACCGTTGGATGATTACGTTTTATCATTTCATAGGTACAAATTATTTCCAAGGCTTTTAAGGTATTAATATTTAATATTTGGAAATAACCGCACGTAAATAATTTAGCTTGTTCATATAACTCTCTTTAAATTTTAAATAGTTATAACAATCTCTTGAGAACAAATTAAAATAAGTGATACAATATTTCTATAAAGCCTTTTGAATAAAAATATATAGTTCATGCAATAGCCAAATTTAATTTCTACCTAAAACATTATTTTCTGCATTGTAAAACAAATAATCTGTTTTTAATAGGACCATTATCACCATGAATGTTTTGAAAAGTTGTATACCTAAATTATTTTGACTTTCAAAATAATTATCATTTACTTAATGGTCGAATGTTTGCAAAGCATATGATAAATGTTGCCTCTAGTTTACTCTATAAATTAGCATTTCTGCAGCAATTTTAGAATCATTATTTAAATGAAACAATGCAATGGTAATTAAACAAGCGTTTCCTTTAGATTTGGATAACACGAAATGTTACATTTCAGTGCATAAATAGTGCACTAAATAAATGAAAAATGAGCTAGAAATGCAGGTAATTTGAAGTTGGAAAAGCTTATTATGGACCCTAATATATTTTCCTATTTAACCATGTTAGTATTAATGATATATAAATCAAATTTTAATCGAACAAATGATCAAATAATGTTAAATAAATCTATTTTTGTCTAAAAAAAGCCCTTATTTGTGCCAAATTCATTGCTTAAATTAAAATCATATATTATAAAAAAAAATAGTACGTGGAGTCCCTCCTCGCGGAAGAAGTTAAACTTCGTAACCTGAGGCGTTAATTGTAGAAGAAACAGCAGTCGTAGATGGATCACTAGTTCTACTCAACGACTCTTTTTCCTACTCCGCTCGCTTCCGTGCTCTGTAATAACGGTAATATTGTGCATTTTTCCCTCGTGGACCCCTTGAACCAGTGGAAGAGCTTGTGGTTGCCTCTTCGTCTCGCCATGGAAAATGTATTTGTATTAATAATGCATGTGAATGCGTCATAATGTAATTTCAAGAGAGAAAACCTAAAAATCAATTGATATTCATAAGAGACGTACCTTGACATAACCTTAAATCCGTCGCATTGTCCGTTGGATTGTTTTCACTCATTTTTTGCAATTGTTATACACTAAATTTGAAAATAAAAAATACTATTCTACTAAATTATATGTGTATCAAATCAAACTAAAAATATATTTATAGAAAAACAATACTTTTATTATTTTTATGCTAGTGAGAACCAAAACTATATGGAAATGAATGAGGGAAAACTGGATCCTACCACGTGATTTCCCGGCCAATAAGAATGTAGCGTTAAACGTTTAACGCAACCTTGTTGGAAGTCGCATAAGAAGTATCACTTCAAAAACTTATTCTAATATTTCTGGAATGATTCAAATATTTTAATTACTTAATCAGAATATTTTTTGAAATAACGAGACTAAAACTAAATAGTAAATATAAAATGCAAAATATGATCAAAAATTTCAAAAGAACATGATTGCTTAAGTGATCTTTAAAGCCAGTTTTGTAAAAGTTGGTTTATCTCGTGATTGACAGATAGTACAACAGAAGATATTAAACGTTTTTGCTTGTAAACTCGAAATGTTTATCTCATCGAAGCTGCATGGGATGGTTTAAATGGGAAAATTGTTTGGTGCGTACACTAAGTCACGTGAATCAGATGTGATTGTTTTGAAATTGTACTTCTTACGCGATTGTCATTCATATAAACTTTTAAGCAAAATGCAAACAAGTTTTATTGCGATAAATTGAAAAACAATATCCAATATCAGCATAATATTTAGTTAGGTTTAAATTAAGTAGGTTTCTCGGAATTTGCTTAGGCATACATATTTTTTATGTAAAATATCGCATAATTTTTTGCAAGAGATATGGTTGAATCAAAACCTATATAAATTTCAAAAATGAAATCAAGTCATTACTAGAAATTAAAGAGATGAAAATGTAGGAATCATTAATCCACACAGAAAATCATTTCTCCAATTTAAGAAACGATGTTTAGTTTCAGCATTTGACGAAGGCCGCCTCATGAAAATGACACAAATTCAGGATTGAAGTGACTTCAATTTTAAACAAATGTAATCATTTTAAAATTTTCTGCTTGTGAACTATCATAATAAATAAAAAAAAAATAAAGGAAAATGTCCATCCGTATTAGTAAATTGTAACAATGGATCTGCTTCTTTTTTCATACCAAACTTCGTAACTTATTAAGTAGATGAGGATTGAATCCAGTTTATCAATTAATTCTTTATAATATGAATTTGCTGTGAAATAATACTACAGAGTATCATTTCTGCAAAAAACAATAAGTAGCACTGATCCGTATTACATAAGGTAAAAGAGTCATTACCACAGCACCTATTTACCATTCCTTAGGGGAAACTTTTCTTCCCAAATACCTTTACAGGCCACCAAAAGGGATACATACAGGAGAAAATTATTGATTTAGGTAATTTAATGTGATCAGAAGTTGATTAAGTTAATCAATCTATTACGATCAATATCACTATGCCAACGGATGCTGAATATAACTTTTATTTTTTATTTTAAAGGCATGAACTTTTAAATACATAAACTTCTCTATATTGAAAAATAAAGCCACAGGAAAGGGAGTAAGCATGGTATAAGTTGTTGATTATGGTGTAATTTTTAACCTGTATTCAAAATTATAGAAAATGAAAAAAAGATATTTCTCACCCAATCTGTTATCGGGAAACAATTTTGATTATTTTAAAAAGCTTTATTTAAAAATTTCATTGTAGAAAGAAATTCAATATAAATAGACTTTGTTGTAAGAAGACTCCACTGTATTTATCAAGTAATATTTTTCTAAGAAAATACCAAAAAGAAACATTCCATGAGAGCTTAATATATGTATAAAAAATAACCCAAACATTTTTGCATAGATAACCATTACTCCCTTAGTGAAATGAATATTCGATGAAACTGTAATTAACCTAAGCACATCTTGCAGAAAAATATGCATTATAAGTGAAGAGAATAATTAACTCATTCTCTTTTTAAGTTTTGCTACTAAGCACTTGAAGGTTAATTGCGCTTTTTTCTATCATCCTTTCCAATGCATTCTTTGCATGATAGAGTCTGTTACTGGTCAGCATAAGGAACCTTAACACGTAATCTCAACTTTAATTATAGTTTTTAAATTTTTCACGCCAAGACTTCGCCTCATATGTTAATTGAGAATGACTTTTTTTACACGTTACTTTAAACCATTATTGACGTTCTGTAAATATGTTTTATTTCCTGAAGCACACATATGTTGGTCGTCATACCAGATGGTATTTTCCTTAAAATTTGCTATCCTTAATCTCCAGGAAGAAAAATACTATTTCAGTGACTTACCCTGTTTATTTAAGACAATACAGGAAGAAGAATAATTCTTTTCATCGTGATAATTAAAACATCGGAAAATTATTTTTCTTTAACAAATTAGGTATACTAATTATCTTTAGTTATTGCTCAATTCAACATAACGTTCATTGCATGAATAAATTCATCAGATACATATATTTGATCTTTTCTTTTACTAATCCTTTAGAAAATTAGTCATTCATTAATTTGAAGCATTAATTAGGTTTAGACATGCAGAAGAAAATGAGTGCATTCCGAAAAAAAACGTTTAAGTACAGTATATTTAATTAATGCAATGACAATTTTTACCTAACCTTTGAAACTCTTGGTAAGTCAGATTTTAATTGTTAAGAAAAATAATGGAAAGAGTATTAGGACTAATAAAAATTATGGTAATTAAAATAATCATTATCTACCAAAGTAGGATTTTAGCTTCTTAATAATAAGCCTTTAAAAAGAATAACTATTTTTTCTACAGCACGGAGATGTTACAAAGAGGTCTTCATTGAATTTATTATTCTTATTCTATTTTCATTACTTCATAGTATATTGTTTATTTTCTTTAGTTATTCAATAATTTTTCATTCTTGAATATTGTTCATTATGATAAAAGGATTTCAAGTATTTTAATAAATTTTATGCATTAAAAGTTTTAGGAGAGGTTTATATTGAAAATTATCATACTTTAAAAAGTAATTTTCAAGTAAAATAACTAAAAAACCTCGTCTGAAAAATTACACTGTAATTAACAAAGTTTTCATATAGTCTTTGTTGAAATCTTATAAAAATGAAATATTATTTACAATGCTATTAATGAAATGCGACATATACGTCATCAGTTCGTTATGACTTGCGTATTTGAAATTTATTTGCAGAAAAAAAAATATTGAATTTGTAATCTTAGAATGTGATTATTTGTAATCGATAACGTTATGTCTATTTCTGTTTTTGAATAAAATTGATGCGTTTCAAGTGCAGAAATAAATCAAATTTGAAAAGTAGTTTTTCTATTTTGATATTATTGACCACTTTAAATTAGTTTTTTTTTAATATCCCCAACTACCGGCTTATTCATAACATTTTAATAATAATAATATTTTATGTGCTTTCCTTACTTTATGAAACTGACTTGAAGTTGTTTCACTGCGATAAAAAAACAAGCAGTTTTAAGCTCTCTCATAACACTGAACATCGTAAGTATATCGATATGATGTCTTGGCAGTCTTGTTAATGTAATTGTGAAGAAAAATAACAATTTTAATTTAAAAAGTGATTATATTTTGACAGTTTTATAATTAGTTCATAATTTTCCTGTTAGTTTTATAATTTCCCCGACAATATTAGGTATTTGATTATGCATATTATTTTAATAAGAAGAGGCGCTTTCATGTTTCCCCTACACTTCATAAACTGAGTAGAATTTTTTCTATTAATTAATTTATTTATTTTACAGATAGAGAAACAATCTGATTTAAATTTAAAATCTTATAAGTTCTCCAATAACAGTGCAGATCGTAAGTATATAGATGTGCTGTCAATCAATCTTGCTAATGTAATTGTGAAGAAAAATAAAAATTTTAATTAACTAAATTTGAAAAGTTATTCTCTTATTTTGACATTATCTGTCCTATTTAAGTTAGTTTTAATATTTCTTCGACACTATTAGGCATTTGGTGTATGGGCATCATATTAATAAAAAGAATAGTTTTCAAGCGCTCGCTTTACTTCATAAGATTGAGTAGAATTTTTTTCTTTTGATAGAGAGACAGGTTGGTTCAACTTTAAAATGCTATAAGTTCTCCCATAACACTGAACTTCGTAAGAATGCCGAAGCGTTGTCTTGTCAGCCTTGTTAATGTAACTGCAAAAATAAATAACAATTTTAACATTTTCAATAATGAACTCACTTCTGATAGGCAAGGAAACAACTTGTCAATTTCGAGAGGAAGTATCTTTAAAAGCTCCACAAGAAATATGAACTTGAAGTATTTTTTTTATAAAATTTCCTTATTTTGAACAGAGAAAAAGATTTTAAAAAAAATATTCAAAAATAATATTTCCAACATTAATATATTTTGCATGCAAGAATATATTCTCAAAAGAGAGGAACTATTTAAAATAACTTATTTAGGCTTTAAAATATCAACATTATTATTTAGAACAAACTTCTTAATTGACTAATTATGCATGAAAAATAATTGTTGTTGGGCTTCAATAATAACTTCAATTATTTGCAATTAAAATTTGAAAATCTATCTTTTCATTTAAAAATCACTTAAAACGTTATGTTTAATGAACGTGAAATTATTTTAATTATGTAATATTGCTTTACAAATTAGTTTAGATTTTTATACAAAAATATAAATATACATATGTAAGTATAAAAAAAAAATTATCTAGAAACACGATTTTTGTGGAAATACTATTTATTAAATAGTATTGCAGGGTTTACTAATTGTATCTGAGAAAAAAATACAGCGTAAAAATTCCCATACTTTTTACAGGCTTTCTCTGTATATTTTACGGTTTAAAGCTGTTTTGTTGATTTGGTTTTCCGTTCATGAGACGGTTTTTCTCTGTTTTTCATCCTAAATTGATTGAAACCGGCAATTCAAATTCAAGTTTAAGTCTTGTAGTTTTGCTTACTTTACGATAACTTAGTATTTTTTTATTTAATTTCAATTGACGATTATTTTTCATATTTGCTCTAATTTTTCAGTAATTGTTTTATGGTTTTTAACATATTATAAATAGAACTACGATTTTATTTTATTGTCAATATTACTAATGGATAAATATTACTTGATCCGTATTTCTTCAGATATAACTTTTTGGTACGTCAAGATGCTAGACATTTTCATTTTGTTCGGTCCCCATGTATTTAAGATAAAAGCAGTTTTCTTTACACTGGGACGCTTAGAGTTAAAGTAACTCTGAGGACAAAACCATCGTGTGAGATATCAGAGATTCGAAGCACAGCGTCGACTGGTATTACGAAGATGTGCATGTCTTTACCGACCAAAATTCTGAGTCAGTTATTTCATAATTTTATTTGTTAAAATGAAAGAGATTTTTCATTAAAACAACAGATTTTGTTTGTTAAAATAACAGAATTTGTTTGTTACAGTAAAAATATCGTTTGTAAAAATGATGGAGCTTATTGGCTAGAAAAACAGTACTTATTTGCATAAAAACAAGCGTGTGATTTTAAATAATTTTAATTTTCCCATGAAATGAACGTTTTTTTACTGGCAAACCAAATGACAGTTTGTTTTTCGTAAATTTAACAGATTCCTTTAACAGTTTACGGATAGCAAACGGAGCACAACGTGAAGGAAAATGAAAAAAAATCGTTATTTTGACAATAAAAACTTTTTTTGTTACATTCCTTATTTAACAAATTAAATATCATTGTAACTTTTCAAATATCCGTTAATCAAACATATTACAAGGCAAACATACACAAAATATACAATAACACGTTAAAATTTATTATGAAACTTCTTTACTTAAAATGATACCTAAATAAATAATAAAAAAAAATTCTGTTCCATTGTATAAATACATTAATATAACATAATCTATTACGAACTGTTCTTAGTTATGAATCGCATTATTATGAGTTATTAATATGATATTTATTATTATTCTAGTATTTATTGCTTTCAGGAGAAATATTTTTTATTCAGAAAATTTAATACCCAAGATAGTTTTTAACATAAAGGTTTGTTATGTGATTATAAAATTTAACACATAACTCTTCTTGTCTCATCTATACGATTCCCTCTTTTAGTGGGAAATTAAGGCGATTTGAGGGAGAGAACTGATTTTTTTTCTTAATAAAATAAACAAGTGAGACATTGTTTCGATATATTTTATGAAGTTGAATTACACGATACAAATCCTGAGACGAACTGGCTAATCTTTTTGAAATTATAAGGGTTTTATGTACAAAAAGTACAAATCTGCACTTGTATCTTTTTACGCATCTGGTATTATGGTATTATCTGGTATCTGGTATGAGCAAAACAAATGAAAACGCTTTTCCTTTTTATCTATTTCATCTTTGATAGTTTAATCTAACACTTTAATTTAAATACATAATTTCAAAAATTGAGCATTTATTTCTACATATTAATATAAATTTATAATTGCTATGATGTGAATTATCTATAATAATAAAATAAAAAATAAGTCTGTGAGTGGGTGCGCATGCCCCTCTCTCCCTCTCTTACAATTTTAGAACTATATTTTCTATCATTCTGAAATTTGAATGGTGACTTCCAATCTTAAAATTCGTTCAAAAATTTCAATTGCATTACTCGGGTGTGTCATTTGAAATATAGTATTTTCACAATGGTTTAGCAGACGTATATGTTATAAATAAAACAGTAGTTGATTCTACTTTTAGTTTTTCAAATATTTAAGCAATAACATGGTCGATGTTTTCTAACTTATATCTCTCAATAATAAATAATGAGATTGCCACATGTTCTTTAATATTTAACTATTTTAATACATGTCAGATTAACTCAATGATTGGCATGATCGCTTAACTGTAATATACCACAGAATTAATTTTTGAAATTTTTCTAAGCCACGTGTTTATTTTGTTAATAGTTATGATTTAAAGTAACGTTTATGTTAAACTAAATTATTTAAAACCAATCTTAGTTGAAAACAAAATAGTTACGTACTGAAAAGCAGAATTATCGAAAAATAGTATTGAATCTTTTAGATGAAATTCAAAAAAGGCCATACAGAAACATCGTCATGCATTATGACGCCAATGCCACATATTGAAATTTCATAATAAGCCCTACTAGTTATAATTAAAAAAATATCTGCATGATATATCAAAATTATGGAAGGATTAATTTTAGCATAAATTTAAAAATTCACAATACCAATATTGTCACCAATGCTGCTTAATTGATTTTGATAACAGAAACTACTGGTAAAATGGTTATTGGTGCATTTTAGTAAGTCTTAAATACAGTAATATAGATACAAATTATATTTGTTATCTATTGAAACTGAATCAATTCTAAGCAGTTTTGATATACAGTTGACAAAAAAAGTATTAGCACACTAAGCTAATTTAAAATTCTTGCTAGATAAAATAATTAAACTAATCCAAACTAGGATTTTCTTTACCTTTATTATAGTAAAAACAAAAGTAAGTGAAAATAAAAAGCACACTTGCTTTTACAGATTTTAAAACAAAAAAGCATTATTATATTTTTGCAAAAAAAGTATTAGCACACTTAGTGAAACAAATAAAAACATTTTTCATTATCGGTGATTTGCCTTTTAATATCTTGTATGCAATCCATTGGCCTTAATGACTGCTTCTAATCTTCGTGGCATAGATTCTACTAACTTTTTGGTAATATCTGAGGAAATATTATTCCAGGAATGAATCAATGTAGATTCTAAAGAATAACTTCCCGTAATGTGGTTATTCCTTACTTCTTGATCCAGATGGTGCCAAAGATGTTCGATCGGGTTCAGATCAGGAGATTGGGGGGGAGTGCGTAGCCTTCTTGGTGCATTATAAAGCAACCATTCCCTTGTTACATTCGCGGAATGTTGAGGATCATTATCTTGCTGGAATATATAGGTGTCTTGGAGGCCTAATTTTCTAGCACTGCTTTTCAAGTTACGGCGCAAAACCTCTATATACGATAAAGCTGTCATCCTACCATTAATAACTTCCAAATTTCCAACCCCATTATGCGCCATACAGCCCCAAACCATCACATTTCCCCCACCATGCTTAATTGTTGACAAGATATTTTTCTGATCAAGAGCAGTACCTTTTTTCCTCCAAACAGTTAAAATGCTTTTTGGCCGAAATATTTCAAACTTACTCTCATCAGAAAAAATAACTTGCTTCCAAAACTCCATTGGCTTACTTCGATAGGTCAGAGCAAACTCAAGTCTCTTTTTCCTATTAACCTCGCTAATAAAAGGTTTCTTCCTTGGCCTCCTACCCCGAAGACCACTCATATGGAGAACATTTCTAATAGTTTGTGGCGTCACTGACTTGCCAGAAGTTGACGCAAAGTCGTTGGCTAAATTTCGAGCACTTTGAGTTGGATTTCTTAGGGCCATTTTAACAACATGCCTCCTTTCCCTGTCATTTACTTTGACTGGGCGACCAGATCGGGGTTTATTTTTCGTGGATCCTGTTTCTTCCACTTTTTTAATAATGGAACGAACTGTTGAAAAGCTCAATTTTAACTTTTTTCCAATATCCCGATAACTTTTTCCTAATTCACGGAGACATATTATCTTTTCTCGAGTGGAGCCTGGAATTTCACACTTCTTCGGACTCATACTTAATGAATAGAGAAATTCAAAATAACACTGAACGTAACTTAATACTCTAGTCTTAGTACAAGTTATGAATCGGTTTCAGTAAGTGAATATAAGGTTTTATTCTTCTTATCTGTAGTGGTAGTAATGCAATTCGAGTGTGCCAATATTTTTTTTGTAAAATAAAATGCGTTTCTTCTATGGAAATATTTTGTTAACAATGACGGGAATTTTATATTTTGTGATTTAGTTTTCATTTGAAAATTGAGTGTAATATAGTTTAATTGGTAAAGTTAGAACTTTTCGTTGCTTAAATATTTGAAACTATATTGATGTGCCAATACTTTTTTTACCGACTGTAGATACGGAGGTGAGAGTTTTTTTACAGCCCCATGATAGATCTAAGTACGAAAGAAAATTTCTTGATTGTAGTAAATTTTGACTATCATGAATCAGCTTAATATCACTTATTATATAATACAATTTTATCTTGATTGCATGAACTACTAAAAAAGTGTTTTGCTTAATCTAATGACGAAAAACTACTGGAAAAAATAACAAATAATGAATTGGTTTAAAAAAAATGAATTATTTTAGCTTAATTAGTTGAGACAGTATATGTCTTGCAGCTCTAGGCATAATTTTGTAGCATTGATAAATAACTATTCTTTTTCCCGTACGAATAACAGGCTTTTAGCTAGTATTATATAATACATTAATAAGTAAATATGTTGTCCCCTAACATATGGAATTTCTTTCAGCAAAGGCAATGAGGGCCTGAAATATCTAGTGAGTGCACAGTCGCAAGCATGACATGAACAGTCATAAACTAACTAATGTGACTTTAAAATTTAGACATAAACTATGGCACTTTAGATATTTCTCGAGCATGCAAATTGAAACAATCAGGGTAATAAGTTGGAAAAAAATATGCAGATAAAAATTTCACATGAATAAAGAAACGGCCCTACATTTTTTTTTCAATTATGCTTTTTTTAAATATGCAGGTATTATAATAATATATAGCTTCATTTTTAATGATATTTACTAATTAAATCTAGAGGGTATAGTAGGTATTGAGTGTAATCTGGGGCTCACTGATGCAATCGAAATTTTATTACTAAAATTTTATTTTTATTTTCTCACAAATTCCTATTAATTTTATGCAACATTTTTCGAGTTCAGACTGGAATAAAGGACTTAAAACTGCTGTCTAAACATTGAAGTTTATGGGTAAGATCCATGAGTTATCTATTCCAAACTAACAATAAATAAAACACTCACTCTATATTATGAAGTAAGTGCTTTGTTTTTATTCTTAGGCAATAATGTCTCAGAACATAAATATAAACACAAACAAATACTTTCACATAATATGCAAACTTATAAATTAATTTTAGAATAAATATTTTTTTAATTTTTATTTTCAAAAGAAAACGTAGAAAACAAAGTGTAATGAAGAGAGTATCATTACCAATGCCAAAGACTAAAACCAAGAAAAATTCTTATAGCCAAGAAACTCCATGAGTCTCTAATTTTTTTAATTAAAATTAAAATGTTACTTCCAATGAAATAAAACATAGTTATTGATTTCACTAACAATCTAAAATTCAATCTGAGACTCAGATGTTTTTAGAATATAGAGCGTGTATTTTCTTCTTTGCAGACAATAAGATCTTTTGACAAAAATCTAAGCAAAAACAAATACTTTCACATAATACATGAAATCATGTTTTAATTTTAGAGCAGTTATTATCTTTTTGTGAATTAAAATAGTATCATAATCAATGCCTAAGACTAAAAGCAATAAAAGTTCATATAGCCCAGAGAGAGTGTTCCTAATTTTTTTAATTATAATTAAAATGCAGACTTAGGCTATAAAAACGCATTTATTGATTTCAATAACTATTTAAAATTCAATCTAATAATCTTGAATTACTAGATTATAGAGTATGTGTTTTCTTCTAGCTTTTGCAAATCATATTTTGTAACAAAAACAAATACAATGTACAAAATTATAATTTAATTTAGAAGAATTATAATTTTTTTATTTCAAAATCCAAACATAGAATACAAAACTGAATTTAAAGAGTATCATAATCAATGCCTAAGACTAAAAGCAATAAAAGTTCAAAAAGCTCAGAGAAAGTGTTCCCAACTTTTTTTTAATTACAAATAAAATGCAGACTAAGGCTATAAAAAAACGCATTTATTGATTTCAATAACTGTTTAAAATTCAATCTAACAAAAACGAATTACTAGATTATAGATTATGTGTTTTCTTCTTGCTTTTGCAAATCATATTTTGTAACAAAAACAAATACAATGTACAAAATTATAATTTAATTTAGAAAAATTATAATTTTTTTTATTTCAAAATCCAAACATAGAATACAAAATTGAATTTAAAGAGTATCATAATCAATACCAAAAGCAATAAAATTTCTTATAGCCGAGAAACTCCCTGAGAACTGTCCAGTACTTAAAATAATCCTTTAATCCTTGATGTGAACCTTTTGCATATCTAAGTGAGGATTAAGGATTCAAACATCTGGTAAGACTATGGTGAACTTTTGGTAGTCTTCTTGAGCGGCTGTCACTAGTCTATGCATTATGATGTCGAAATTAACGTCATTAATAAGTGGACATTAGCATAGATAATTCAGCCTTTAACGTATTACCTTGGCGCACTGATAAAAAAAAATCAGCCATCGGGTAATTAATTGGCATACAATGAGGTTCTAGAGTTCGTTAGAGGTTGTCAGGTGCGATTATGTGTACCGGAAAAGAATTAGGGCAACGCCATGTTCTCGTTTGTATAAATTAGTTAAGAGCGTTTGCCGGATAAGTTTCTTCTCGAAATTTCGAAAAAGAAGCATGACAGCTCGTTCGACTGATTAACTTTCTCTGGTTTTGCTCTTAGTAATTTGCATGTAATTGGAATAGAAGAGAGCTAAGAGACTTTATAGGTGATTAATTTAATGGAAGTGATAGTAAGGGGGTGTTTCCTGTATTTCTATTTAGAATCGAAAATGAAGATGACTCCTGAATTAAGTAAACAATCGAAAAATTCATTACGCTTACAAGAGCGTGTCAAACACTCTTTTTTAGCCTTTGATTCATAAAAAGAAAAGAAAAAGATAATAGAAGTATAAAAAAGAATAATGATGTAAAAATTCTTTTTTCTGAATTTCTGTTTTGAAGTGAAATGAAAAAAATAAATTCCAGTGCGTAAACAGTTTGAAAATACATTACGTTTTAGATAAGGCCATTAAGCACTTTTTCTGACTTAAAATTTAATGATACAAATTGTATGAGATTAAAAAGGAATAACGGTAAAATCAATTTCGAATTAAAAAATAGAATAAAAACAAACTAATGAATTTAACAAACAAACCTCAGAATGCATTATGCTTTAGAGTGGGTAAAAAAGCACTTTCTTTCCATAAAGAATTAGACAAAATTATTCTATATAAAAAATAAGAATATTGATAAAATTAATTCTGTTTTTCTTAATCTTTGTTGGAATCTAAGATTTAGAAAAATTTAAATTAAGAAAATACATTCTAAATACTTTAACGTGGGCAGCAAAATACTCTTTTGTATCACAATGGAATTTAATCTAAAAATTTATACCAATCAGAAGAGGAAAACTGATAGGAAGATTTCTTTTTTCTTTGCTTCCATTTATAATCTAAAATTAATAAAACTTTTAAGTATAAAAGCTCAAAATGCATCAAGTATTAAGGTGGGCCTTTAAACACTTTTTATGACTCTAAATTAAATGAATCCAAATTGTGAGATAGATATTTAGATAGAACAATTAATATACCTATTTAGAATCTAAAACTAAAGCAAAACAAAAATAGTACACGTAAAAATGGGGCTAAAATACTTTTTCTCTTTAAATTTAGTAAATTGTGAGACATATTTATATGGTTTAGGAAAATAAATAATGATACCAACGATTTATATACACCGAAGAGCCATTACATTATGACCACCCTGCTAATAACATGTAGGACCACCTTTAGCCCTCAAAACTGCTAGCACCCGACACGGCATTGATTCCACAAGGTGCTGATATGTAGTCTGAGGTATCTGGTACCAAGTGCTCTCCAACTGGTCCTGCAATTCCCTCACATTGCGAGGGGGTAGCGTGGCAGCATGAAATTGGTTTTCCAAATAGGATCACAAGTGCTCTATTGGATTAAGATCCTGTGAATTTGGGGGCCAAGACATGACTTGAAAGTCACTGGAATGTTCCTCGACGATTCGACCCTTATGACATGGTGCATTATCCTGTTGGTAAACACCATCCCCCACAGGAAAAACTTTTGCCATGAATGGGTGAACTTGGTCTGCAACTATGTTCAAGTAGCTCACAGACGTCAGGGATTGTTCTAGGAGGATTATGGGTCCTAATGTGCCCCATGAAAACATTGTTCCTGTGCGAGAAACCATGAAAACCTGGGAAAGCCCATTGTTATAGATGGAGGGTGGTCATAATTTAATAGCACTTCGGTGTATATCTAAGTTCTATGCCGAAATTAATCTCAATAATTAGATAGAATAATTTAGGCATAACAATTAACATCAGCTCTTTCTCTATTTCGCATCTAAAAAAATATTACATTGAAAGTGTGACTAAAATATTTTTCATCTAAGGTTTTGTAAATTGGGAGGCATATTTGTATGAGGCTAAGAAAAGGAATAGTTATGTCAACTATTTATAAATCAACAATTTTATGTAGAAATTAAATAAATTATCTGCGTACACACTTTCGATTACTGGCTCTTTAAATAGATTTTGAGGGACATATTTATTTGCAGAAGAAAAGAAAAGGAACCCAATTTTTAAAATGAATTATTTTGCAAAATAAGTTTAAAAAACATTTAGAAAAGAACTGGAAAAGCGTAAAATTGATTCATTTTTTGCGGTAAAGGAAGGCACATATTATGGAAATTTCGAAATTATTATTATTAGCCAAAAATTAAAATGTCTCTTTAAAAGATAAAAAAGCAAGAATAGGTTTAATTTTTAACCAATCCCATTAATAAAGTGATGCTCATTCCTTAAGAGTTTATTTTTTTCATAATCATTTTCCATTTTAATTAAAAGGAAATGAAAATATATGAAAGTTAATGTACTGAAATTGTAAATATGCGTATTTTAGATAATATTCAGCAGAGGAAGAGATAAAAACTAAAGAAATATTGCAAAATTAGTCATTTCAAAAGTTTGGAATATCATTATAAATATAAATTGTTAGAATTAAAGAATAATATTTTCAGTCTTAAAAAAAGCTAAGTGGTTTTAATGCCATGCTCTATAAGATTATGAAAAAATTACCAACTTTTTTCACATTTAAAAAATTTCATGACATATAAAAACGCTATATTTTATTATTAATGCTACCTAAATTATTATCAGATTCCGTCGGTAAAAATTGCCGACCTTTTTTTGTTCCAATAGAGCCAGAAATACAGCCAATTTTTCCACATTCTGGTAGTTTTGATCATGTTTTTTTTCTCAGTGAAGTAATGCAATTAAAATTTTCATTATTTTAATTATTTGAACGTTGTTGAAAAATATTCCGATTTCAAATTATTTGGGATAAATCACCTTAATTCAAAAAGCTTTGAGTTTTGCACTCCAATGATCTCTTTTGAAATACTTAAATACTGTGTAAATTTTAATTTTTATATTATCCATAATAAAATTAATTTGTTTAGAAATTCGTAACATTCAATCCACCAATAATCTGATAAAAAATAACTAGAGCTGCACATTTCAAAATAATCTAGATTAAATGATTAAGATGTTCTGAATGAGCCCCTTTCAATTTAAAAAAGTAATTCTTGTTCCGATTCTATTCTCTATAACAGTGTTCGTAAATAAAAATAAATGTGTGCAAATCTTATAGTGCAGTACCAAAAGAAATCCAAATTTAAGACAAAACTTTACTCTTTCATGTATTTTTTCCAAGCAATTATTATTATTGCAAAGAAATTGTTTTTATTTTGTTTATAATTAGGAAGTCTATAAAGTACTTTAAAGTCCTGAAATTATAACTTACAGAATAAAGAAAAGATATGCCTTTCTAAATAAGCTTAAACACTAACTAAAAAATTTGCTTTCTAAATGAAGTTCTTTCGTTAAAGTTCTGAAACCCTTAAAAATTTATAAAAATTATAATATTTTTTATAATCTTAAAAATTAAATTCCTAGAATTTAAATTAAATAAAATGTATGAAAAGAAAATGTGTTTATATCAGTCTACTTTATTTCAATTAAAATAATAAAAGACGAAAAAAATGTCCTACATTAAATTGATATCTTTGATGAATTAAATTCAAATTTATTTATTTATTCTTTACTTCAGCAAAATACTTAGCTAGTCATTATTTTTCTTCTAATTTGTTTCTGAAGTAATTTGAAATTTTTCTTTTACAAAGACTTCTTCTTTTCAATTCATTCTTTTGAACAATGTCAGCAACAGCAATTGTTTCGAATAAGAATTGAAAACAATTAAAAAATAAAGTAAATGGAAATAAATATTGATTGATGAATTCTGTTTCTAATTTGTTGGCTAACAGTATATTATTTTTATTGACTTATTTTTGAATGAAAAATTCCAGGTGATATTTCTTTTTTTTATTATTTTGAATCGATTAAAAAGGCTAAAATCTGGTTGCTTTATAGTTTAAACTGGTTATTGTTTTCCCTAACAAATTTAGGAAAAGTACTTTTTTGTAGTTTTCAGAGAGGAAATGGTTCAAATTTATAAAAATATTGAATCTTATTTTGAATTGATTTGAAATATCAATCTTATGCAATACATAATGAGTAGATTAAACATAATGTATTTGAAAGGTAAAATTAACGATCATTGAAAAAAATTGCAAATGCTTTACTATAAACAGTTCATTACCTATAAATGATTATTAACAAGTTTTACTAATCAATACATTAAACAAAAATCAATACTTAATAGATTACGCTGACATATACCGAAATTGATGGAAATTATGAATGGAAAGGAATGGAAATTACTTTCTCAATAGGCATACAATATGAAGATCCACTTCGAAAATCCAAATATAATTATTAACTTCGAATACTAGCCACTTCTTCTTTTTCACTGAAAACATGTAATAGCTCATGTAAAAAAATTATATGTCAAAAACTTTAATTTTATTTTCAGACTTTTAAAATTTTAAATGTTCTTGTAGCTTCTTCTTTAACATTAAAAATTACAGTCAAGCAATTTAATAGAGTACCGATGTCCAAAAAAAATGACCCAAAAAGCTTCAAAATAGTCCGGGCAAAAAAGAGACTAGAAAATTATTGATCAGTGCATCCAGGTCTTGAAATTTAAAAATAGCATTTTAGCTCTAAGTTCGTTTTTAGAATTTTCTATGGTAAATAAATTTTTACCAAGAAAATCAACAATTTATTTAAGAAAAACTGAATACTTGATATATAATAACGTAAGATTCATTTTAAGATAAATTATTCACGATTAGTTTTGATACTGAGGAATTTCTTTTATTGTTTTAAGATTTCATCGATTCAAATTAATTATCTCTTAGTTAATCAAAACTTGTCACCCAAAGCAGTAACTTTTCGAAATAAGCGCTTAGAGAAAGAAACTCAACTATCTATACCAGACCAAGAAAAATTGCAAGAATTTATTTTTTTAAATATACCATTAGTTCCTAACCAATCTCAAACTGTTACCCTACGTCATGACTGTCTAATCTATATTTATAAAAATAAACTCTACAATTTATACAGCACAAAGTCAAACATTGTAAGATATTTTTCAACGATTTCTTTCAGTATTACTTTATTTTGTTTAAATAATCCGAGTCAATCACAAACTGTTTCAAGAAGCCGTCTCTTTCAAAAACTGCGCTCAGAGAAAGAACCTCAATTTATATCGAACAAAGCTCAATATTGCAAAGCATTTAACAACATATTTTTTCTAATGTTATTTCATTTCGTATAAAATTACCGCTTATTTTATTATTTCATTTCGCCTAAAAATACAAACTCATACCTATGAGACTAAAATGGAAAAAATAGAACCGCCTACATTACCTTGTCCCTTAAGGGATTATTATTGAAGTAGACTTCGATAAATCCCAGACTACTGATTTACTTTAAAATCTTTTTTCCCTCCTTATTTCAATACTGATTCATTCCTTTTCGCTTTGCAAAACCATTTCTGAAATTTTTTCTACCCTGTAAAATTCCCCTGGGTGCAGTAGATACCATCTCGAAAGCGGGTCCTGGGTTCTAAAACAAATCTCGGGATCTACTTCATCCATATTCATCAGGTGATTCCTCTCTTTTAGAAGCTAATCGTTGCCAGTTACCATTTCCCATGATCCACTTAAGTGAAACAAATTCAGAATCGATACTATCGATACTCTCAGTGGAATCGATATAAGGTAATCCAGGAGGGGAAGTAAAGGAATAAAGCTATATTTTCAACCACTAATCTTGTGGACAAAGGGATATAAAATTGGGTATTCCTGAAGCTGAATCATTTTGGGTGAGAGACAAACTGCATTTAAAAAAAAATCAGCTGATGGAATTAAAGTATCGATTTATTGCTTCCAGATAAATAGCGAAAATACTTATATTTTAGTAGGATCTACTTGGGAAGATTGAAACTAAATAAATATATCCTACCAGATGTACATCAATATTAATAATATTCATTCCATATTTCTCAAAGTAAAAGTTTGAATAGAACTCATTTCCTACCCTGTCATTTAACTCGTATTGAAATTAGATGTCGTAATTGGGTACTTGCAACTCGAGATAAAGTGAAGTGACTATGTCTAGCCTTGTGATTTAAAACTGATTTCATTCGATACCTGTGCGTGATGTCACATGCGCCGGTCGAACCTGATTGGCTTCTGAAACAACAAATTCCATGATTTACCGCCGATGACGTCATTTGCAGGTATTCAATTAATAGCTACACGAAGACCAAAATTCTAGTTAAATTATCGTACTGTTTGGTAATTCTGGTTAGAAAAAAAACTTAAATTGCGGTTAATCAAACAAAAAATATATGGTATTCAAACCTTACATTTCTTTTATTTTCCTTTCATATGGCAACCGTTTACCAAGAATTCATATTGTCAAAAATCAGAGTGCTGGATCTTTCCTAATCTCCTCTGGATTTATCACAGTAAAAATATCTTAAAACGGGAAAGTAATAACTTTCATACTTCAATTTATTTATTTTCAAGCTGGAATTTTCTTTTAATTTCCTAAAAAAAGCATTCAATTTGATTCGAGGGACTTTAGTTACTCTTCCAACTGTTGGCACCAGCACGATAACACAATTCCAAAACTGAAAAGTAAAATTGTAGAATAAATTAATGTTATGTCATACCTTTTGTTATGCCATGCTCTCATTACCAAATTTTTCCTCATTTGCTATCAAACTTATGGTAAAAAAATGATTTATCTCTCTATTCTAAAAAAAAGTTTTTGCAGTTAATTTTGTCCCCTGAAAAACTTTTTAACTACGTGATGAAAATCTAAGATTAAGAAATCAATTCATTCAGAATCTTTCAGGGAAGACATTTAGGGCATTCAAATCTTTTACATAATTTTAAATTTTTATTTATTTTAGTTTTAAAGCACGATTTTGCAGTTAATAATGAAGAATTACCGCCGTTCACAACAGCCAATCACATGTCTGAAAACGGCAAGCTTAAAAAAGCGATTTACAAGTCTGAATTTTCTTTTTCAGAGATGCAACCAATCACAAAATAGTTAGAATTTCATTCTTCAGTTTTACAACATCTCAACTTNTTTTCAAGCTGGAATTTTCTTTTAATTTCCTAAAAAAAGCATTCAATTTGATTCGATATATTTGATTCGAGGGACTTTAGTTACTCTTCCAACAGTTGGCACCAGCACGATAACACAATTCCAAAACTGAAAAGTAAAATTATAGAATAAATTAATTTTATGTCATGCATTTTGTTATGCCATGCTCTCATTACCAAATTTTACCTCATTTGCTATCAAACTTATGGTAAAAAAATAATTTATGTGGTAAAAAAACAAATATATTTTAATGATAATTTTACCAAAATCATCACCAAAGCGCTTTGTTAGAAATTAACGAGATTTTGGTGTTCCCATAGAGCTATAAACACCATAAAATTTGACGATATTCTGGTAGTTTTGACTTTATTTTTTCTTCAGTGTATTGCCTACTGATAAAGGAAATTTATAAGCTAGCATTAAATTTTTTTATCATTATGCTTTCATTTAAAGTTTGTATGTTTGACTAATCTTAGAAAAATGTAAAATTAATCTATAAGAAAACAAACTTAAAATTTAAAAAAAATCTTCAATATATGTAAGAAAAATCTATCATGTCAATCTAACTCAAATTTATAACTGACTTTTTTACCTGTTGTAAAGCTTATGTTGCCGGCTTTGTTCAAAACAATCAACCGCTTCTAATTCATGTACAATTATAACAACTTAATGTTATAATTGTGTACTACCACCCGGAATTCTACGTATCTTGTAAATTCCAAACTTAAAAGTGTAATACACAAAGTAACAAAACAGTAACAATATATTTCTTGACAAATTTGATTAATGATGTTGATGACAAATTGAATAAATTGGCAAAAATCTTTGATAATTATTGTTGGTAAATTTTAAGTGTGTTTATACACATATTATTCAGTTAAGTTAAAAATCTTTTTTCATATCTTTAACGATTCGAATTGTGGCCACTATATATTTTACTTACAAGAGCGGTATTAGAAATAGCGGAACCATCTGTTCAATTTAATTTCAATTTTACTTGGTGTAGTAAAACCGTACCCCTTTCTTTAGACTTGAGAAGCGTACCATTGCTTAAATTGAACTATTTGTAATTTATGGGACTTTATAAGGAAGTAGAACTGATTTTAATTTTGAATAAAGGGAAAATTAAATTCTTTGCCGAAACGTTTCTCAAAATTCTAGCAACTTTAATCAACCCCATTCCAATCTAAGATAAAATTTTGATACAATAATTTTTTTCACCCTCCGATGAATTTAACTTTTAACATTTGTTTTAAATATACCCAGAATATTTGATTAAAAAATATTTAAATTTGAAACTCAATTTCTGATGGATTGAATTCAAATATTTTTTTTTTTTTAAATTCAATCAATGCAATAAAACACAATTGTAAGTTAGTTAACCTAAGAATCTTAATATTCATAAATACAAACAATGTTTCGATGACTATTTTTTAAAACCGTTTTTATATTATTACTGCTACTGTTGAATTTTATTAACCATCATAGGCGAAAATATTAACACAGTAATTTGCACGTTTCCCGATGCGTATTAGTACTTTTTTTTCTCAATTAATTTGGTTTTGCAGTTTAATTTCAATTAAAGCCTGTTACCAAAATTGACACCATAGGTGTCATGAAAGCACGTTGTTTTTTTTTCATAATTATCCTAAGCAAATTAGTATTATTTTCTCCAATAATTTGCTTTTAAGTACACATTTTCTTTTTTCAATTACTATTGATTTCAAGGAATTTAGTTACTCAAAAACATATTTTAAGGCATATCTATAGATATAATAAGCACGCAGTTTCAGATATCTTTAGAAATATTTATTTTGTTTAGTAGACATTCTATACTACTACGTTCACGTGTTGAGAAATTAGTTTGCCTGGCACATTAAATAAAAACCTTTTTTAACATATTAAGAACCTGTTATTATATCATATTATATCCGTCGTAAAACAGCTGACAAAATTTCGGGTTTAGGACAAATAATTTTCAACTCCGTAGCCTTGTAATTTTGAACCAATCCAGAAGACAAGTAAACGTCTTCATCAGTACCCCCAGATGTATTGATTTTTTAATAAAACATGAAAGACTTTGCGACTCGACAGATTTAACGTGCATCAGACACCATTTACTATTCTGGGAGTCCTCTGCCAGACTAGGATTGAATCCACGAACTCTCGCACTTGGGGCCAGTGTCCTGCCAATCAGGCTATGCTGGCCCTAAGAACCTCTTATAAAATGGTTTTTAAATTAATAAGAGATATAAGATAGCAAACATTGTTAATGCTATTTTTAAATTATATGAAAAAAATCATCTGCAGCCAATTGGTATACTAATTAAATAATCCGATTTTTAACGAGTCACCCGAAAAATCTAATTGAAATATTTGAACGTTTTTCATGTCTCGGTACTAAAACTGCATCTTTCTTTCATTTTCCGNTGCGTATTAGTACTTTTTTTTCTCAATTAATTTGGTTTTGCTGTTTAATTTCAATTAAAGCCTGTTACCTGTCTTATAAAATGGTTTTTAAATTAATAAGAGATATAAGATAGCAAACATTGTTAATGCTATTTTTAAATTATATGAAAAAAATCATCTGCAGCCAATTGGTATACTAATTAAATAATCCGATTTTTAACGAGTCACCCGAACATTCTAATTGAAATATTTGAACGTTTTTCATGTCTCGGTACTAAAACTGCATCTTTCTTTCATTTTCCGAATTTCAAGATGATAATATAAATGGTTCTGGAGTTGAACGAGAGAGGCATATACAAACACAGACAAATTCTTATTATTATTGATAATATTGAATTTGACATTTTTAAAAGCAGGGATTCTCAAAAAAAGAATAATGTATTTCTTAAAAATTTTTTATTTATTCTAATAGAAAACGTATTTCATTCTTTCACATATTACACCAGTAACATTCATATTTGCATTATTTCCGATACCATGCAAATTTTATTCATTCGGATATTATACCAATAGCATTCCTTTCATATTCAAACTGATTGCAATCATTCCAATATCATGCAAATTTCTTTCATTCCAATATTAAATAAATTTCATTTGTTCCCATAATATACCAATCACATTCATTCCAATATCAAAGCAATTGCTTTTATTTCAATTTTTTTTAAAATTAAAATATCAAAGCAATTGTATTCAATCCAATATCAAACCAACTGCATTCCTTCTTTCATTCCAATATCAAGCCAGTTACATTTATATCAATCGACAACAAATGCATAAGTTGAAGATGTTTTATTTCACTTTTAGCTTTCATTCTGGACCACTAAAGCACTAATATCTGAAGAGTTATTACATGCTGTTGCATCCCATATGAGCTTCCGATTTTCCAATGGGAACTCATCTATCTTAAGAGAAGCACCACAATATCAATATTGAGAATCATATTGATTGAAAGGGAAAGACAAGAGAGAAGTGGTAACCAATCTTGGTTAAATAATGAAACTGTATAGAATATTTCAAATACTATGTGAGTCATATTTTGGCATTCGATACTAGAGTCGTCTGGAAAGACAAAATGAGCTGTGGGGAAAATGATAAATGGCAAAATTCAGCTCAAGTCGGACAAGTAAGGAATTTCGGGTAATAATAACGCCTAATTTCCAGACGCAAGATAAATATCTATTGAAATATGGTGTATTGTTGCATTTGGCTATAAGTCAAAAAGTCGGAGACTTCAAGTTTATACAAACAGATGAGGTGATTCATTTCAATCCATGGTGAATTTAATGCATTTCTCAATTAAAAGTTTTCATTCCATTTATGTTTAAAATTTAACTCCACTTGAAAAATGTTGTCTTTTAAAAATAAATTCTAACTGATATATATATATATATATATATATGTAATAACAGGGCTCCAACCCTGTTATTAGTGTTGTATTTAGCTTGAAATAATTGCAGTCATAAGCCATCCTACGTTCTAAACAGGTTTATTTAAATGTAAGCTGGTATTGCTAACAGTTCACGTCCACACTCCCTATGGGAGGGGAATGGACAAGACTTCTGACAATTCCTGAACAGCTTATCAGGATCAAATCATGATGAAAAGGACACGCAAAACTATGCGTTCTTACGTTTTATACCAACATAGATTTGAGGTAAAAAGGCACATTTCGTACATTCCTTGTAACCTTACGCATTAAGGAAAATCATTTCTGCTTCCTTATATGGAA